>NC_136420.1:151480080-152080080 GCF_052625555.1 Lactuca saligna
GTGTAATAAAACATATACTAAAATGAAACATATTTTATTTAATGGTTAAAAGAAATTATTTCTTAAGAATGAAACTTAGGTGTTATCATATTTTCCTCTAAGTTCTAAGGAACTTGGTTCCTAATGGATTTTCAAAAAGGAGATGAATGTCGATGAGACAATTTATAAATTCTAGCTTAAGTGAATCATTGAAAGGTTTAGGCAAAACATGGAATTGAGTCTTTTAATATGTAAGTTATGATAGTATAGATGTACACTATTAGATTGTGATTGTCTTTGTAGTTATACAAAATCCAGTTATTCTTAAGATGGATGTCAAAACATCATTATTAATTGGTGATCTTGATGATGAAGCTTTGATTAAATATTCGATAGGTTTTATTATATTTAAATACAAGTATAAGGTCAGTAACCTTAGACTATTAGATTGTTCATTGTATGGACTAAAACAAGCTCCCAACAATAAGTTGAAACACAATAAAGTTATTGTCAAATGACTTTGCTTTAAACCATTGTGATAAATGTATTTATATAATATTTGATGTTATCCTTACATGTGTGATCATTTTCTCGAATGTTAATGACATACTAGTTTTTGGTATTGACTAAAATCATGAATATGAAACTTAGAGGTTATTATCATCAAAATTTTCCATGAAGGGCATGGGTGAGGCCAATGTAATCCTTGGGATAAGGATTAAATGGGCCAGCAAATAAATTGTTATTACACAATCATATTATATTAAGAAAATTCTTAATAAGTTCAATTATGGTGATTGTTCTCCCATGAATACTTATACGCATCCTAGTGTGGAACTAATGTAAAATATGGGGATTATGTATCAAAATTAGAATAGTTAAAAGGTATAGGTTGTTTGATGTAAGCCACAATAAATGTTACACCCTATATTGCTTTTGAGATAAGGATGTTGATTGAGTTAAAAAGTAACAATAGCAAGAGGTTGAAAGAGTATTCATGTACCTTAAAGGACCATGAATTTTAGTTTGAGTTATTTGGAATATCATTCAGTTTAGTTTCATATGTAAATTTGATATCTAACATGGATGATCATTCCTTAATGATCCATTGGGTATTCTTGCTTAGGGGATGTGTTATCTTAAGGGAATCTGAGAAGAGAACTAGCAATACAAAATAAAAAATGGAATATGATTTTATTGCTTTATATAATTCTGATGAAGAGGAAGAATGGTTAAGGATTTTAACTTATGAGATTTCATTACGGTCAAAACATATTTCATGTATTTCTATACAATATGATAGTGTTGCCACTTTGACTAAGAAATACAACCAAGTTTATAATATAAAATCTACACAACTATGCACTAGGTAAGCTAGAGTATAGCTTCTTAACAATTCATTTGATAAAGTGTATTTCTGGTACATAATATAAATGAATCACCCATGTATTTGTAAAGTTTAATCGCACTTTAAGAGGTTGGAGACTTGTGCTTGATACAATAATGAGTGGATTATGACACACAAGTTTATAAATTGGCCAAGATTTATTTTACTAGATGAACATAAAAATTTGTATGCATTGTATCTTTAGATATTCAAATATGTTGGTGGGTTAAATTTTTAGTACACATTGATTTTTGAGTATTTAAAATATGTAAAATGCTAACATGAAATTTTAATCGATTCGATATATTTATTTATGTAAATATTTGAATTGTTTAACTTATGTTGTAAATTCGAGGGTTATACTAAAGTAGGGAATGATTGTTGGTGATTTTGGTAATTATTGACTATTAAGAATAATTGGCAATGTTCTAAAAACCTCCACAAAATTTTGACATAGAATATAATGGAAAATCTTAATCATAATGATGAAATAAGGATATTAGATGTAGTTTTTGCTCTGCATAGAGGCACCTCATACTTCCTAACAACAAAACGGCATGTCAAACCAAGTTGCCTAACATCCGAATGTTGGCTAACAAAACCACACTTGTCGGTTGAGCATTATGTGGTTTAAATCACAAAACTTTCCTAACCAAGCCTTAATCGGATTTTCAGGTCTGAATTATTTTGGGGTGGTTTGGTGGTCTATTTAATGATTTGACGATTCAGTTTTAAGTTTGAAACAAAAATTGAGTTCAAATAAAAAATCGATTGGTTAGCAATATATTTTGGCTTAACATAAAGAGATATAATTTATCATAATCGATTATTTAATATGTTGGTCAACCATTTTCTAAAACACAAAAAAAAACTCATTGGTTTATCAAATTATTTTTGAGCCATGAACAAGAATTATATATATTTATATAATTCTTAACATTTCCAACATACATATTAAGACCAGAAGGAATGGCCAGCAAGGTTGTTGGACAAAGAAGGACGTGAAGCTGAACCTATGTAGGTGATTTTATGTGAGTAACCATTTATTATCACATAGTTATCAAGGTGTTAATAATCTGTACCATATTTGGAATAAAAAGAATGGATGTGTAATTATGTTGTGGGGTAATGTACATGCCATTAAATACAAACTAGTGATGAGGCTCATGCGTTGCATGGGTCATATTTTTTTTTTTGATGTTTAATGGGTCACGAAATTAGGATGCTATAATTAGTTGAATATCAAATTAAGATGCTCAAAAATCACATGAATTATATTTAGTCACAACTGAGAAATCAAGGAGTCACACACAAAAAACTTTTAAATAGAAATGCATTTGATGATCTTCAACTTAAGATCCAGCTACAAATTAACAAAACTTATCATTAGTCCATTCATTATAGTTGATTATGAGGTGTAATGGTTATTTACTATTCATCATCTCTTTTAAACAGAAGGGTAAAATGGTCCTCTACTCAAATTAAACAGTTCATTTAGTCCAAAGGGTGAAATGGTCATTTTCAAACTTAGACTGATCATTTACTCGAAAAATGAAGCACACAATACTACTCTAAATAAAAATCATTTACATACTTTTATATAGGAGGGTAAAATGGTCATTTCCTCACATTAACCCATTAGTTGATTAATCCAAAAAAACACAACCCCTAATTTACAATATAAAAAAGGAATTTGCATCTAATGAATCAAGCATCTATTAGAAAGATCATTAGCAACAATAATATTTTCCTTTATCATTTTCTTATACAAACCAACTGCTTTTTCCATATTACCCCTTTTAGGGAATCAATAAATCTAAATGTTGTAAGTTACAAGACTTGGAGGGGTATTAAGATTTGTGCGAATAAGTAAACTTAAAGAGCACGGACAAAGAAAAGTAATAGAGAAACAAAACAACAACTTAATTGTGAAAGGTCTAGTATGCTCAAGAATCATTTTAAAGTGATATTGCTAATTAACATATGATACTAATGGGTCACACTAACAACAACTTGATATAATTGATTATTTATTAGCAACTGATTTTAATAAATATTCAATAAAACTCTTATAGTTAAATTAAAAATGATTTCTTTCTTGGAAATAATAATATTTCATTAGCAAGTAACATATTATTTCATAATGTATGAATTAATAAGTCATGTATAACATTTTGGACTAGGTAAGCCTTTTTTCTTTTAGCAAAAAACAAAGTTTATATCTTATAAACTTTACGTTTATAAAATATAAACTTCATTTTCTCTTTTTCTCCATGATGGCCGAAATTAAGAGAGCCATAAGGGGATATGGCTTTCCAATTTGTATAATCAAAAGTAATAAGAAGCATTGGGGACAATCTCGCTAGTAAATGCATGGGTGCTTAATGGTTAAAGCGCCATGAGTATTGTGCATGCTTTAAAAGGTGGAAAAGGCTTTCATTTGTTGTTGGTTCTTCACTCTAAAACTATAACCTCCTTAGAAGAGGTTACTCTCTCTCTCTCTCTCTCTCTATATATATATATATATATATATATATATATATATATATATATATATATATATATATATATATTGTTAATATTTAATTGAAGTTACATGCATCTTCATGCCCTCTTTAAGTTCATATTCGTTATGAACTTAAACTTTAAGGGTTTAAGAGTCGATGGACTAGCATCTATATCAAGTTAAGTCATTGTTGATTTATCAAAGGTTCCACTTCCTTCATCAACTTCCAAGCCTCCTAAGAGCATCCAGAGAACAACAAAGGTTGTTATTTCTTCATCCTTTATATGGGTGGTATTTAATCTTTCTATAACTTGCAAGAAGATCCTTGGTGGGTATAAAATGTTATGTTATGTTCAAAATTCAAGTCTTCTTTTTGCCAAATCTTTGTAGTTTTGAAACTAATTTTGAACTAAAACCTAACAATTTGTATCAAAGAGCCACCTTGCAAGTTTGGTTATATTTTTTGATTTTTGGAAGTCTTAGTTTTAAGATCATATAGATAACTTGTTTTGTATAAAAATAAGTTCATACATATTTTCTATGATAACTTTATATTTCTTATTTTATGTGACAAAAGTTTCATGCATCTTTTGTCATTTAAAGTTTTCTTAGAAAAACAAAGGTTGTTTTATGTGTATGTTGATGTATACTATGTGCATAAACTATCCAATGACCATTATGATTATTGTGGTGTTGTGTTTTTTTTGTTTTTATTATAAAAATAGTTGTAATAATTTATTTATTCATATGGTATGTAATAACTAAATGTATTAGTTTTCTTGTTTATTTTTGTAAAGTAATATCTTAGTTTTTAGAAATAATTTATATGTACAAAGATGTAACATGAAATGAAGTTGGAGCCGTTTTTTGAAGACAAAAGGGAAAATTTCGAGTTCATCATGTGTTGGGCAGAAAGATGACACTTTCTGAAAAGTGTCATGAATGCTACACATGTGTTGTATATATGTTGAAAAGAAAGATGTCACTTTCTGAAAAGTTTCATGAAAGCTAAAAATTTCCTTTAAAGAATCCTTTCAAATCTTTTGCAAGCAATCGGTATTTACTCAAGTGGGAGCTTCTACAACTACATTACAAGAAGATTTTTTGTCCCCTTAAATTTCCCTTTAGGAATGGACTTGGCATCTTTGTGTTGGCTCACAAAAATGTCATTAGTTGGTTATGTTTATGCACATATCTTTTTATGCATGTTTGTATTGTATATTTTATGCATTTATTATGTGTGGTTGATAAATTATTTTTCACATGGAGTTTGGTTTTCAAAATTGGACATAAAATAGAACAAGTTATTATTATAAAAATAAAACTCGATTTTATAAAATCATTAATAACGACAAATTTTAAAATACTCCATTATAAGTTTTAAAATTGTGATTTTTGCAACTGATACAAACTCAAAATATATGAGTAATAAAATGAATTTGTATTAAAGATATAAAGGTTTATATGCACTCAAACTTAATACTGGTTATTAAAATTGAATTGCGTCAAATTATATAAAAACTAGCTTTTTATATAGGACCTTTAAAAATGATTTTCTTTTGAAAATTGATAACATGGTTTATTATATGCATGTAACAAACATGATATCGTATGTTTTTAAACTAGAATTATAAAACATATAAAGACCCTTTTTTTACAAACCTCAAACCTATGAAATCCTTTCGAAGAACTCTCGTACATATCTTGTATGCACTAGTGGGATAAAGGATACCTAACCTCTTAGTGTTAACTTTGATGGTCGTGGTGTCTTCATGATTTCTATAACCAATTTATAGGTTGATTACACATGTTTTTCAAATTTGAATGATTTGATTGGAAATCTTTTGTGATAACAGATACCTAAGTAAGAGAGATCAAGGCACAGATGAGATCAAACATGTCTAATTAAATTTGTTATTAGCGATCCATAAATCTTGAATTATAGAGTGAGATATAATTGATAATTGATATTTATTGGGTTGAATTCAAATGGATGTGACAAAGGATAGCTAACCATTTATTTGTTTTCCAACTTGGATCCTAGACTTTGATAATTAATGTTTTTGGAAACTAAAAGGGTATTAATTATTGAAGATTAAATACTAAATAAATTTTGTTAAAATTTTGTAATTAAATAATTCATTGTCATTATCATGAATTGTCATTTTCTTTAATGACTTAATGAAACAATAACATTCACTAGATACAACTTCAATGAATGGGTTCGTGTCTTAAGAGACAATCTCGTCAGAGATATGAAATTGTATACACTTAAAGGTCCTAGTCCTAAACTATTTGCTTTGAGCAATAAACCTGAACATGATACCTAGTAAAGGCATCACTGTGATGCTAAAGATGCTTCTAATATCAAGCTAGGAATACTTACTCTTGACTTCTAGGAAATCTTAGACAATTTAAAACATATATATGATGATATAACATGTCAAACAATATTTGAATAAATACAATATTATTTTATTTAAAGCTAGTTTCAACATTGGAATAATGTAAGGCTAAAAGAATTGCCTTGTGTGATCCAGGAGGCCCATGTTTTATGGACTGAACACCTTTAAGCCCAAGAAATCTACTAAAGCCCACATAGATGGATCTTATTTCTTTTGTGAAGAAAATGGACACTAGAAGAGGACTTAATCAACTATTAGGAAAGAAAGTTTGGAAGAGACTAGTACTTCTAGTATCTACTAGATAGAACTCATACTTTTCATATAAAACTTAGGTACTTGGTACTTAAATGTTAATCTAATATTTGTAAATGGCTTGTAGATATTTACTGAAAAGTACCAGTTGAGCACAATCAAGTTGGAACTACACTAGTTTTAGGTCAAAGGGATCAAGACACAATATTCTTTTGGAGACTTATTGGCATTATCATATGACACCATTTTGAGCTAGCCTCAAAACTACATAGCCCATAGGCTTGAACTAGATGAAATGATATATATTTTATTTTCTTGGTAAATGAATTCATCATTTACGCCATATTATGCATAGGACATAGTATTTGATCATGTTGTAAGCATATCAAAGGATACTAATTGACTACATGGTTAAGTCACCGGATGACTAAGATAGCATTCTAAGAGTAATTTAGAAGCACTGAGAATATATATATATATATATATATATATATATATATATATATATATATATATATATGTGAGACAATCAATTTAGAAAGGATCTTTATGGAAAGAGCTACACAAGATGTTAATTTCTAAACATATATAAATAATTATGAATTACAATTGGATTTTGACTTTATTATGGAATGAAGTGTAAGTCTTGTTAGGATGAGGTCTAAATAAAACATAATGACACAATCTACTACAAAATAGCAATACAGTACTTTAGAAGTTGAATTCAAATATGAATGGATGAATGGGATCATTGAAACACTATGTTGATTTGTGCCATTCAAGGATCACATAGAAATCTTTGTGACTTCGATTATACTTAATCTAGCTAAGAGACTCTATGTCACGAAAGAACACCAATCATATTCTCTAAGATATTTAACTATACTTAGAGTAAAGATAAGTATGGAGATGATATTAGTAACATAATTCATACAAATTAAATTCTTTAAGACCCATTGATAAAGTCATTCTTTTGAACTAAGTATGAATGGTCACACTTCAGCTGTAAGACTTTATTATTCTAGAAATAGGATTTTGATTTGGATTTAGTATTTGGATATTGGAACATTATAACAGAAACTGTTAGATAATGTTATGATATATTGGGATATAGTCATCACATTAATATTGTTGCATTATATATTAATATGTTTAATCCATGAATAATGTTATTATTCTAAAAGTTGGTAGTTGGTTATAATTATGGTAGAAATTATGAAGTAAGACTAATATGAATTGGATTGGTCAGCTCTTAGTAGATGAAAGTAGGCAAATGGTTGTAACCAAGTTTCATAGATACTTGTGAGAGAACTAGTATTGAACTAACCCGCATGAAGATCATCTCATGGAACGCTATCAGGAATGATACTTGATTAGAAGGTACTATCTTTGTATCCTTAACACATAAGATACATAGCAGTACTTAAGTGTAGGTAGTACTATCCTTTGATATGGTCAAATTTTGTTCCTTAACCAAGCAATTATAAAAGCCATTTTCAGGTATGGTGTGAACTATGCAAGAGGCTTATATAGTTAAGATGGTAATTGTTCCACCTATTTGTTGAGAGTTAGACATCTAAGGCGCCTTACCAAAAGTTGAACAATTAATGAGATTCACTGTGATCCGTATCTCATGTTCAACATGATGCATGTAGCAAAGGGATAACTGATATACATACCATATACACCAATTGTAGCTTTGAGATTTTTGGGAATTGGTAACTGATATAATGGCAAAATTTTGTATGTTGATAAGGGCCGTGAAATGTTGTTAGACGTTCACCACTATCTATATCAGTCTAATATGAATCTTGCGGAAGTGGGAGATTGAAAAGTCTAGTATGCTTAAGAATCATATTAAAGTGATATTGTTAATTAACATATGATACTAATGGGTCACACTAACAACAACTTTATATAATTGATTATTTATTAGAAATTGATATTAGTAAATATTCAATAAAACTCTTATAATCAAATTAGAAATTATTTATTTCTTGGAAACAATAATTTTTCATTAGCAAGTAACATATTATTTCATAATGTATGATTTAATAAGTCATGTATAACATTTTGGACTAGGTAAGCCTTTTTTATTTTAGAAAAAGACAAAGTTTTATCTTATAAATTTTGAGTTTTCAAAATATAAACTTCCTTTTCTGTTTTTCTTCATGATGGCCGAAATTAAGAGTGTCATAAGGGGACATGGCTTTCCAATTTGTTTAATCCAAAGTAATAAGAAACATGGGGGACAATCTAGCTAGTAGATTCATGGGTGCTTAATGGTTAAAGACCCATGAGTATTGAGCATACCTTATGAGGTGGAAAAGGCTTTCATTTGTTGTTGGTTCTTCACTCCAAAACGATAACCTACTTAGAGGAGGTTACTCTCTCTCTCTCTCTCTCGTTCATCTTTTGTTGAAGTTACTTGCATCTTCATGCCCTATTTAAGTTCATAATGGTTATGAACTTAAAGCTTAAGGGTTTAAGAGTTTATGGACTAGAATCTACATCAATTTGAGTGATTGTTGGTGTCTCAAAGATTCCACATTCTTCATCAACTTCCAAGCCTCCCAAGAGGATCTAAAGAACAACAAAGGTTGTTATTTCTTCTTCCTTTCTATGGTTGGTATCTCATATTTCTATAACTTGCTAGAAGATCTTTGGTGGGTATAAAATGTTATGTTATGTTCAAAATTTATGTCTTCCGTTTGCCAAACCTTTGTAGATTTTGAAACTAATTTTGAACTAAAACCCAATAAATAGATATTGAAAGTGTCACACCCCGAAAACCGAAGGCGGAAACATTTCCGGGGTTGACTCCATGTTGAGTATCAAATCCAATGCACATAGTAAGTAAAGTAAAACAACCATTACATTACATAAGAAAGTTTTTACAGTTGTTTCAAAAGTAAAGTTTGTACAGTTGTGATACATAGTATATATAAACAAAATGAAACGGATCTTCATGTACTCCGTCTTCTGATCAAAAAGAAATCTTCGGGTACCTGTTCTAACGCTGACCTGAGAACACAAGCGGTTTGAAAATCAGCATAAAGCTGGTGAGTTCATAAGTGGTTTTTGTTTGTGAAAATGTTTCGAGTTTCCTTTCTATTTCTGAAATGTTATATGTACCAAGAAAATCCCATATTTTCTTAATAGTTGGTTATTGTTTCCCAATTGTAAAGTATAGTAAGTTTGTATACTGAAAACATGTTTATTCGTGTGAAAATGTATAATTGGTTATCTGACTGGTTAAATTGTTCTGTTTACTTATCATGTGTTACCAGGAAAGTCCCATACTTTCCTTATTGTATGTTACAAATCTTAAAAGATGTAAGGTTATCCAGTTTGTTACTCTTTCTAGTTATGTAAGTATTACCCAGGAAAGCCCCATGCCTTCCTGCATGTAGGTTTCTAATGTAAACGATGTTAAAGATGTAAAAGATGTAATCGTGATCAGGTTCCATGTTTTCCCCAGGAAAGTCCCGTACTTTCCTGATTGTTAGTTACAAAACGTGAAAGATGTAAAAGATGTAAAAGATGTATAAAGTGGTTCATTATTACTGTAAGTAAATCTCTGTTATCCTAATTGCGAGTTCCATAACCATACAATAGACTAAAACCTGTGGCAATAAGTAGTCCACATGTGGCAATAAGTCGTCCACATACTTATGACTTTCGTCACCCTTGAACCATTTCGGTTCGGCTGTAGCTAGCAGCCAGGTGTGGGGTAGTCAGCCCCGTATAGATCTATACACAGTGATTCTGGTTATGGGTGTAGTCCTCCACTCGCGTAATCTGGGTGGAGTGTTCTCCAAGGACGTGTCTCCAATCATACAGGAATAACAAATTTACTAGTAATAATATGATAGTCCTCCACTCGTATATGTGTGTGGAGCGTTACCGAGGACAAAACAGTGTACAGGTATTATGTTCAAATGTTTTAATGTCATGCTTTTAACTGATAAAATGTGGAAAGCCATTTGTGAAATATATGTAAAACATACTAGTTTAAAGACCTATTTCACAAATATATGTTACGTGATCTGTATGTTCAATCTGTTATCAGTTGTAGTAATCAGTTATAAAAGCATAAGAATATGAAACACACACTTGAAAACATGTTTTGAGTACAAGAATTCCCTTGTACTTTGCTTGTGTTCCCCCCTGAAAACAGTGAAAAACAGTGAAAAAGGGTAGGGGTATGAACTCACCGGACTCGGAAACTTGTCAGTTTTGAATGCTAGATGTTGGTTCGGGGTTTGATTACTTGCGATGTTCCTATGTAAATTGAAATAATGTCCATATATATACAATTAGGGATGCATTCACTAATCATATGGAACATTACACTCCAATGAGGTTAAACACTTCAAAACGAGCGTTTGGAGTGACCCGGGTGACATCTTCGGACGTGTAATGGCACTAGGGACTTGGGACTTGAGTTTACTCCCCAAGAGTAAACATTTTAAAGAGTTTACAACTATGAAACACACACATACATGAGGTTACGGCCGTAAACTCATGTGGGTGTGGTTTTGATGATTTAAGGGCTCAAATGGACATAGGGATTGCTAGAATGGATTATCTAAAATGCCTTGGAACACTTGGAATGAATTTATACCATTTAAAACATGAGTTTACGGCCACACTCATAGAGTTTACGGCCATAAACTCACCCATGGCTAACAATGGTTAATTTGAACTATTTAGGGCAATCACATGTGATTCAAACTAATTTTCTAAGCATTGTTATGAATTTAGATTATCATTTTACAAACTTATAGGAGTTTACAGCCTAGGAGGAGTTCTTTGGCTGTAAACTCACTTATGTTGGGTATATGTTGTGTTTAAGGTCTCCAAATCATTTTTAGATGAATCTAGGATTTACCACAAAGCCATTGGTTGAGTTTGAAAGCATTTTGACATGTTTAAAGGCACTAAATCATCATTTAAGAGGAGTTTACGGCCCAAGAGTATGTCTTGGCAGTAAACTCATTTTTATTACTCAAAAATCATGTTTGAAGTGTTCCAAGTCTAGATTAGCAAGCCCAAAGGTCATATCTAAGTCCCAACTATGATTTGGAAGGGTTAATTGGCTCAAAAACCCTTTGAATATGAGTTTACGGCCCAAGAATGATCCTTGGCCGTAAACTCCTTCAAGCATCATAAAATTCATGTTTTAATTGTTTAGATTCCATATCTTGAAGTCCCTTGGCCATATCTAAAGTCCAAATGAGTTTAGGAAGGAGTTTAAGGGCTTAAAACCCTTCAAATTGGTGTTTACGGCCTAGGCATGCTCCTGGGCCGTAAACTCACATATGTTGTCCTATTTTATGATTAAATGTCGAATTTGGAAGCCAAACATGCTATAGATTAAGGCTAGGAAGGTACCTTAGAGATTTGAAGCCTTAAATTTGAGTTGATCTCTTAAACTTGGATGAGGAGAGAGGTTGGTAGTGTTTAATGGTAAATTGACCAAAGGCTTCAAATGGAGTCTTAAACACGTTTATATAGTGTTTAAGTTTTGGACACGGTGGAATTCTACCCGATACCGACGTTAGACGAGGTTTTTGGTCGTACCCGATTGAGTTACCGTAACCCGATACGGTAATTTCTAGAAATATTCCGATCACTAAAGTTGGGTGTTAAAATGATTTCTAAATGTATTAAGACACCCATTAAGTCATTTTAAATGTGTACCAGATAATGACTTAATTAAATGGAAAATCGGAAATCGAAATTGGAAACGACGATTAGTTGCGCGAATTGTACTACGAAAGAGTTACAATAAAATGATATGGAAATTTCGGGTTGTTACATAAGACAAGATACAAATCATGGATAAGAAAAGAGTTGTGGATACTTCTGTTTCATTGAATCTTCCCGTTCCCAAGTGAATTCCGGTCCCCGCTTGGCATTCCAGCGAACCTTCACTAACGGGATGCGACTTTGTTTTGTACGTTTGACTTCTCGATCCATGATTTCGATCGGTTCCTCCTCAAAGTTGAGGTTTTCATTGATGTCGATCTCGTCTAAAGGAATTGTTAGGGTTTCATCGGATAGGCACTTTTTGAGATTTGAAACATGGAAGACAGGATGAATTTTACTGAGTTCGTGAGGTAAATGAAGTTTATAGGCAACTGGACCGATCCTAGAGAGGATCTCAAAGGGTCCAATGTACCTTGGATTAAGTTTCCCACGCTTACCAAAGCGTACAGTGCCTTTCCAGGGTGAGACTTTTAACAGAACACGGTCTCCAACCTGGAATTCTAGTGGTTTTCGACGATTATCAGCGTAACTCTTTTGACGATCACGTGAGGCTTTCAGTCGGTTACGGATTTGAATGATCTTTTCGGTGGTTTCGCGAATGATTTCAGGACCAGTGAGAGCACTGTCGGGGACTCGACTCCTGGCTAACTGTGTATCCCCCACCTCGGCGCAGCATAGAGGGGATCTGCACTTATGACCGTATAGGGCTTCGAACGGAGCAGCCCTAATGCTGGTGTGGTAACTGTTGTTGTACGAGAATTCGATCAAGGATAGATGTGTGTCCCACGACTTTCCAAAGTCAATGACACACGCCCTAAGCATGTCCTCCAGGGTTTGGATTGTTCTCTCACTCTGTCCATCGGTCTGAGGATGATATGCCGTGCTCATATCTAGTTTGGTTCCAAGGGCTTTCTAAAGAGATTGCCAGAATCTGGAGGTAAACCTACTATCTCGATCAGAGATAATGGATACAAGTACACCGTGTAGACGTACTACCTCCTGGATGTAGATTCGCGCGAGTCTTTCCATCTTGTATGATTCTTTAATTGGAATGAAGTAAGCGGATTTTGTCAAACGATCGACAATTACCCAAATGGTATCGTACCCACTAGAACACTTGGGTAGTTTGGTGATGAAGTCCATGGTAATCGTCACCCATTTCCACTCGGGAATCTCGGGTTGTTGGAGCAGACCTGAAGGTTTCTGATGTTCGACTTTGACTTTGGCGCAAGTCAGACACTTGCCCACAAATGTAGCTATCTCAGCTTTCATGCTTGGCCACCAGTATTGTTTCTTAAGATCCAGGTACATCTTGTCTGAACCCGGGTGAACAGAGTATTTGGTTCTGTGTGCTTCCTCCATGACTATTTCCCTGAATCCACCGGATTTGGGAATCCAGATTCGATTCATGAAACAGTGAACTCCGTCACCTCTGATCTCAAGTTTCTTTTCCATCCCTCTCAAGGTTTCATCTGACACGTTCTCGGGTTTGAGGGCTGTATACTGAGCTTCTCGGATTTGCATGGGTAGATTGGTATGAATGGTCATCGTCTGGTTCTTCACTTTGTGGCCTGCACTATCCTTTCGGCTAAGGGCATCTGCTACCACATTGGCCTTGCTGGGGTGGTAACGGATTTCACACTCATAATCACTGAGTAATTCTACCCATCTTCGTTGCCTCATGTTTAAGTCTTTTTGATTAAAGATGTGTTGCAAACTCTTGCGATCAGTGAAGATTGTGCACTTGGTTCCGTAGAGATAATGTCTCCAAATCTTCAATGCGGAGACTACTGCTCCTAGTTCCAAGTCATGTGTGGTATAGTTGACCTCGTGTGCTTTCAGCTGTCTAGAGGCATAGGCAATCACCTTTCCTCTTTGCATAAGCACACAGCCTAAACCTTGATTAGACGCATCACAGAAGACAATGAAATCCTCTGTCCCTTCGGGCAGAGACAGAACAGGCGCGCTGCATAAGGCTTTCTTTAATGTTTGGAATGCGGTTTCTTGTTTATCACTCCAACAAAAGGGTACACCTTTCTGTGTTAGAGTGGTTAAAGGTTTGGCGATTTTGGAAAAGTTCTGAATGAATCACCGATAGTAGCCGGCGAGACCCAAGAATTGACGAATTTCTGTGGGTGTTTTCGGTGCCGACCAATTCTCTATCGCTTTAATCTTGGAAGGATCTACATGAATACCCTCCTCTCTTACCACGTGACCGAGGAACGTTACCTTCCGTATCCATAATTCACATTTGGAAAATTTCGCGTATAGCTTTTCGGATCTAAGGGTTTCCAACACTAGCCTCAAGTGTTGCTTGTGGTCTTCTTCGCTTTTGGAGTATACGAGGATGTCGTCAATGAACACGATAACGAATTTGTCTAAGAAGGGACGGCACACCCGGTTCATCAAGTCCATGAACACAGCCGGTGCATTGGTTAGACCGAAGGACATCACTACGAACTCGTAGTGTCCATACCGAGTCCTAAAAGCTGTCTTGGGAACATCATTCTCCTAGACTCGTAACTGATGGTACCCTGACCGAAGGTCTATCTTAGAAAAGTAGCTGGCTCCCTGGAGTTGATCGAAGAGGTCGTCTATTCTTGGAAGAGGATATCGGTTCTTAACGGTTAACTTGTTCAGTTCATGATAATCGATACACATCCGAAAGGATCCATCTTTCTTTTTGACAAACAGAATCGGAGCTCCCCAGGGTGAGGAACTCGATCTAATGAATCCTTTACTGAGCAACTCATTGAGTTGACTGGATAACTCCTGCATTTCTGCCGGAGCTAAGCGATACGGGGATTTTGCTACGGGAGTAGCTCCAGGAATTAGGTCAATACGGAACTCGACCTGTCGTTCGGGAGGAATTCCTGGAAGTTCTTCGGGAAACACATCGGGAAAGTTACCGACTTTGGGGATGCTCGCGAGGTCTCTAACTTCTTGTTTCTCGTTGATCACATGAGCTAAGAATGCAACACAATCCTTTCGAAGGATCTTTCGAGCTTTGATGCAAGAAATGATATGAAGGTTGGAACTGGGTTTATCGTCATAGATTACGAGAGTTTGATCCGAAGGAAGATTGAGACGGATAGCTTTTTCGTAGCAAAGAATGTCAGCATGATTGGGGCTCAACCAATGCATGCCAATGATAACATCAAAGCTCTTAATGGAAACGGGCATGAGATCTATAAGAAATGAGTGATCGTTTAAGGTAAGCGTACAACCTATGAATACATCGTCAGCGCTTTCTTTCTCACCGTTAGCCATCTCGACGGTAAACGTTTCAGTTAGTGGCTGAGGATTTGGTTTTAGCTTATGTTTGAATGCATGACTAACAAAACTCCTTTCAGCACCCGAATCGAAAAGAATACTAGCATATGAGTTGTCGAGAAGGAACGTACCCGAAACAACAGTGGGATCAGCAACTGCTTCCTCCCGTCCCATGGTTAGAACCCTTCCAGTGTTATCGGCAGTTGACTTCTTGGGACAGTTCCTTTTAAAGTGTCCAACTTCTCCACAGTTGTAGCAGGCTTGACTAACACCTGCTCCCGATGATTGGTTGGCTGATTGGGTAGGAGTTCTGCAATATCGAACTGTGTGCCCTTTCTTACCACAGTTGGTGCAAGACAATTCTCGACAGGGACCAGGATGATGATGGTATTTACACTTGTCACACAGAGGGAGGTTACCAGCATATTTAATGGTAGGAGTTGAGGCTGTGGATCCCATGGCAGAAACAACAGCAATAGGGGTAGTAGTAGCAGCATGGATTGCTACCGTCTGTTGTTTCTTGGATGATCCTTGAGAAGATTGACCCTTCTTCTTCTTCCAGAATTTCCTCTTTTCACCACTCCTTTGAGTCGGCTCAGAAGTGGTAGTGATTTCCTTAACATCATCGTTGTGATCAATCAGAATTTGAGCTAAAGTCTTGGCACTATCATAGGTATCCGGACGAGTAGCCAAAACGTGACTCTTTATTGGTTGAGATAACCCCCAAACGAACCTTTCGATCTTTTTGTTTTCAGGAGTGACTAGTCCCGGGCAAAGAAGTGCGAGATCATCAAATCGGGAAGTATATGCAGTAATGTCGGAACCTTTCATCTTTAGGTTCCAGAGCTCGTGCTCTAATTTCTGCATTTCACCACGGGGGCAGTACTCGGCAATGAGAAGTTCTTTCATGGCCTCCCATCCCATGACATTGGCTACGGGTAAGGTTAGAGATTTGACTCGGCCATTCCACCAAGTCAAGGCTTTATCAACGAAGGTACAGGCTGCGAACTTGACTTTATCGGACTCCCCACAAGCACAGATTTCAAAGATGGACTCTATTTTCTCGAACCATCGAGATAAGAAATGACACCTCCAGCGCCATTAAAGGATGTTGGTTTTGCGTTCATGAAATCCTTGTAGGAACTCCCTCTTTGGTGTCCCTGACTACCTTCAAGGTTTTGAGATTGGGGACCACCACTTGAACTACTAGGGTTCATTTGTGACATAGCTGCTACCATCGCAGCTGTCATCATCGTCTGGAGCGATGCTAGATCGAACTGAGGAGGAGGTGGCGGCGAAGAAGGATTGTTGTTGTTCTTTGAGCTAGGTCTCTTTTGGGGAGGCATCTTGATCTAATAAGATCAAGAAAGAGAGGATGGTAAGTCCTCTATATCGAATCGATAGACATGACAGTTATATGATTCAAGTAAGCGATAAAGCAGGAAAAAGTTATCGAACAGATAATTTATCGCTAAGAGTAATCACAGAAATTCACTCGAATAAGGATTACTACAGAGGATCGGGATCGAGAAATACTCCCATAGTATTTCATGAATCGTTTGCGACAATGATTTGATGTTTGGGATATTAGGGTAAGTTTTAGGCATGCCACATACCACAGTCACTCCCAAGCACATGTTGGCCGTGTCTCAAATGAATATAGTTGGCCAGGCCATATTGACCCTAGACACGACTACATAACTGCCCAGGTTTAACCATAGTACACAACACCCAATTACTTATGTTCGGTTCTACTTGTGGTTACGGATGACGACTGTTCGGTATACTTGTACACTTTTGAAAATACTTGTAGTTTGAAGATACTTTTAATTCAGAGCACTTAGGCCCTTTTGTGTTTATAGTTTTATACCATGTAAGGTTTGGTATACTTCATTCACTATAAACAAGGGCTCTGATACGAATCTGTCACACCCCGAAAACCGAAGGCGGAAACATTTCCGGGGTTGACTCCACGTTGAGTATCAAATCTAATGCACATAGTAAGTAAAGTAAAACAACCATTACATTACATAAGAAAGTTTTTACAGTTGTTTCAAAAGTAAAGTTTGTACAGTTGTGATACATAGTATATATAAACAAAATGAAACGGATCTTCATGTACTCCGTCTTCTGATCTAAAAGAAATCTTCGGGTACCTGTTCTAACGCTAACCTGAGAACACAAGCGGTTTGAAAATCAGCATAAAGCTGGTGAGTTCATAAGCGGTTTTTGTTTGTGAAAATGTTTCGAGTTTCCTTTCTGTTTCTGAAATGTTATATGTACCAAGAAAATCCCATATTTTCTTAATAGTTGGTTATTGTTTCCCAATTGTAAGGTATAGTAAGTTTGTACACTGAAAACATGTTTATTCATGTGAAAATGTATAGTTGGTTATCTGACTCGTTAAATTGTTTTGTTTACTTATCATGTATTACCAGGAAAGTCCCATACTTTCCTTATTGTATGTTACAAATTGTAAAAGATGTAAGGTTATCCAGTTTGTTACTCTTTCTAGTTAAGTAAGTGTTACCCAGGAAAGCCCCATGCCTTCCTGCATGTAGGTTTCTAATGTAAACGATGTTAAAGATGTAAAAGATGTAATCGTGATCAGGTTCCATGTTTTCCCCAGGAAAGTCCCGTACTTTCCTGATTGTTAGTTACAAAACGTGAAAGATGTAAAAGATGTATAAAGTGGTTCATTATTACTGTAAGTAAATCTCTGTTATCCTAATTGCGAGTTCCATAACCATACAATAGACTAAAACCTGTGGCAATAAGTAGTCCACATGTGGCAATAAGTCGTCCACATACTTATAACTTTCGTCACCCTTGAACCATTTTGGTTCGGCTGTAGCTAGCAGCCAGGTGTGGGGTAGTCAGCCCCGTATAGATCTATACACTCAAGTCACGCTCTCTAAATACCAGAGATTCTGGTTATGGTTGTAGTCCTCCACTCGCGTAATCTGGGTGGAGTGTTCTCCGAGGACGTGTCTCCAATCATACAGGAATAACAAATTTACTAGTAATAATATGATAGTCCTCCACTCGTATATGTGTGTGGAGCGTTACCGAGGACAAAACAGTGTACAGGTATTATGTTCAAATGTTTTAATGTCATGCTTTTAACTGATAAAATGTGGAAAGCCATTTGTGAAATATATGTAAAACATACTAGTTTAAAGACCTATTTCACAAATATATGTTACGTGATCTGTATGTTCAATCTGTTATCAGTTGTAGTAATCAGTTATAAAAGCATAAGAATATGAAACACACATTTGAAAACATGTTTTGAGTACAAGAATTCCCTTGTACTTTGCTTGTGTTCCCCCCCTGAAAACAGTGAAAAACAGTGAAAAAGGGTAGGGGTATGAACTCACCGGACTCGGAAACTTGTCGGTTTTGAATGCTAGATGTTGGTTCAGGGTTTGATTACTTGCGATGTTCCTATGTAAATTGAAATAATGTCCATATATATACAATTAGGGATGCATTCACTAATCATATGGAACATTACACTCCAATGAGGTTAAACACTTCAAAACGAGCGTTTGGAGTGACCCGGGTGACATCTTCGGACGTGTAATGGCACTAGGGACTTGGGACTTGAGTTTACTCCCCAAGAGTAAACATTTTAAAGAGTTTACAACTATGAAACACACACATACATGAGTTTACGGCCGTAAACTCATGTGGGTGTGGTTTTGATGATTTAAGGGCTCAAATGGACATAGGGATTGCTAGAATGGATTATCTAAAATGCCTTGGAACACTTGGAATGAATTTATACCATTTAAAACATGAGTTTACGGCCACACTCATAGAGTTTACGGCCATAAACTCACCCATGGCTAACAATGGTTAATTTGAACTATTTTGGGCAATCACATGTGATTCAAACTAATTTTCTAAGCATTGTTATCAATTTAGATTATCATTTTACAAACTTATAGGAGTTTACGGCCTAGGAGGAGTTCTTTGGCTGTAAACTCACTTATGTTGGGTATATGTTGTGTTTAAGGTCTCCAAATCATTTTTAGATGAATCTAGGATTTACCACAAAGCCATTGGTTGAGTTTGAAAGCATTTTGACATGTTTAAAGGCACTAAATCATCATTTAAGAGGAGTTTACGGCCCAAGAGTATGTCTTGGCCGTAAACTCATTTTTATTACTCAAAAATCATGTTTGAAGTGTTCCAAGTCTAGATTAGCAAGCCCAAAGGTCATATCTAAGTCCCAACTATGATTTGGAAGGGTTAATTGGCTCAAAAACCCTTTGAATATGAGTTTACAGCCCAAGAATGATCCTTGGCCGTAAACTCCTTCAAGCCTTATAAAATTCATGTTTTAATTGTTTAGATTCCATATCTTGAAGTCCCTTGGCCATATCTAAAGTCCAAATGAGTTTAGGAAGGAGTTTAAGGGCTTAAAACCCTTCAAATTGGTGTTTACGGCCTAGGCATGCTCCTGGGCCGTAAACTCACATAAGTTGTCCTATTTTATGATTAAATGTCGAATTTGGAAGCCAAACATGCTATAGATTAAGGCTAGGAGGGTACCTTAGAGATTTGAAGCCTTAAATTTGAGTTTTGATCTCTTAAACTTGGATGAGGAGAGAGGTTGGTAGTGTTTAATGGTAAATTGACCAAAGGCTTCAAATGGAGTCTTAAACACGTTTATATAGTGTTTAAGTTTTGGACACGATGGAATTCTACCCGATACCGACGTTAGACGAGGTTTTTGGTTGTACCCGATTGAGTTACCGTAACCCGATACGGTAATTTCTAGAAATATTCCGATCACTAAAGTTGGGTGTTAAAATGATTTCTAAATGTATTAAGACACCCATTAAGTCATTTTAAATGTGTACCAGATACTGACTTAATTAAACGGAAGATCGGAAATCGAAATTGGAAACGACGATTGGTTGCGCGAATTGTACTACGAAAGAGTTACAATAAAATGATATGGAAATTTCGGGTTGTTACAGAAAGACCCCAACTTTCGTATTTATGAAAGACCCAAACTTTCATACTATTCTAACATTATTCTTAAGTTACTTCCTCAAAACATGCTACATGCATATTTATAAAACAATATTTTATATTGATAAAGTGATTACAAAAGAATGGATACAAACCGACTAAGTTTTATTACATTTCATATCTACTCAGGAATATACTATTCATATACATACATGAACATTAAAATACAGAGAAATAGTATTAACTGTCATAAATCTTACAGCAGTATAAAACTATATTGGATACTCATCACCTGCAATTGTTAAATATTGAGAGGAATAAGCGATAACGCTTAGTGAATTCAATAAATAGATACAATCTAATCTTATGCCTTATTTATACTTCAATGTGGCAAAAGCAAAGAGGAACAGCAAGACATATGTGAAATCATGTGACAAGCGTTCATATCAATCAAAGACTTTATTCAAAGATATACTTTTTAATGAGACATAATGAATTCAATACTTGATATGCATCAATAAAGCTTTGGCCCAAATGGCACAGAAGACATATAATTTCTGATTATCAATATGATAGATTTCAGGTTTTCACGCCCTGTTTAACCATTTTGGTAGATTTCAGGTTTTCACGCCCTGTTTAACCATTTGCTAATACCATAGAATAGAGTTCAATTCCCTTACGGAGTCATGCTCTACATGGTCGGAGGCTACATACCATCCTATCTAACTTTCTGCCAATGCCATAGAATAGATGTCATTCTCTTACGGAGACATGTTGTACATGGCCAGAGGCTACGTACCAGTACCAATGTGAATCTAAGTCCTTTCACTGATCACATGGTCAAAGGTATTATATTTGCTATAAACATAGCGAATAAAATAACACGGGAGAATAACTCAGAATAATAACACTTAGAAGCACATAGCCCATATAACACATAACATACAATTGTTCCTATATATTGAACTCACCTTAAGTTAACCGGGGGTTAAAATAGTAATTTGGACAGCATTTCGGCTTTAAATATGACTTTCTATGTTGAAAACCGGGAGCTTAATTGAAAACCGGGCTCTGCGAAGGTAGGGCTTCAAAATCGAAAAGATAAAATTTTCGGCTTCTCGGGGTTCTCGGGGCGTGTTTTGGGTGCTAAAGTTGATACCGGGGCTTCGGGAAAAGTCAAAATGAAGAAAATATGGAAAAGGGGGCCAAAAATGGCAATTTTCTAAAATTACCCGGGAAGGCTCGCAAGCCTCCTATTTATAGGTGAGAGGCTCGGATCCGGAGAGGCAGGTGGCAGCAGCAGCGAAGACCATGCGGCGCAAAGGCAAGGCTCGGATGCGAGGGTCGGAACAGCTGGCGCGAGTCAGCGAGGCAGGTGGCAGCGAGGGAGGAGGGACACGCGACGCGCGTGCGAAAGGCCATATGTGCGGAGCTCGAACGTAACACGGAGCGAGGCGCATCGGACGGGGATAGGCTTCGGCCTGGGTCCAATTAGAAAGCAGCACACGTTGGACCTGGACTCTGCCACGACTTCGGTGACGCACCTGCTTCGTGCGAGGTGACGTGTATGCTACTATTCATGCGAGATTTCTCAGTAATTGATCCCCAAACTTCTAAAATCCATAACGTTCGCATACGAGCTCCGTTTTTTACGTTCTTTATATGCACACGTAGATAAAATTACGTTCTACAACTTTTGTTTAGACTTCGTCGGCTAATTTTGACTTTATTTTTAATATTATTATTTTTAACTGATCGGGACAGGAAAATCCGTTAAAATTTCATAACTTCTTCATTCGACGTCCGTTTTCGTCAGACTTTTTACCGTTGTAATACAAATGATGAGACCTTTGATTCTCGTTTAGGATGTATCGGTCAAGTATCACTCGATCTAAAATCGAGTTTTTAGCTGTCTACTGCTAAGTTGAAACTTCGAAAAATCATAACTTCGTCATATGAAGTCTGATTTTGGCGTTCTTTTTATCGAATTTCTCAGTTTAACGAATACTACGACTTTCATTTAGATTTCTAAGGCTAAAAAGTAGTTTATCAAAAACTCCCTTTTTACGTCATTCAGCACCGTGCCGGTTTTGTCGCGGATCTTCGGTTTGTCATAACTTCTTCGTTATAACTCGGATTTCGACGAGGTTTTCGCCTACAAGTTTCTAACGAGATGATTTACAATACCAAATAATAAAATTTTACTTATTTAAGATTTTACATTTTCGCTAAATTTTCATTATTTGGCTATTAATTGGAATCTCATAAGACTTCCAATATTTTATGAGTGATTCTAACCATAGTTTTACTTCATTTCTAGTAAAAACTAGCTGGTAGAACTCAACACTTAATTTTATTCACTTTTAATAATAACAATACACAATTTCAGAACATGTATGTTACAAATACCTCCTCCTTTTGAGGATTTCGTCCCTGAAATCATAACGATTAAAACAATTAGGGATACTTCACTCTTATTTCATTCTTATTTTTCCCAAGTATAATTTGAGCCTCAATAGTGTTTTCACTTGAGAAGCACCAACTTCAGTTCTTTATTACGTAGATTAGTCGTTCTTTCATTTACGATCTCTTCTACTTAACTTATTATCCAGTTTCTCCTCGGATAATAGGACCATTTCATCAAATATGCCTAACCCTTACACATATAGCTCACATGAAACACTTCATGAATATCTATCAAATCTTCAGTCAATTCCAAGCTGTGACAACCCAAAGTTCATTTCGTTACATTACCCCGTTTCCGTTGAAGGAACATTCCATGTTATAAAAGTTCCGTTAATTTGAGGTCGTAAAATAAATAAATGTTTTATTTATTTATATTCCATGTCTTTATTCGTCGTAATGAAATAAAGTAAAAGCATGTAAATTACATTTCCATATTAATTTGGAAAAACTTAATATTATTGTGACCACTAAATCGGGTGCGACCAAAAGCCCCGTTTAACGGCAGTATTGGGTAGATTTCCACTGAGCTTCAACTCCAACCCCTATATAAGGGAGAGTAAACTCCATTTCCACCTTTTTACTCTCTCTCTCTAAACTCTCTCTCTACAACTTTTTCCAGAGCCAAAAATCGTCCGTTTTGAGCCCCAAACGAGTAGGTAAACTATCCTAACTTGTTATATAGCTTATCTAGCCTGCAAATTCAAGTTTAAAACATAAATTAGGGACAAAATGATGTGTTTACGGCCCAAGAACACTCTTGGACCGTGAACACCATTTAATGGGGTTTTTAAGCCCCAAAACCCCTCCAAATTGACCCTAAGTCTTAGATATGACTTTTAGGATTACATATTTGGACTTAGAACAGCTTGAAACGCGTTTTTGGAGAGTAAACTTGAGTTTACTGCCCAAGAACTTGCTTGGGCCGTAAACTCCCCTTCATGGGGAGTAAACTCAATTCCATGTGTTAGAAATGCCCTAAACACCCCCTATGGCCTTGGAAAAATAACTTGAATGCAATACCATTGTTATAAGGGCCTTAAACTTCAATAAAACCAAAGGGATAGGAGTTCATGGCCGTCAACTCCCATAGAGGTGGTTCATGGGCTGTAAACTCCCATTAAGTGCCCAAATGGTGCCCTAAACTCCCCATTTGACTTGGAAAAATACATTGGATTTATTCTCAATCACTTAAGCCCTTAAAACACCCAAGAAATATGTCCTTGGGAGCTTATAGCTGTAAAATCCCTTGGTTAGGGTCGTAAACTCCCATTTGGTCCATTTAAGTGCATTAAACCCATTCATACCTTTTATATTTGGACCTATCAAAATTCCACAATTGATATAAGGTCTTTAAGCATCCTAGAACACCCTCACCATGAGTTGTTGTAAACTCATGGGGAGTTGTCCCAGGGCCGTGAACTCTCTATATATAGTTTACTCTTGAAGAGTAAACTCCATTCCTAAGCCATTCACACCCTTAAATGTTACCCGGGACACCCCAAACACTTAACCAAAGTGTTCTCCGCTCCTTAGAGTGTGTATACTTGTTTAATTAGTATTAAATGTACTAATTGTATGTGAACATATGTTATCATATGTTAAATAGGTTACTAAGTGTGTTCAAGTCTTTACTTGACATCGAGCACCCAACCGGCACCTTCGTCGGATCCACTTATAACAGGTGAGTTCATACCCCTAAATGAACCTTTTATATGTTTTTACATGTTTTATAGGGGGGGGGGGAATACATGTTAAACATGGTAGTTATCATATCAATCATATGTGATTGATAACCTGCATGCACAAGGATTTACCACACTGTTAACTGTTTTACCGAGAATGACATTGTAAATGGTTTTCTAAAAGCGTAGTTACTTGTTCAGCTTTTACTTATAATGTTTAATCCAAGTTTCATTTTAAACTTGTTTATGAAAGGTTTTCAAAGGATTTTTAAAGGTTTTCAAACTCAATTTACAATGGAATATCAAGTCGTGATTTTCTTAATATATAAAGGTTTTCCAAAGTTTTCGTCTATGTTTTTATAATTCTACTTGGTTAAGATACTACTGCTTCACTTTTATTTAGTTAATACCTCTACTTCATGATACACTTATACTTGAGAACGCCTCTACTTCGTGATACACTTAAACTTGAGAACGCCTCCACTTCGTGATCCACTTATATTTGAGAATGCCTCCACTTCGTGATCCACTTATATTTGAGAACGCCTCCACTTCGTGATCCACTTATACTTGAGAACGCCTCCACTTCGTGATCCACTTATACTTGAGAACAATTTCACTTCGTGATATGTTTATAGCTTGTAAGACACTACTTCGTGATATGCTTATACCTTGTAAGACACTCTGCTTCGTGATCCACTTATACTTGAGAACGCTTCCACTTCGTGATACGCTTATACCTAATGACACTTCCACAGAGTTAGATGTATGCCTATGCTTGTATAGATGCATATAAATAATGTTTAAAGGACTTAGGAAGGCTTGTTCGCCCTATTTCCTTTTTTTCGTTGAGATGTGGTCTGGTGGGATCGGATGTCCGTCCGAAGGTCGTTTGATCATTAGTTATATATTATGTATACATGCATAGACATATAGGTTTACACTAGTCAGTCCAGTTGAGAGTCTTTATCGCTTGTTCAGTATTTTACACTAAATCTCACTATACGAGATACATCCTCAGTACACGGCCTTCTCCATTGTCGAGTTGGTAACCAGAGTCTCTTGTAGGGAGAGCGGACATTGTGTGTATAGATCTATACGATATTGACACCCCCGCACCCTGACTGTTAGCTACAGTCCACGACCTACCAAGCCAAGGGGTGACAAATGTCATAATTATACCCACGCTTGCAGGGAGTCAAGATTCTCTAGTTTCGATCAGTATGGTTACGAGTATCTTGGGGTTTCCTTATAATTCATGGCTTTAAGGTAACGGGTTTTATACACAGTATTTCACTGTATACAGTGTGTTCACTATATTGGACCTTACTAGCTGTATCTTTCATTTGATACTCTCTAGGGTCTGTCTCTAGTTTAGACCTTGCTAGCTATATCTTTCATTTGATACTATCTGGGGTCCGTATTCTCTGTTTTAGACCTTACTAGCTGTATCTTTCATTTGATATTATCTGGGGTCTGTGTCTCTTTTTGTTAAACTGAGTCAGGCATACCGTTCATTCGATACCCTCCTAGAGTCTATGATTCTTTTGCCTTAGTCAGCAATCCTCACTGCTGAGGCATATGTTATTCTCCCTGATATTCTCCGACTTTCTTAAAAAGCAAATCCCATATTTTGATAATGAAGGTGTTTAAGGGAAAACTACTTTTTACCACATAACTCTGACCAGTCTTGGTAGAAGACTGCTTTTTAATCAGAAAATATAGGATTTTCTGGAAAGGACTCTATTTCACTGTATACTTGAAAACTACTACTTATATAAAGTTTTTTTTTGTATAAAATCACACTAAATACTTATGAACTCAGCAGCATTTGTAAAAATGTTGATACTCGCTTTTCAAATAGCTTGTATTCTCAGGTCAGCATTAGACAGGTACATCCCAGGAGCTTTTGATGAAGATAGCTTAGTACCAAGATGTACTTATATCATTACTTGTATTACTTTGATGTATTGTAATGTAAACCATGTAAAACTATTACTATTAATGCAATGGTTTTTGTACTTTGATTACTATAGTGCATCTGTTGTGATACTTGACATGATATCATCCACCCCAGAACGTTTCCGCCGTTCTGGTTTTGGGGTGTGACAGATTGGTATCAGAGCATTGTTTATAGTGAGCTAAGTATATCAATTCATAAAAGATATACAGCCTATAAATACATAGGGATAAAACACTCTGACCAAGAATTATACTTTAAAATTTAACCATATTTTACCAAAGTATAAGAACATCCAAAACCTAAACACTCGAACAAAAGTATCACACGAACAACAAGAATAAAAGTCTTCGGATGTTGAGCATTGCCATCAAACCTGGGCAGTTATGTAATCGTAAGCTGGAATAAATGTAACCTGATCAACTACATTTATTCAAGATGCGATGAACATGTGCTTGGGAGTGGTAGTGGTGTTGCAACAGGTCTGAAACTTACCAACTAGGAATCCTGGAGCCAAACATAAAGTTAAAATACTATAGGAGTATTTTTGGAACACTAAAAGACTCACACAAATCCCAGAATCATATTCAGAAGATAAGAAACAAACAAGAAATTAAAATACCATAGGGGTATTTTAGGATCCATAGATAACCTTGTGTGAAAAACTAAAAAGATACTTATTGATATACCTACAACTACAGAGGATATACTCCCAAGTTTATATATAATAAGGATCCCATAGGCTAAGAATGTGTGGTTTCGCCCTACTTCCTTTTCCTTGTTTGGATGTGGATCTAGAGTAGTATCACATATTCGAAGCCCTATCGGATCTAAGCTATATATGATTTGTATACCCTGTGTAATCATAGCAGGACTCGATATGGATCACCCAGTGAAATGTTAATAATCTCTTAGGATTCTTTAGACATTTCCATTCTCGCACAAACCCTATAGAAAACCCTATCCACTTCAGTACTCGGCAAAAGAGTTGATTCAGACCCATAGGAGGTTCATTGAGAAGATTTCCTGTTCGGAAATAAATGAACTGGGTCGAGACTCACTACTAGAAAAAAGGCCTTTTACGACGCGCAAAATACGACGCTCATTGATCTATGTTACGCAAAGGAGAGTGACATTAGAAAAATGTCATCTCTTCAAAAAATTTAAGGATAGAAGACACGCATTATTGCGCGCCTTAAATCAGTGTCTAAAAAAAACACGGAGGGCACCTATAATAAAATGCGCGTCGTCTAAGGATGTCGCTTTATAATTTTTAATGGAACACGCGTTCCATCCTTTAACAGTAGGGGAAATGAAATTCTGAAAAAATTAAAAATCCCGCCTTCCTTTTTCTTCTCCTTTCCCTCTTGCCCAAATTATGGACGCTCCTTCCTTCCCCCTCCCGACATTGACTGCTGCCTACTTCTTCCCTCACTTCTACCTACTGGAACCACCATATCTCCCACTCGATGTTGAAATTGTTAGAAAAAGCCCTAATTATACTCTCAAGTCTAAATACAGAAAAAATAGAAGATGGTGAAGAAGTAGCAGTAGAGGAAGTGGAGGATGAACAGTCGAAAATGGAAGGAATGGCATCAATAGCGTTGTTACTAGATGGGTCAATCTCGGGTCATTTTGTTCAGCTTCCCGAGTCCGTTTATTACCAGATGGGTCAATCTCGTCTTTTCGTCTCGACTTCATATCTCTCTGTAAAGCAACCGACGACTTCATATCAGAAGTGGAGGTGGCAGCCTAAAGACTGTAATTTGCCAAAGTAAGCATACTTTGTTCTTCCACTTTTTAAAATCGAATTAATTGTTGAATTCTTGATGATTTTAATTGTGTGTTTTGGGGGAAATGAAATGAAGGTTTATAGGGAAATTGTTGGTGGAGAAATCGAAGAACAAGAGGCTTATGTTCGTTGGAGATTCGTTGAATAGAAATCAATGGTGTGCATGGTTCAATCCATAGTCACAGGATTGGCCAAAGTAGTCACGATCCACGTTCCAAATGGCTCGATCCCAAACGGGGTACGATTGCGTACCGATCGCCGACAGAAACGCCCTCCGGTACGTCATGCTTGCGATCCCACCAATTCTTTAAATCGATACCTGAAACGTGAAATCGGCAAATTGGATTGCACAGAAACGCGATTGGGATCGGGAATTTTGGTTTTGGAACGCCGATTTGTGAAATTGGCGGGAAATTGTTTTTATCCGGAGAAAAGTCACCGACGCTTGATTTCTTCCTTAAGCCCTCGATTCCATGTCAGGTGTTTGGACTTCCAGATCTGATTCTTCTTTATCACTTTTAATAATATATAATAGCTATAACACTTATCCAATATCATCACTTCACCATGATTTCACTTTTGTTCTACACCTTTCAGGAAGAGTTGTTGATGGAAGAGAGATGATGGTTTAATTTGCCAAATATGGGCCTAATGCTGAAAAAATGTGAGTCACATTCACATATAATCTAATATATTTCTAAATTCCAAGAATCAGATATGAAAAAGTATATGGTTGTTTGACTAATGTGGTTGTTTTTATTCTTGTTTTAGTCACAAGGGAAGGATACTTGAACCAGTAGAAAAGCTGAAGGGTGGATTAAGGAGCCGAAGTCCTAGACCAAGGTATGATGAGAATGTAGTTTTGACCATTCTACCCTTGTATTGGAGTTGATGTTTACCCAATGTAGTTCCAGGTATAGAGATGAATACAAGGGCTACAAGAGGATAAGTCGCAGCAGTAGCAGGGACAGGTATTATGGAAGGGACAAAGATCGTTACAGAAGTAGGACCCTCATGCAGTAGGAGTAGGAGCCCTGATTATCATAGAAGAAACAGGAGGGGTAGATATGATGATGATTATGATGATGAGAGAAGCCCAAGTAGGTCTCCTATAAGTTAAAAAGACGTAAATGCCCTTATCATTAAAAATAGCATCCGTAAAAAGTTTTGTTTGTCTGTTTAAAGTTGATGTTTCATTAGAAACCTGATGGACTATTCACTATTCTATATGTGTTTGTTACTTACATAGAAGTACTAGTGTTGAAAAGACTAGAATGCCCTTATCATGTGATGTGTCAATAAACTGATGGATTACACAGAAGAAGGTCTCCTCCACGTAGGAGTATGTCACCTTCTAGAAGCAGAAGCCCTGAAGGAGGAGGAAATGAGAAAGCATCAACATCATCACCCTATTCCCATGGTAGAGCTGATTCCAGAAGCCCTTTGCAGCGTTCTGATTCCAATGTAAGTTTTTTTTACCTGTGGAATCATTGATTCCGAGTGTTGATATTTTTTTATTGATTACTTTTTATCTTATCTTTTATATATTATTAATTATTATTAACCCTGGGTTGTGGTATAATATGTAGGGTTTGCCTGGACCAATGGGGTGATGAGTACTAGTCATTTGGAACAAGAAGCTGCAGTACTTGCTTTGTCAACTTTGATGACCATAGCTCCTGCAGAAGTTTATGCAGAATTTGAAAAGGTAGTTTTTTTTTTATTTATAAACTTTCAAAGCAACTTTTATAGTGTTACATCACTTGAATTTTAGTGCATTAGGTCGTATAATATGTTGAAATGTTGAACGTTTTATGATGAGATTGTTTCAAATAAGGGAAGTAGAATAAAGGATAAATTATTTCATAATGTCTATGAAACCCCATATACCCTTCTCTTGAACAGTGAAATAAATTATAGAGGCGAGATAGAACAAAGGAGTATGGGGTGGCTGAATTATTCCATTTGGATCCTCATTACACAATAAGTTTATGTTTGAACCATATAAAAGTGTGTCTAGCTTTGTATGATCCAGTTGCAGCAAAAGATAAATTATTCAATTTTTTCAGCATCTGTTGTGTATGGTGACAGTTTTGTTTAGGTTGCACCCACTAAGAATGTATCAGCTTTTTTAGCATCTGTTGGAATGTGAATGTTCAAAAGGAAAAAACGATATAAGTGCACATTTGTTACTATGCTAATATGAATTGAGGATTAAGCTATTAGTTTCTAAATCACAAATAGTGTTTGCTGCCTTTCTTAATCTGTTTGAATACGAAATCAAGCCTGTGTTTATATTTGATTTGATTGTTTATGTGAGTTTTTGGTCGATTTTGGTTTAATGTTGTGATTAAAGTAGGGTTTGTTAGAATATAATGTTGCAGAAATTATCCTTATGGGTCTTGACACATCAAGTTTGTTAATTATTTAGAAAAATATTATAAATTATCTTTGATTTCATGAGAATATAAATGCTTGTTTATCATATTCAATTCACATTCGGTAAAATGTTGTGTCCACATGATACTAAGAAATACAATTCTGTAATTGAATTGGGCATAAACATGTTATTTTGATCAAGAGAAAAAGAAAAATAGCCTAGATAATTAGCAACCTATAAGTAGGTTGGTTGGTGTTATGTGAAAGTGAAAGGGGTAAGTGAAATTTGAGAGTGATTTGTGTTTTTTTAATCACATTGCATCGGACTCAATTCCAGCTTGGAAATGGTGGTTTGTTTGGTGCTAGTTATATTCAGGTAAAAGATTTCCCATCTCTTATATTAATGTTTGGTTTTAATGTTTGGCTTATTACATTACTTTTGTCTCCTTTGTTTTATTGGTGAGGCTTGAGCATGCTGGGCTGTTAATGTTCCTATTTGTTTTCATTTATGCAGGTACCAATCTTGTTGAAAGGACTTATGAATAAGATATTAATGGTAACAAGTATAACACTCGAGTCCATACGATTAGATGTTAATGGTAACAAGTTTAACATCTGTGTCTTTGTTATACATACAAATTGAATGCAATGGATTGTATTTTTTGTATATGGTATTTTATTTTATATTATGCAATGGATTGTATTTTTATATATGGTATTTTATTTCTATTATGAGAGATTAAATGCAAATTTAATTTATAAATATATAAATATATAAATATATATATTTTTTTTTAAAATTAAAATTACGATACGCAAAAATGTGTGTCGTCTTCATTTATGACATGGCCTTTCTTGACTGGTGCTTCCTTGATACGCATTACGTGTCATAAACACGCGCGTCGTAAGGTTACGACACGCAAATGCATGTCGTCTTCCTTTATGACAGGGCCTTTCTTGATACGCATTGCGTGTCATAACCGCGCGTCGTAAATGCGCGTCATAAATGCGCGTCGTAAATGCGCATTGTCTATAGACGACGCGCAAAAGCGCATCATCTCTCTTTATGACAGGGCCTTTGTTGACGCGCATTTGCGCGTCGTCTGAGCGTTTTACGACGCGCAATAAGCGTCGTAAAAGGCCTTTAATCTAGTAGTGGCTATTGAATTCACCAAGTGCCTATATCTTTTTAGGGACATCGGTGAGAAATTCGCCTAAACTTCCGAAATTTCCAGTCATCCATCATCAAGTGATGACACTCAGAGTCGAATTCGGAAGTAAGGCGGAGTAGAAATTCAATATGTCCATACGAGAAAAGAACCCTAGGTAACTACCCGAAGGAAACCAACATCGATTCCAGTCAAAGATACGAGGCAAACAGAGGGAGCCAGTACATGGAACCCGAGAAGTGTCTTTTCCTCGTGTTTGTCACGCTAATACACTCATAAAATAATACAATTTAGTGAGTTAGTGGTTACAATACTCACGCTATGTGTTAGGTAAAAATTGCCCTTTTCCCGATGCCAGTAACACAATTAGAGCGGATCCCCGCACCTCTATTGAAAGTATTTAGCCATAACCCTTCATGAGCCTCTCTTTCCGCGGTTTCATTCCGAACTGTTCTCAAATCTCTCCAGGCCGGAGAGTGAAACCTTTCCTAGTATAAAGGTAACTTAGTAGGTATGACTCGCATCTTATGGCCTTTTTCCGATACTCATACTCCTACCTTGAATACCATGACTACATCATACGGATGTAGGTTGACACTCAGACAACCAACATCCGAGGCACGGGAAAAATTTATGCCTAATACAGTAAGGACAGTTATGTCCAGGGTTAACCTTCGTCTCTCATCAGCTTGTGTTCCTTTCCATGTAGGAAAACCATGCCTCCGAAGAAGCGTAAGCCATCCGCCGGCAAGAAACCGACACTCCTATTCGATGAAGCTACATTTCAAGTTGCAGTCTCGGCAGCCGTAGCAGCTGTCATGGCTCAACTAAATGCTAAGAACGCCAATGTTAGCAAGAGCCCTATCGGAAATTCCGATCCTAGTAGCGAACAGCAACAACCAACCTCTGTATACCCAGCCACCCAAGAACCTCACTGAAACCCGCTGAAGAGAAAGATCAAGATCGAGGAGGGAAGTACCTCGGCTCAAGGACCTTTCGAAGGGCAACGAGCTGAGGCAGTCAATACCCCTGTCAACCCCTCCATCCCAACGTCTAGGAGACCATACCTAGGAAACCTACCCCACTGCAGCAAGTGTAGCTACCATCATCACGGTGTATGCCGGGAGCTCTATTGTGCTAGGTGCCACATGATGGGGCATACTGCTCGTGTCTGCAGAACCCCGGTTGAGTTTATCACATCAACCACCAATGTGGCGACCAATACAGTTTGCCACTTATGTGGTGAGATTGGTCACTTCAAGAAGGATTTCCCTATTGAAAGAAAAGAAAAAGACTCAGGAGGAGTCTGACTCTACTGCTTAGGGAGAAGCATCCAGGAACCCAATAGATTTTGGTACGTCTCTCGATCTCAGATAACTAACCGAGAACATAAAAAGACTAATTCTAAATATAATTATTTCCCGTTATGGCGAAAGTCGCAGCACTGTTATAAAATTTAAAATTCATCAGGTAAAACTATGATGGCTAAATATATACGTTACGGCCATGTATAATTGAGATGGATAGACCTAGAGTGAGTGAAGGCCACCTCATTTCCTGTTCCTCGTTTGGTTGTGGATTTAACGTGGAGTCGCTCAGTCAACAGTCGTCCCCATCTTAATTATGCATGACTAGTATATGTGAGGCAATTATAGAAATGCCTCGTGAGAATCCATTCATGAAAAAAGCACTCTACTCAAAAACACTTAGGACTCTCTATAGTTCCGCGTCGACTCTATCGGTCCAAGTAACCGCGACAGTGATACACAGGACGAAAACCGAGACGCCTAGAACTTGTGTTCTTGTTCGGCACATGACTCTATTGACCCTCATTTTATATATCATGTCGAAGTGTGCCAACTTCGATGCCTCTATCGATCATGGTTTGACTTCGTACAGCCATGTGTAAACCCTTAGTGTTGTGTAAAAAGAACTTTCTCCATAGCCCTTTCGGCAAACAAAGGTTCTTCCGAACCTAAACAAAATAAAAATAATAAAGACTAATGCGATCCGTCAATCGTCACTCTTATGTCAAACCTCCCGAAGTACCCAGGAGAAGAGTATCATGCGCTGTTAACCAACCCTTCCTAGACAGATAAAAACCGAAGCGAAAGACACTGCAGGCATTCCAGAAGACGATAACCACCCGAAGCATACCTCGTAGATTTCCCAGAAAGACCCTTCGCACCTCAAAATCAGGTTCGTGAGTTGAAAGGATAGAAATCATGAGACTGACCACTATAACCGAGTATGAGCCCTACCACGAACCTCATAGTAAGACCCTTCATCCTGTCCCATGGAATAGGAACTTCAGTCTACGGGTTGAGCTACTATAATGACCACAAATCCGAAGTTTGTTGTCATCCCTGTTAAGCCAACATAGTAGCTAACACCCTCGGTTGATAAAGAAATTTGAGTCGTAAGAGTCAAGGACATTGACTACGACCATCCATTCACGCTTAATCCCACAAATTAAGCATCTCAGCGGATATTCTGGAAATCCAGAAACTGAGTTAGGTTAAACCCTGAGAAGAGTGGATGAAGAGATTAAAGTTCCGAATGATGGGAACCTATACTCACTACATTTGACCTAGATCGGGAAAACTCAGAACCCTCGAGAGAGAAGTTGCTGAAGATGTTCACACTACTCAGGCACTTCGTCCACCCCATTACAGACGAGTAGTGCCTAGGATCCTCTGCCCTCTCACGTGGAAGAAGTCACCATCGCCTTGTATGTGATAGATTGCATTCTCCGAAGCGAACACTAGATTACCGAGAACCACAGGATAGCCTTCGCAGCCAAGAATACCTGACCAAAGTGCGAAAGTAGTTGCATTAAGCCTCATGACCCAGATCCCGAAGAGATTATAGACTTGACACCAGCCTTGGTGTTAGTCGAGGGGTTATGCAAGAGCATGTGCTTTCCGCACTAGAATAAACCAAAGTCTTAGAGATTCATTGGACTATAGGTGTTCCACGAATACTATCTCACACAGAAATAGTAGAACCACCTCCCGAGATTGTCCAACACTCGTTTGGTAAAACCCTATCTCCCTGACCCTGAGGGTTTCCATTAGAAATATCTCAAGCATTAGAAGTGCAGGTTCATTCTGTACGAGCTTGAGATAGACACTCTACAACAAACAGATAACCGTAGTCACGCAACCCATTCGATGATCTAGAAAGTCTCTAAAGGCCAATTGACAAGAAACGCGAAACCAAGGACAACCCGAGCTCCCTAAGAACCAACCTGAAGGACTACACATCCAGTATGAGAGAGAACGTTAGGAACTTCGGAATGGCAATCACACCAGTAATGATCTTGCCATAGAAGTACACTATGTTCTAAGTACTGAAAGGCTCTACCCTTCCGAGAGCTTAGGACCATCAGAGAATCCTCACGGAGATTGGTCCAACCCTCGTCTGACCACTACTACTTTCGGATATTCCACAAGTTTCACACCCGATCGACCCACCTCTTAGACTTGATAAGTGCTTGCCCGACGTCACTCTTTGTATCCCACTCATCTTGATAGAAACCGTTGAGAACCCTAACTCGTAGACATACATGTAGGAAATCGCTAACTGCATGAGATGGCATCCGCATCCCGTAGGTGAATGTTTGTTAGAATGAAAAACACAGACCAGAGTTCACTTGGGAATGCGAGGACAAATGGAATACGAAGTACCCTCCTGCCTCTACTCGGTCATTCATACCTACTTCCTTGCCTAGACCTGAATTTCGGGATGAAATTCTCTCTAACGGGGGGATGATGTGACAACCCAAAGTTCATTCCGTTACATTAACCCGTTTCCGTTGAGGGAACATTCCACGTTATAAAAGTTTCGTTAATTTGAGGTTGTAAAATAAATAAATGTTTTATTTATTTATATTCTATGTCGTTATTCGTCGTAATAAAATAAAGTAAAAGCATGTAAATTACATTTCCATATTAATTTGGAAAAATTAATTTTATTGCGACCACTAAATCGGGTGCGACCAAAAGCCCCGTTTAACGGCAGTATTGGGTAGATTTCCACTGAGCTTCAACTCCAACCCCTATATAAGGGAGAGTAAACTCCATTTCCACCTTTTTACTCTCTCTCTCTCTCTCTCTCTACAACTTTTTCCCGAGCCAAAAATCGTCCGTTTCGAGCCCCAAACGAGTAGGTAAACTATTGTAACCTGTTATATAGCTTATCTAGCCTGCAAATTCGAGTTTAAAACATAAATTAGGGATAAAATGATGTGTTTACGACCCAAGAACACTCTTCGAATGTGAACAGCATTTAATGGGGTTTTTAAGCCCCAAAATCCCTCCAAATTGCCCCTAAGGCCTAGATATGACTTTTAGGCTTACATATTCGGACTTAGAACACCTTAAAACGAGTTTTTGGAGAGTAAACTTGAGTTTACTACCCAAGAACTTTCTTAGGCCGTAAACTCCCCTTCATGGGGAGTAAACTCAATTCCATGTGTTATAAATGCCCTAAACACCCCCTATGACCTTGGAAAAATAGCTTGAATGCAATACCATTGTTATAAGGGCCTTAAACTTCAATAAAACCAAAGGGATAGGAGTTCACGGCCGTGAACTCCCATAGAGGTGGTTCATGGGCCGTAAAATCCCATTAAGTGCCCAAATGGTGCCCTAAACTCCCCATTTAACGTGGAAAAATACATAGGATTTATTCTCGATCACTTAAGCCATTAAAACACCCAAGAAAGATATCCTTGGGAGCTTACAGTAAACTCCCTTGGTTAGGGCTGTAAACTCCCATTTGGTCCATTTAAGTGCATTAAAACCATTCATACCTTTTATATTTGGACCTATCAAAATTCCACAATTGATATAAGGCCTTTAAGCATCCTAGAACACCTTCACCATGAGTTTACGACCGTAAACTCATGGGGAGTTGTCCCAGGGCCGTGAACTCTATATATATAGTTTACTCTTGAAGAGTAAACTCCATTCCTAAGCCATTCACACCCTTAAATGTTACCCGGGACACCCCAAACACTTAACCAAAGTGTTTTCCGCTCCTTAGAGTGCGTATATTTGTTTAATTAGTATTAAATGTACTAATTGTATGTGAACATATGTTATCATATGTTAAATAGGTTACTAAGTGTGTTCAAGTCTTTACTTGACATCGAGCACCCAACCGGCGCCTTCGTCGGATCCACTTACAACAGGTGAGTTCATACCCCTGAATGAACCTTTTATATGTTTTTACATGTTTTATAGGGGGGGTGAATACAAGTTAAACATGCCAGTTATCATATCAATCATATGTGATTGATAACCCGCATGCACAAGGATTTACCACACTGTTAACTGCTTTACCGAGAATGACACTTAAATGGTTTTCTAAAAACGTAGTTACTTGTTCAGCTTTTACTTATAATGTTTTATCCAAGTTTCATTTTAAACTTGTTTATGAAAGGTTTTCAAAGGATTTTTAAAGGTTTTCAAACTCAATTTACAAAGGAATACCAAGTTGTGATTTTCTTAATATATAAACGTTTTCCAAAGTTTTTGTCTATGTTTTTATACTTCTACATGGTTAAGATACTGCTGCTTCACTTTTGTTTAGTTAATACCTCTACTTCGTGATACCCTTATACTTGAGAACGCCTCTACTTCGTGATACACTTATACTTGAGAACGCCTCCACTTCGTGATCCACTTATAGTTGAGAACGCCTCCACTTTGTGATCCACTTATACTTGAGAACGCCTCCACTTCGTGATCCACTTATACTTGAGAACGCTTCCACTTCGTGATACGCTTATACCTTGTAAGACACTCTACTTCGTGATACGCTTATACCTTGTAAGACACTCCACTTCGTGATCCACTTATAAGTTATACTTGAGAACGCTTCCACTTCGTGATACGTTTATACCTAATGACACTTCCACAGAGTTAGATGTATGCATATGCTTGTATAAATGCATATAAATAATGTTTGAAGGACTTAGGAAGGCTTGTTCGCCCTATTTCCTTTTCTTCGTTGAGATGTGGTCTGGTGGGATCGGATGTCCGTCCGAAGGTCATTTGATCATTGGTTATATATTATGTATACAGGCATAGACATATAGGTTTACACAAAGGGAGCAAGAAGAAACCGATTGTTATATTTTTTCCAGTTGCACAAAGGGAGCAAGAAGAAACCGATTGTTATATTTTGTCTATGCGATTGCTCTATGAATCAAAATATCACATTCTCTGCAGAAAATTGCTCGGTCTTCTTTGCAAAAAAGCAACACCTTTCTCTCCTGTGTTAAATCATCAATTGAAATTATTAACTAAAATCGATGTAATAATAGATGCACTTTTTTTTACCGATTTTGGAATCCAAACATATTATAACCTGAATCATTGATTTTGGCATCCGTCTCTCTCAAAATCGTATAGAGCATTCGACGATGTGGTAGAACATAGAAAAATTGAAAAGTGGAATCGATTAGAAATATTATCCCCAGGAAGGTTGACCTTTGGTGGAGCGGTGGTAGGTTGTTAGACCGGTGATGGTGCAAAGAATGATGGAGTAGGTTGCCGATGAATGAGAAGCACACAATAGAAGACGTAGAGCATCCCTCGAAAAGCAGTGAAGTAAGATAATGGTGGCGGAAGAGGAAATAACAATGAGATAGATTCGATAAGGGTATTCGTCTTCTTTCTTCGTCATTGTGTTCACCGATATTTGTGTAGATAAAACAGTTGAAGACTGGGAATGGATTTGACTTACATGTTGTGGATGAAAGAGAAATCAATGAAAAAAGCATTGTTGTGTGCATGTATAGATGGCAACCAACATAGTGGCAAGGGGAGTAGATACGTACCACTTCAGGGACCAAATTGGATAAGCGGTGAAAATAAAAGGACCAAAATTGTACAACACCAAATTCCAGTCAGGCTCAAACGAGCCAGCCAAAGGAAAAGTGGTTTGACAAGGAAAAATTGTGTGACTTAGCTCGAAACCTTTTGCTACTATTCATAAGAATACTTATAATCAATCTTTTTATTTTAATAAAAGAATAATTTTATTCTCCTTTGATATATGTGATCATATTATGCCTCCTAAGTAATGCATGTTTATTCTTATTTTGTCATGTATCATCTTATTATGTCTCCTAATTAATGCATTCTATTTGTCAACCTAATGATTCTCCATATCAAATTTTAAATTTTAAATTTCTCACCGTAATTATATTAAAGTAATAATATTAGAACAAAAATTAAACTAAAATTAATACAAATTATAAAGTGATATAGTTTCACATATTTAATTAAATCAGTGATTATAATTTTATATAACTAAAAGAATCTATTAAGTAATAATTTATTTAAAATAGTTGATTAATAATTTTGAGTTTTTATTATAAAAGTTTAATTAGTTTTGTAATCATGGTTCCGAGGGCCGTGAACAAACCGAAAGAACACGAATAACGCTTGTTCGTGTTTGTTCGTTTAAGTTAGCCGAATAAATAAACGAACACGAACGGATAAATAAACGAGTTTTTTTGTTCATGTTCGTTTAACAAATTACATTATTCATGTTCGTTTGTTTATGTTCGTGAACATGTTAAACGAACAAAATGAACAAAGATTAATAAAAAAACATAATTCAAGATATATGAACATAAATTAATATATAATGCACTACTGTAATCAAACAAAATTAAACATATGTAAACATAAAATTAACTTATATCAACGAAAATAAATGAACGTTCATGAACATAATCGAACAAACAAGACTATTATTCATGTTCGTTTGTTTAACTAAACAAATGATAATTTGTGTTCATGTTCGTTCATTTATTAAATAAGCGAACATAAACAAATTTTCCGACGAACGGTTTATAAACAATTTGTTAAACGTTCAGTTCATTTACAACTCTAATGGTTCACATGGGTTATAAACTATTCGTATGAAAAACACCGTGAGTTAAACCTTGAAAATGCGCCTTCACAAATCACATCACAACTCTTCGGCTATTGGAATACCATCAGCACTTTGTGTATTATGAGTTTGTACCCTAAAAATATGCCTTCACAACCCTTCACTACCGTCTTTAGTCTCTACTCTTCAGCTTCTCAAGAGTTTTTATCTTTCAAAAATAAAATACAAAATATTTCGTTGTCAAACCTAAAATTCTATATTTCTTGTTTTTGTCATATTACGTTCTTGTGATGTATTTGGTAAACGGTTTGCCAAATATTTTGTATCAAAAAAGTGGTGTCATAAAATTTTTGCCGTTCGCCAATATTCATTCTACAAAATTGATTTTCATTTTTCTATATTTTCTTTCTATTTATCTTCAAATCCATATAGAATATTGATAGATATTATATTTTAATAATGTTATTTTATGAAAATTATTAAGAGAATATCTTGTTTAATAAGGTGAATACGTTCAATCTTACAGAACTATTGTTATTTTAATAGATTCTCAATAATTTTAATTCATTTTTGTTCTCATTCATCATTTTTTATTTATTTTAATTCTTATAGAATTCGACTCAATAAACATCCTGATAAAATTCTGACAGAATGAGAATAATTAAAACAAGTGTATAATAACTTTATAAATGATTTAATTAATGAAAATGTTTATCAATTACAATAATTATATAAGATTGAGCGTATTCATATTATCAAAAAACATATTCTCTTTGTCATTCTCACAAAATAACATTATCCACAGATATCAATCCACATTTAAATCTAGCTCTCTCTCTCTCTCTCTCTCTCTCTCTCTATATATATATATATATATATATATATATATATATATATATATATATATATATATATATATATGAGAAAAACTGAATATACCCTTAAGGTTATATAAATTTAGGTACCCAAATTCACAATAATACATTGTTTTGTATCATATATACATTCTAATTGTCCAATGTTTTATAATTAAACTTTTAACTTGATTTACTTCCATGATTTCTATAAATTTCACATTTATATTTCTCTTTAAAAAAATTCATTTTCAACTATAATATATATAACCTAGTAGGTGTTGGGAAAAAGATGTGATGTAGGACAAAAATAATAGTAAATTTCAAAAAATCTTCAAAGTAATAAAGTTAGGGTTGAAGTTTAAGAACATTCTAATAAATATATCAAATAAAATAATTAATTATTGTGGGTTTGGGTATATAATTATATGTGATTAAGGTTATATTCAGTTTTCCATATATATATATATATATATATATATATATATATATATATATATATATATATATATATATATATATATATATATATATATATATATATATATATATATATATATATATATATATATATATATATAAAGTAGATCAAATTCCAACATCGCCTCCTACGATTTGTTATTTTTTATTGGCTCTAATTTTCCTCTGAAGTAAACAAATTTTGTTAGATTAATATGTACGATGAACAAAATTGATTACATGTTCTACTATTTGCTCGGTAATAAATAATAAACATCGACATAGACAAAAACTATAATCCATCCCATATCCAAAAAATGTGGGTTGGACAGATGGGTGTGGCTCCTTTTGTAGAAGAAGACAGTGCATCAAAGCTAAAATTGCTCCCCTAAATTCAGGGTACCAAACTCTCCATATTTGTTTTTTTAATATATAAAATCTTAAAACTCAATTTTAAAAATATGTAAATATGATTTTAAGAATTGATGTTGCAAATGGTTTAGCAGGTAAGTTTACATAAACAAGGGCTTTTAGTATTGGTTGCGCTTTTATATTTGCCCTTACAACCTTATGCATGTTGGGATATCCGATTTTATTTGTACATTTATTTTATTTATGTTGGGTATCTCTATATGAAACTATAACAAAATCCTTTTTATCTGTTTTTTTAATACTTTTGTAAAAAATAATAATAATAATAATAATAATAATAATAATAATAATAATAATAATAATAAAAGAACTCAATATATCAAGATTCATAATTGTTTATTCTTTACAAATAAAATCCATATTTAATATAAAAATTATTTTTTTATTCAGCATTTGAGCTAGTTCACATTTGAATTTCAAGTGAACCTAATCTTTAAAGAAACCAATTCACATTTCATTAGATATTGTTAACTTATTGATTATTCGGTAAGTACAAGTTAACATATATATTTTTTATAGTCAACATTTAATATAAATCACCATTGTATACAAAATCCATATAATATCTATTGGTTTCCTAGTTTAAATGGTTAGACTGCTTGGAGTGGAGCATGGTATCCTAATGTTGAGCATAACATGCATACGGAACACCACCCTGCCATTGAAACAAGGGCCAAAAAAGTGTAACGCTCGATATATTTGTGCAAGAGTCTCTCCCCTCTCGATTTACTCTCATTCCTGTCATTCTCGCTCTTCTCCTTAGTCATGATAAAATGGCACCATTACCTCATAGAATTTTTTGTAGGAGAGCAACACAAACTACAATGGCAAGGTCAACGTGTATCTCATTTCTTGGTGGAAATATCGTGGAAATATCGGGTTGTTTTAGCTATTGTTGTTTCTGGATAAGCATAAGGAACAACACGCTAGCAACAACAAGTTTATCTAAGCACTCTTTCTTGTAGGTCACTAACTTATCACAGTTGATTCGAACCGTTAAACGGAATAGTTTTTTAGTTAGAAGGTCAATATGTATCCCCCTCCTCGCAACAAGAACAAGAACAGAGCCGTTCCCCTTTGCAATAGTAAATCTTAAATAAAGCCTATGTGGGCATCTCAAATTTGGTACCACTCCAACCGGTTTTATTGTACTTTTTTTCCAACAGTTATTGAGTATTCAATAAGTATACGTTAACATATTAATTTTTGATAGTCAACATTTAATGTGAATCACTATTGTGTACAAAAATTATATAATATCTATCGACTTCATAATATTTATCGACTTCATAATCTGCGTAACTGTCATTTAAGTGTTAGTAATTAATATGAATGATAAATATATGTGAATAATGGTTAATCTAGACATATTGAACTTATATGTGCATTCAAATAAATATTCATATTAACATGTGAATATGACTAGACTAGTATTACGTGTGAATCTAGGTAAATTTACGTGCACTTTTTTTTTACTACACTACAACAAAATAGACCTTCACCCACCACCCTATTTGTGGGTAATAACTGGGTAATGGTCTTTATCCACGGATTGTCCACGAAACCAGATTCATGGGAAAAAACTCGTGGGTAATGTTTTCCCACGGATTACCTTCAGAATTACCCACAGATTATTCACAAACAAATTTACCCATAGATTTACCACAGACTGTTTACTCATAGTTTATCCATGAGCAAAGTTACCCACAGCTTATCCACGACTACATTACCCACGGACTATCCACGAGCAAAGTTACCCACAACTTATCCATAACCTGATTACCCACAGGTTTTCCACAGCTCTATTATCCACAGATTTTCCACATAATTGTTTATCCACGGATTTTCCACAAATATTCTTTTTTGGTGATTCCATGGATAGTCTATGGGTAATATAACATATTTCAAATATTATATATTTACAAATTGCATAAAATCAAATCTTTGCAACTAATTTAAAAAAATATAATATGACCAACAAAGTTTCAACCAAATCCATAAACTTAATCTAGAAAGTTTCAAATATAAAATCCACAAAAGTTTCAATTCCCAAATTCATAAACTTAATCTATGGGAAGTTTCAAATACCAAGACCTACAAATACCAAACCCTATACACTAATTGTTTGGCATGAATTTACTGCAAAGTTCTTCCATACGTTTTTCCATAGTTTCTTGACGTGCTTTGGATTCCTCACGTTCTTTTCGAAATTTTTCCAACTCTTGTTGATGGTGGGCTTCAGATTCATCGAGTCGGGTTTGCAAGTCCCGTATCTAAAAAAATGGTAAATCAAACAATATTATCCATAATAGCAACATAGTTTACTATTTTTACCAAATATAGGAAACATATTTTCCTTTATTATCCATAATACCAACATCTTTACCTTTTCTATCAATAATAGCGACCTACTTATATCTAACAATGTACTTTTCTCATAACACATCACCAAGTTAATTTAACAAAACTAAACATATTAATTTCAACCACTTTAACAATTTCACAAATCCTAAACACACCACTATAACAATTTAAACAACCAAAACATATATATGAACACTATAATAACAAAGAAAAATGTATCACTTTAATAACTTATTAAACCCTAAACATACAAATTTAAAATTTTAACTAACCAAAACATATCACCCTAATAGCACCATACTTACATTTTCTAACCATAATAGCAATATATATTTTTATCCTTAGTAGCAATGTGGTTTACTCTTTTTACCTAATACACAGGAATGTATGTATATATATATATATATACACACTTGCATTTTCTAACGATAATCGCAATACCTCTTGTTGAGATCGAGCATATCCATAGAGAACATGCCACAATTTGGTGTCCCGGTCACCACGAAACTTGGATCCGAGTTTCCTACCCCAAAAACCCATCATTTCTTTCTCCCGCCTGCACACTGCTCCCACAATCCAACATCACCAAGTGGATGCAAAGTGAGGTCATCACCATATTTATCCTTCATTGCGTTGTGGTACGTTTCCTACCATTTAAAAAAATTAACACAAACGTTATTGTGATAAAGATTAAGAAAACTAATACGTATATCAAATAGAAAATCTAAATTAGAGAAAGATAACTTACATATACTTTTTGAGCCTTAGGGGTAACAAACTCTAGATTTTGGCTCCCACTCGACTCCTCTCCGGAAACCAACCTCAACTTTGAACTTGCTTTGAGGTGTGTCATGCAATAAACTTTATCCCATGTGGGTTGTTGCCCGTTGTTCTCCTTCACCTGCAAAAAAAACACATTGTAATTTTTCTATACTATTAGATAAAACATACATATCATTTCATAATATTGCTTTAGTTATCCTAAAAACATTATAAGCATGAGGGGTGACTTAATAATTACTAAAGTTTGTAAATAAAATTAGTTTACTAGCTTCATGCAATGTTGTCCCATGCTAATGGATCCGCCAGTATGCTTGGACTTGCAACCATCCTCCATAGAGTTACGATTGGTGCTTCCACTCTCAGACCTCCTACGCCAAGCAGCACTGTTCCATACCCATTCAGTAAAAAGGTACATATATATATATATATATATATATATATATATATAGGTTTTTATACACGATAATATATTAGGCACCGATTAAACAAAGAAATACAATGATTTAGTAAGTTATGTTAAGCATGGAACGAAAAAAAACGTTTAATAGTCAAAAAATGAATAAACGATTTTGGTGTGTGGGTAATCTGTGGATAATCACCCACATATTTCCCACAGCAATGAAGAATTTTTCCAATTTTGACCATTTAACGTTGTTGTATTTGTTTTTATCCATTATAATGTATAATAAATCGATGTATTTATTTGTTTTATTACTATATTACAAACATACATGCATACATACTTAATATATAAATGTATTTTTTGTTTTATCAACTTATTATTCGCATACATATATACGAGTATGGGTATAAGAAGTTGATGAAACAAAGAAATGCATTGATTTAGTAAATTGATATAAATATGGAACGAAAAAACAACGTTGAAGGATCGAAAATGGAAAAACGATTTTCTTTTGTGGGTAATCCATGGCAAATCACCCACGGATTATCCACAAACCAGAATCATTTTTTCAATTTTTGACCATTAAATATTGTTACATTCGTCCAATCTTTTACAAAACATAATCAATTGATGTATTGACTTGTTTGTTCAACTTATTTCACAAATAAAATTAAACGTACATAAATATTTTTATACATGCGTACATACCTAATATTTCAGTATACTCGTTTTTTTCGTCAACTTAGTAAACCGATACATTCATGTGTATGATATGTATCTAATAAACTGAACAAACAAAGAAATACAATGTGTATTAGGTTATGTTAAGCATGGAACGAAAATACAATGCTTGAGGGTCGAAAAAAAACGATTATGGTATGTGGGTAATTTGTGGATAATTACTCACATATTTCCCACAGCAATAAATAATTTTTTCATTTTTGATCATAATTACCCACATATTTCCCACAGCAATAAATAATTTTTCCATTTTTGATCATTTAACGTTATTGTCTTTGTTTTATCATTTATAATGTTTAACAAATCAGTGTATTTCTTTGTTTTATCAACTTATTATACACATATATGCATACATACTTTATAAACCAATATATGATTTGTTTTTTCAACTTATTATTCACATACATATGTACATGGATGAGTATAATAAACTAATGAAACAAAGAAATCATTGATTTAGTAAAACGATAGAAATATTGAACTAAAAAACAACATTTAAGGGATGAAAATGAAAAAAACAGTCTTTTCTGTGGGTAATCTGTGGAAAATCACTCACGCTTTACCCACAGACCAGAAATGTTTCTCATTTTTCAAAATCCGTGGGTAAGACGTGGGTGATGGCAATATTGTTCCCATAGATTTCTTTCTGTGATAATTTGTGTGTAATTCGTGAGAAGTAGTTTGTCAATTATGGTTTTTTAAGTTGTGGAAAATCGATGGCAAATGTGTGGGTAATTACCCACAGATTTGGTCCGTGGGTAAATTTTGTGGCTGAAGGTCCATTGTGTATAGTTTCAAGCTTGTGGTCATACACAAAAGGATTTGATGAGATTAACAAAAGAATTTACTCAAATTTACATGTAAATGATCAAGAATTGTTGAAAGTTTGGCTAGATTGTTCATTTACATGTGAACTAATATGTGTAAATACTTAATACTATATATAATTCACTTTGCTTTGTGGATCTGAAAATTTTGACAAAAGTAATTTCCTAATATGAACAATCTATTTATTAATGATATATCAATTCGTTTGAACTAGTTTTACACAGAAACCTCACTACATATGCCTACACTATTCTCATCTAAATTTACTCTCAAAAGAATTATCAAATAAGAGATGAGCATACAGGTTATAGATGAAAAACTAGAACAATGAAACCCTAATTGAGAGAGAACTTAGATAGAAAATTACTTATGTGTGGGTTGTTCTATCATGAGACAAAGGCTAGTTGCAAAATATATACGACCCAATTAATAACCCATGGACAATACAAACCCCTGTCTCAACTCGCGAGCATGTATTCAACTTACTTGTATGACCTTCAACTAGTAACAAACAACACATATAACCCAAAAAACAAAAAATAAATGGATAAATAATAAATTAAATTAAAAAAATGCAATTTTAGTTTGAAATAATAATGTCTATTTAACACCTCCCCTCAAACTAAAGGTGGAAAAAAATCAAATAATTGTTTGAAAAGGATCAAAAAATTCTTAATTTTTCAAAAAACAAATTATGTTGAGGAGATAAACTTTTAGTAAAACATCAGCAACATTTACCAAATTCAAGTTTAACAAGTATAACAAAAAAATTTTAAAAAAAATGCCCAAATAAAGTGAACATCAACCTCAAAATGCTTAGTCCTCTCGTGAAAAATAGGATTTTGAGACAATTTGATTGCAAGGTGATTATCACAAAAAATATTAAATTGGAAGTTTTTACTCCAAGATGAAACAAGACTTTACCAATCCAAATGATTTCACAAGTTATAGAACATAATGCTTTATATTCAGATTCAGTGGATGACCTGGAAATAGTATTTTGCATCTTACTCCTCCATGAGATAAGAGTATTACCAAGAAAAATACAATAACCAGTTATAGATCTTCTGGAATACAAGCATTTTGCCCAGTCAACATCAACATAACCAGTAATAGAATAAGAACTTGATTTAATAATGCTAATACCTTTTTCGGGGTTCAATTTAAGATACCTTAACACCCCGTTCCCGAGTTCAACTTAAGGAGAGAAAATAAAATAAATTGGTGGAAATGAGAAGAAAATAAAAGAAATTGATGTTCCCGAGTTTCACTAAAGGAAGGAAGTATACAGAAATGGAATGATCAATTTAATGGAATGATCAATTTCCCTCCTAACATTCCTTCCAATTTGGGAGGATTTGGGAAGAAAGAACAAAATGATTAATTTTCCTTCCACTTCTTTCCAACTCCGGAACACAAAAGAAATTTTTGTTTTCCTTTCCTTTCTCTTCTTTTCTCTCCTGAATTTCTTTTCTCTTCTCTTCTTTTCTTTTGTTAAATTTGGGAACTATACGTAAAAGTCTAATGGCAAGTTCCAGATGAGACTTTCTAGGATTGTGCATAAATTGACATAAAGTTTGCACAGTATAAGAAATGGCCGGCGTAGTAACAGTCAAATATATTAATTATCCTATTAATTTTTGAAACTCAGTAATATTAGTTAACAAAATATCAGAACTATCAATACCATCTATAACAATTTTAGAACAAGGATCTAGAGGAATTTTAACAGGTTTAAAACTAAGAAGACCAAACTCATGAAGTAACTCAAGACAATACTTTCTCTGTGTAGACAGACCAGAATTTGTTTAATTAACCTCAATTCCAAGAAATATTTCAATTTTCCCAAATCCTTTATAAAAAAAGACTTTAAAAAAGACTTAACATTTTCAGTCTGAGCTATATTGTCTCATGTAACTATTATATCATCAACATAAACCAAAACCATCACTGTGGATCCATTTTTAATATGAACAAATAAAGAAAAATCATTGATACTTTGAGAAAAACCAAAATTAACTAAGGAATTGCACAATTTTCATTCCACTTACGAGGACCTTGTTTTAAATCATATAAAGATCTTTTAAGTTTATAAACACGACTGTCCCCCTTTGTATGATAACCTTAGGGTAATGTCATATAAACATCCTCATCCAATCTATCATACAAAAAGCATTGTTTATGTCCAGTTGAAATAAATCCTAATTATTGTTAATATCCAAAGAAATCACAATTCTAACAGTAACCAATTTTGCTATAGAAGAAAAGGTCTCAAAGTAGTCAAGACCTTCTCTTTTCTTGTAGCCCTTGGATACAAGTCTAGCCTTGTACCTATCAATTTTTCCATTTGATTTATATTTAATCTTATAAATCCACCAACAACCAAAAGGTTTTCTATTTTTAAGTAGTTCATTTATATCCCATGCACTATTTCTGTACAACGCCTCCATTTCCTCATTCATGGCTTTGATCCATTTTGGATCATTATAAGCTTCATTATATGTTTGAGGTTTAATTATTTTATTCATGTTAGAGATAAAACATTTTGTTTCTGTATCAAGATTGGAATAACTAACAGATTTCTCAACCCCAGATTTCTACTTTCCTTCTATAATGTAATCATAAAATCTAGTTGGCATTTTGGGAGTTCTTAAAGGTCTAGAAAAAGAATAAACATGAATATTTTCCTCATTCTGATTAGATGTACTGGGAACTGATGGGTTTTAAGCATTACAACATTCCTATGGTGCACATGCAACCCTAATTGATTTGGATCTAGGTTTTTCTCAAGTTACACATGCAAATTAATTTTCCAAAGCAAAAACCCTAATCTAGCATACAAGAAAATGAAATCTAATCATATTAAGGTTAGAAGAATACCTTTCTTGTTGATAGCTTGATCTTGACCTTCAAGAGCTTAGTGCCTTAAGTATTACACCTTTAATGTAGTCATAAACACCACTTAGCAAAGAATGAACAAGAGAGAGGTGATAGAGGCTTCTTGATTTCGGCTAGGGTTCTCTAAGAGTGTATAGGGGCCGAAAACTATATGTCAAGGATCCTTTATATAGCTGACTTGCTTGGGTTTTAGATGGAAACCCTAATTCTCTGCTTATGCCTTAAGCAATCCATGAAATCCTTCTAGAAATCCCCTTGGACGAAATCTCTATGGGCTTCCCATAGATTTCGTCGACTCCTTCCTTTAGGAGTACATTGGCCCAACTTGCAACTATCAATGATTTGTAATATCAGTCCCTTTTACTTTTAGTTAGTCTCTTTTGATCACTAAATAAATTCCAAATTAATTTATGATCAATACTAATTAAATGGTATGATTTCTCAATTAATATATTATTCTTGTAATATATTAATAAATCATTAATCAACCTCTTTCTCCATAAATTATCTTATCAAGTTTCTATGGTGAAGGCAACCCAAAAGGACCATGATACTATCAGATCAAGTACATCCCAATTATAATTATGGGCTTAGACTCCTAATACAATAGTCTATCACTTGGATAAGTCTAATAACTACAACTGCCAATGCAACTCCAGAATCTGATTAGCAATCTTAGCTCTCAAAAGCCATTGTCGAACTCTGATCTAGTCAATGATGCATCCTTTAGATAAGGGATCATATAACCCTCCGTTCTGCAAGATATAATGTGGACAAAGTCATGGAACACAATCATTCTTAACATCCACCAGTTTGTTTCTTGACTTCTGTTTTGTTTGACAACGAACTTAATTAAACACATCAATTCAGTCCTGATCGGTCCGACACATAAGTCAACACAAAATCATCGAGGGGCCCAATATATCGCTTTCACCCTCTTAGGATAAAAGGTACAGATAAACTTTGACTTTTATGCTTGTACTATTTCTCATCAAATCATACACAATAACACATTTTATAACATCAAGTTACTGATGCGTTTACGCATTATCAATGCACAACCAACTCGTAAACAACAACTCATATATCTTGGTTTAAAGATTATACGATACTATCGTCTCACAATCACTCATGATAAATTCCATGAAGTGATTCACATGAGCGTGTGTTTAATCTAATACTCAAATCTTATTTCAAGTGTACTCGTGAATGTTGTAGCAAACCTTTGCTATGTCTAAGCACTTAGAAAATCTATAAATCAATTCATGATACTCTAACTTCATAACATACTCCCAAAGTATGATCGATTGTAGATAATTTAAACAATCCAATTATTTTGGAAGTGAAACATGCAAAAGTGAAACATTAGTAAACAATCGACACAAGATAGTAAACTTTACTCATAAATAAATTTTCATTACTTAATCATCAAATGTCAATTACATTTATCTATTACAAGTTTTGAAATAGCTATCTAATCACTAAAACTAATATCATACTTCAGACCAATGCTCCTCGCATGATGAACGTGATTAACCCTACTCAAACCCTTTGTCAAGGGATCTGCAAGATTCTCTTACGATACCCTCTTGACTACGATGAGTCCTTCTACCCGATGTCTAATGAATTGGTATTTTTTGTTAATATGACTGGATCTGCCATGATCCCTTGGTTCCTTAGTTAAGCCAACCGCTCATTCGTTATCACAGAAAATATCCATGGGCTCTTTTATGGCCGGTACAACTCCAAGGTCTCCAATGAAGTTCTTCAAACATATCGCCTCCTTCGATGCTTTGCTTGCTACTATGTACTCTGATTTGCATGTTGAATCACCCGCAGTCTACTGCTTGGAACTTTTCCAAGTCAATGCTCCTCCATTTAGGGTAAACACCTAGCCTGACTGAGAACCCAGTCCACTCTCAAGTCATCACTCCCACCAAGTGTGAGGACCCAGTCCTTAGTCCTTTGTAGGTACTTAAGAATGTTCTTAACTGATGTCCAGTTAGCTCTACTTGGGTTCCCTTGATATCGGCCAACCATGCTCAACGCAAAAGTATACATCAGGGAGAGTACATGTCATAACATACAAAACTAGAAAGCTAACTATACTCCCACTAGCTTTGACATACACATAGGACTCATTTTCACTTCTAGAGAATCCAAATGTAACATCCTGATTTCCGGGAATGAGATTTTAGGGATTTCATGCAATTAAAGAAGCCTACTCGACAATTTAAAGGCCCCAACTCGTCGTGTAGAGATTAGTCATTTCGCATGATTTATGAGGTCTGCTTGATGAGTTAGAGGACCCCAACTCGACGAGTAGGATCTGAATGAGAAAACCCTAATTTCCAGGGTTTTACACCCTACTTAAAGGGTCATTAGCATCCCTTAGCGTCCCTCTGGATCTCAGAATACCATTATCACATCTACTCCCCATTGTTTGCGTTAAGAAGCTTGGAAGGTGGATTTTGTGAAGAGAGCTTGAAGTCAAAGGAGCTTAGAGCAAGGAGAAGCTTGTGGATTTGATTTTTTACCACCTCTTCACATTCTCTGGAAGGTAACAAGTCGTTACCTTGACTTATCTCTAGCTAGATATTTTCAAGCAAAGTTTTAGGGCCTTTTCTAGTTTGTTGTGGAGTTATTTCTGGCTTTGGGAATGATCTGAAGTTGTAACTTCAAATATGGACTCCTCTAGCCCCTTATAGTCATAAAATTCTAGTCTTTAGCAAGTTATGGCCTTCTCCTACCTAAAACTTCTTCCTATCTTTTTTTGGCATTTAAGGCCTTGCATGCACGTAAAGTTTGCAACTTTACGTGGAAACCATGCCCTAGGAGGCTAGATCTATAATTTAGAGAGTTGGTCTTGCTTAAAAGCGTCTGAATAAGAAAAAGACTAAAGACACTCGACGAGTTGCATTGTTAACTCGACGATTCAGATGAAGATTTCTTGTATTGTTTATGCATGGACTCGGCGAGTCAATGAAATGACTCTGCGAGTTAGTTAGGGTTTTTTGCAACATTTGGACACAGCATGGATTCAAAGAGTTGTCTGGAAACTTGGCGATTTAGTTAGGTTTTTCACGATTTCTCGAGTTATGGAAGAACTCGACTAGTCAGTGGGCTCTACTCGACGAGTTGGGTCAACATGGACTGTTGACCTTGACCGTTGACTTTGACTTTAACCAATGGTTGACCAGTTTGTCTTTTGGGGGTATTTTAGTAATTTGGGAATTTATGAAAGTGGATCATTGGTGGATATAGGTGTTGGATAAGGTGTCTAAGTCCATAACTTATTTGGTATATACTTGACCCGACCGGCATGGTCCATTTGGGTTGCATCTCATCCAAACTATTATGGATAATTTTGTGAGAGTTATACACATATGTTTATTAATATATTATGAGTTATAATATATTAATATGAAGTTACGTTATTTAATTAGTTTTAGTCTTAAATTAATTATGAATTAATTTAGAGATTAAAAGGAAGACTAATTAGATTATGGGCTATTTGTTTTATATAGTGTGGGCTAATACTCATTTGTTAATGGGCTAGGCTTATGTGGAAGTCCATGGATGATCCATGGAGCTTTTAACCCATGGTTCCTTGGAAAGGAAAAGACATGGGTTATTAGGGTTTCACCCTAACCATACATACTATATAAGCATGCTTATGGAGCATGAAATGGAGCCTAAGAAAAAACTAGTGAACTAGTGTGTGTGTGTGTGCTTGTGTGTGGCCGATTTTATACAAGGGTGTATACTCTCTCAAAGTTTTCCAAGAGTTTTTGGTGTTTGTGATTCCATTTGAGGCATTCACACTATTGGTGCTTGGCCCTCAAACTCCTTAGAACCAAACTCACCAAAAGGTATGTAATCTCTTCTAACTCTTTTATGTTGAAATGTTCCCCATGCCATGTTAGATAGGTTCTAAACCTTGGAAAATTATTATTTTGCATGTATTTAGACAAGCATAGATCCAAGGTTTATTAGGGTTGCATGCACACTTAGGAAGTGTTAGATTGTTCAAAACCCAACAATAGGTTCCCTAACTTTCAATTTAGAAAATATCAAAGGCAATTTTAGTTTACTCTTTACTTAATCTTTTGTTTGAACTATGTGTGAACCTTTAGATTTCATTTTTGAGTTACTTTTCTGTTGTAATCATGAGCTAAAACTCATATCTTCTTTTTAGGGTATATGAATTTATGACTATGGTTTGATTTATGGTTGGATTAATTGCAATTGGCGAGTTTAGTTTTGTTAAGCTTGTTAAAGAGCCTTATGCGTTAACAACAACTATTTTCAGTTAGTTACCAAGTATATTAAGTTTCATGAACATCTCTTAATTGCTTATCTCATATGATTTATGTAAAAACATTTTTATGTGCCTAGGAATAGCGAACGTGAAACTAGGTTTAATTAAAAAATAGGTAAGTTAATGTGTGAGCTTGTATGACGAACCATCAAAAAGAGGATAATTGAATTAGTAATTTGATTAGCTAACTACAAGTCTTACTTAACCTAAATCAATAAAATAGGGAACTCATTAGTTTAAACCAATTTCCCACTTTTTGAATTGATTTTTTTCTAAGGATTAGTAATAGCGAACGTGAACCTAATCACATTAATCGGTAGCCAATAACTACTAACCCATTGCATTTTCCATGAAATCAACTGTAGCAATAAATGAATTTAGCCTAAACAGAATTATTCTCCATTATTGAATTTAGTTGATTATTTATTTCCTTTAGTTGTTAGTTGCTTAGTTTGAGTTTTATTTAATTGTTTAAGTTTCTAGTCTTGGGAAACTAGAGAAAACATTTCCCTTTCATTACTTGTTTTAGATAATTCTAGTAATTAGCTTAATTTCCATTCCATGTATTCGATACCCTGCTTATTCAGTTATACCACCGATTGACAGGTCCACTACCTTTGTGTGTCTAAATTATATTTTAAAAGTAGGACTAAAACTAGTGAATTTCACACACATCAAGTTTTCAGCGCCGTTGCCGTGGAACGGTTCTAAAATTAATTTTAATTGCTAGTGTTATCGATCCTTTGTGTGAGATCTTGTTGGTGATTTATTATCATCAATGTTATTTAAGTGTAATGGGATTACTTTGTTGACCAAAAGCGATCTTGATAAATATTAAACAAGTAAGGAAGGTGTGGAATATACACTTGTTTAAGTTTGATCAGGTATAAAAGTACACTGTCATTTAGGGGCGAAACAAACGGGGGTCCGGGGCAGCGCCCCTGGGAGCAGGGTCCAAGGGGCAGCAGCCCCTAGCGGGGTCCATGGGGCAGAGTTGTTTTATGACCCATTTTTGACTTTTATTCATTTGACCCGTTTTATGACCGTTTTGGTGGTTTTGTGACAGTTTTAAACTGTCATATGACAGTTTTCAGACAAAGATCTAAATTCAGCTTTTGGTCTCATTTCTGGTACTCACGAAATCATATCCTCTCATTCTCTTTCTTTCTCTCTGATATATCCCAATGTAGAAATGGGAGGATATCACTATGGATTTCATCACTAAGCTTCCCAGGACCGCACGTGGGGTTGATTCGATATGGGTCATTGTGGATCGGTTGACCAAGAGTGCTCACTTCATACCGGTCCAGGAGAGTATCTCATCCGAGAAGTTGGCTGAGATTTATGTGCGTGAAGTAGTGGCACATCATGGTGTGCCTGTCTCGATGGTGTCAGACTGAGATGTTCGGTTTACTTCCAGGTTTTGGAAGCAGTTTCACGAAGAGATGGGTACTCGTCTCCATTTTAGCACTAGTTTCCACCCTGAGATAGATGGGCAGAGTGAGAGGACGATTCAGACTCTCGAAGACATGATCTAAGCATGTCTCCTAGATTTTGGTGGTAGTTGGGATACTTACCTTCTATTAGTGGAATTTTTGTATAATAACAGTTATCATTCTAGTATAGATCGGCCTCCTTTCAAGATGCTCTATGGGAGGAAGTGTATGACCCCAATCTGATAGGGTAAGGTTGGTCAGACGGTCATGGGGAGTACGGAGGTAGTACTCAAGACTACAGAGCTGATTCAACAAGTCCTTAGCAGGCTCCAGACTGCCCAGAGTCGGCAGAAGAGTTACGCCGACAAGAGACGTTCAGACCTGAAGTTTCAGGTGGGTGATATGGTCCTCCTGAAGGTGTCACTATCGAAGGGTGTCATCAGATTCCGGAAAAGGGGCAAGTTGGGCCCCAGATTCATTGATCCATTCAGGGTTTTGGCCCAGGTGGGTCGGGTTGCTTATCGGTTAGACCTTCCAGTAGAGCTAAATCAGATTCACAGCATGTTCCATGTTTCTGAGTTGCGGAAGTGCTTGGTGGATGAGGTGGCAGTGGTACCCCTTGAGGATATTCAAGTCGACAGCAACCTGAATTATGTTGAGAAGCCAATGGCGATCCTGGATCGCAAGACAAAGGAACTGAGGAATAAGAAAGTCAATTTAGTGAAGATTCAGTGGCAGCACGGAAATGGTTCAGAGTGGACCTAGGAGTCCGAGGAAAAGATGAGGAAATACTACCCAGAGTTATTACTGGAAGCAGCAGCAGCAGCATAATTCGACGATGAAGTCTAATTCAAGTGGTGGTGAATTGTAACGATCGACTCTCGAGGTATTAATTAATTAATTCTTCTTAATTTATGGTTGGGCATAGGATAGATTAGAAGGACTTCTGGATTGGACTTAAGCTTTTAGGCCAAAGATTTGGGCTACCCATAAGACGTACGTTGGGTGTAGCCTAGGTGTACGCGGGGCGTAGTAGTCTGCATCGGGTGCGGGGGACGCACACATGTATGTGCAGCGTACCAGGAGTACGCATAACGTACGTGAGCAGGTAGCGAACCCTAATTTTTAGGGTTTAGCATAACGTACGTGAGCAGGTAGCAAACCCTAATTTTTAGGGTTTAAGTCGTATAAATACCCCATTATAGCCTCCCATGGTTTCTTACCAGTCCCCTCATCCTCAGCAAATCCTTATTGCGCCCCATACTCCATTTTGGTGTGTGCTTGACCCTTGTGAACTCATTTTGGTGCAGGAAAGCTTTGAAGAAGAAAAAAAAGAGGTTGGAGGAGAATCCTTTGAGTGCCTTGAGCTCAAAGATCTAGATTAAACTCATATTTGGCATCTAAAGGAGTTATAAAGCTCTTAACTTTCTTCCCCAAAGTCTAGATCTAAGGTTTTGGAAGTTTTGGACCTCTTTAGGTCAAAGTTTGGATCTTGATCATGCAACTTCTAATGTGAGCCTAGGGTTGCCACCCTTGAGGCTCAATGAGTTCCTTTAGCTATAAAGTTGAAAGCTTTGAGGCCATTATAAGGCCATGCATGAGATCAATCCATTGGGCTCATTTGGTGGGTTGCAAGCCACCAAGTCATCGACTTTATGGATTAGAATGATGAAAGGGACTTGGATCTGCAGTTATAGCTTCTGAGACTAAGTATTAAGTGCTTAATGTGGAAAAGAGCTTAACAGGGTAGTACGTTGGGCGTACCAGCCAGTACGTGCAGCGTACAAGCCACGCAGGAGGTACGCGCTACGTATAGATGAGTACACCCCACTAACTCATCAAATTTGGGCTTTTGCATTTTAGGCCTAGGTTTGAGCCAATCATTGGACTTGTCATTGATTGGGCCTTAGTAAGTCCATTAGAAGTCAGATCTTGGACCGAGGGCATGTTTGGGCCTAGGTAGGGCCTATATAAGGAGTTAGGCCCAATTTAGAAAATTAGGCCATTAGTGGGCCTTTAGTGGTCCATTGGTGGACTTAGGAGTATTAGTTCGATTTGAACCTTGGAAGAGAGAGTCCAAAGTTAGAGTAAGGGAAATTTGGTCAACTTACCCTTAGTAGTATCCTCAGTGTTCTCACTATGTATTATTATATAGAGTCAGCCCGAGAGACGTGGGAGCATCAAGCGGAGATTACCTCACTCGAGTTTTTAACAACCAGATTGAAATGTGAGTTTTCCTCCAGTAGGAACGAGTCTAAGGCACCAATGTCGGTCGGTTTAAGTAGTAGAGTATGCCGGGGTTAGCCCGATATATTTTATATATTTCCGGACTTTGGTTTGATGTTGGGGCGGTCCCACGAAGTAGTTGTGTATGCTTGATGTCTTTGTGATTCATGCATGTTTATGTGTTATGTGTATGTGTTCCAGACATCGGTCTGATGTCGGGGCAAGCCCGATGTAGATTATGTGATTATGTTATGTGTTATGACATATGTTTCGCTGTGTATGTGTCGGGGTAAGCCTGCTGCCGAGGTGAGCCTGATTCCCGATGCAATCGGATGCCGGGGTGAGTCCGATGCCAGGAGTCGATGCTAGGATTCGTCCCGATGTAGTGGGAGTAGTCCCAAAGTTATGTTGTTTGTTATATGTATTTTTTATGGTATGTGGTAGTTTGGGGGAGCTTACTAAGCTTTGTGCTTACAGTTTCAGTTTTGGTTTCAGATACTTCAACTAGTAAAGGGAAGGGCTCGAGTTGATGGCATTGCATACACCGCTGATGATCAACCTAGGAGTTTACTCTGATTTTCATTATGAGATTGTTATTTGTTATCAGATTTTATGATTTTTGAGATACTTGTTTTACAGTTTTATCTTATGGCAATGAGATTTATGTTTGACAAATGATTTTAAAAACAAAATTTTTGGTTCGTATTTTCAGGATGTTTCAGAATAAACAAATGTAATAGATTTAAAACCTTATGTTAGCATCCTGTCTTCGAATGATTCTCTGTTAACAACATAACTAGATTTAAATTTCTTGAAATTGATATAAGAATGATATCAATGTTGTTTTTTCCAAGAATTTCACAAATCAGTTAAAAAATATGAGAATCATCAAACAAAACCAATTTCTGACATATATGGATTACTCAAGAAAAACATTAGCTTTTAGGGCATAGAAACACCTTCTTAATTCCTCAAATTAGTAGAAAAATAATTGAACATTGATGCTTGACTATTCTAATTTCCGACCACCCGGAATCACCCTCAACCACCATTGATGTTGTCCGGTGGCGCACCATTATTGTAGCAGCGAAGTTGTTACTGTCAATAGCTGTAATGCTTGTGTTTCTAGGCTTGTCATTAATGTTGATATAATAGTCTAGGTTAACCTTTGTAACCCGTTTTGAAATAATAAAGATGTATTATTCGAGTATTATGTGTTTTGTGCTTAGTTGTGTGACATAATTGAAATAAGAATATAAATAAGCATCAAAATGAAATGTTAGATAAGCTCGATATCTTTGGATAATGTTGTAGTATTTGAAATGAGGTCTCTGAATACATAAAGAATGCCGAAATCCGAGTTATAACGAAGAAGTTATGACCTGTCGAAGTTTCGCGACAGAACCGGCAACGTTGAATGATGTAAAAAGTGAAATTTACGTTAGAGTGATATTTAGCCTTAGTGATCCAAACGAAAGTCATAGAGTTCGTTAAACAGAGAGCGTGCAACAAAAAGAACGCCGAAATCTGACTTCGTATGAGGAAGTTATGATTTTTCTAAGTTTCGACTTAGCAGTATGCAGCCCGAATACTCGATTTAAGACCGAGCGGTTTTTAGCCGAAACAATCTAAACGAGAATCGAAGATCTCGTTAATTGTAGTGAAACGATAAAAAGATAGGCGAAAACGGACATCAGATGAAGAAGTTATGAATTTATAACCGAGTTTTCCTGTCCCAGGCTACTAAAAATAAATAATAAAAAAATAAAAGGCAAAACTAACCGACGGCGTCTAAACTAAAGTTGTAGAGCGTACTCTTGCCTACGCGTGGATATAAAGAACATCGAAAACGGAGTTCGTATGAAGAAGATATGAATTTTTGAATTTTATTAAATAATTAAAATATAAATTTAATTATTATACCCGATATTATCCGAAGGGGAGTCACCGGACTTATCCGGGTTACGCCCAACATAAGGCTGTATGCCCAGTGTACAGCGAAGCTTGACGCGCCTCGCACTTGAGTTCTTCGGATACGTAAGCAGTGACGTACTTTCGAGGTGTACGCCCCGCATTGAGTATTACGCCCTGCGAAATGCAAGGCCTCAGCCTCCTATAAAAGGGCATGTGAGGGCAGCCTAATTCTTTTGCCAAATTCTCTTCTCTATCTCCCATTTTGCATCGTTTTGTATGCCGGAAGTATACTGAAGCCTCGGTATCAGTCCTGGGCCTCGAAGCAAGTCCCGAAGCCCCAAAGATCCAGAGAAGTGAAATTCCCGAGCCGAAGCTCTGCCCGCGAGGAGCCCGGTTTTTGTGATGATCTTCCAGATCTACCGAAGAATACTACTTCTGCAAGTCGTAGTGCTGTCCGATCATCTTCTGATCAAGTGAGTGTGTAGTTACTTTCTTCTAACGCATAATTATGAAGTATTTTATATAAAATACGTGTTATGTGCTAGCAGGTTCATAACCTGTAGGTGTTGTGAATGATGTGTTCACCGGTATACTCTATCCCTCTCATGGTTGCCTTTAGGATATCTATTGTTGAGGAAACCCCTTAGCAGTAATGTCGGTCCCTTTGAAAATCCTAGATTTGGTCCCTTGAGATAAATGTTGTTTTAGGGACATAAAGTGAGGATAACGGGAATGGGTAATCGGGTTATTGTTGGTTGGTGAAATTAAATATAATTATTTATTGTGGGTTGAAAACCCTATATGCTCACCAGGCTCCCAAGCCTGACCCACTCAGTTCATTTGTATTACAGGTAGTGGCGCAAGGGCATAAGATGGATGAATCATCAAGTTGTTTTGTTTACAAGTCTGTATATATGTTTATATTTGTTTTGTTTACAAGTCTGTATATATGTTTATATTTGTTGAATGACATCCCGAGTTTTGATTATATAATGAAAATGCATCTCTTGATGAAATGCTTTGATAAATATTATTTTATCATATTTTGTTTTTGGGAACAAATTCTGCAACTCTTTTAAATCAAAAGAATTTACTCTGAAATTATTTTAAAAGCATAAATGAAACCGGTCTTTTCTGGCCGTGATTTTGGGGATGTCACAGTTAGTATCAGAGCATTAGTTTAAGCGAACTTGAAATTTGTAGGATTTCTAGACTTAAACTTAAAATGCTAAGTGGAGATTGTTAGATGTGTGCCTGTTATATTTCAGACACGAGCACTAGTTTATTTTAGGAAAGTTGCCTAAAATGCTTTTATGTGCTAAATGTTATATGTTCCCATATATGATATTATTTGTTCGGATCTATGGTCTGTTGCCGACCAGATCTGGAAACCTTATGTGTTTGGGATTCTAAGCGTATGACGACGGTATTAGAACTAGCATGTAAACGTTTCGGAGTAATAAGAATAATTTGAATATCTATCGTCAATGAGGATTTAATTTCACCTTATTTGGTGTGTAGATCAAAAATGGTGAGAACAAGGAGTGGCGTTGGAAACGCGGATGAAAACAGTAATCAACCACTAGTGATTGAGCAAATACCTATTGTAGCAGCAGCACCAGAACCAATAACAATGGTTGGAGTGCAAGCCATGATTCGGGCTATATTAGCCGAACAAAAGGATGAAATGCGACAGATGTTGCATGATAATAGGGACGAACCTATCATACCCATCGAGGAACCTGAATTGATTCCCGAGCAATCGGAGGAAGGGAACAATAGTCGCATTATGAGTCAAGTTGGGACTCAAGGAGAACGAAGGAACGACCCAAAAAGGAAAAACAACAAGGATGGGTGAATGTATAAAAATTTCTTAGGCGCCAAGCCGCCAAGTCTTTCTGGAAGCCCGAAGCCTGTTGAGATTATGGATTGGATCTCCGAAATGGAGATAGTATTTGAAAGTTGCGACTGTAGCAACAAACAGAAGATTGTCTTTGCAGTTAGACAACTGAAGATTGGAGTTTTGAGTTGGTGGAAGTTGTTGGCAGATACTATGCCATGAGGAGAAGCCCTGAAAATGTCATGGGAGGAGTTCTTGGAACAGTTAAGGGTGCAATATTATTCAGAGATAGATCTGATTGATCTGAACGATGAGTTCCAAAACCTGAAGAAGGGGAGCATGAGCATAGATGACTATGCTACTGCATTCACTGAGAAAATGAATTTATTTCTGTACCTAGTGCCAACGGAACTCTCCATGACTGAGAGGTTTGCTAATGGACTGCCTGCCGACTTTGGCCCGACAGTCAAGATGGCAACCACTCTGAAAACAGTTGTTCAAGCAGCTAAGAATGTGGAGGCCCAGCAGAAGGAAAAGGGTCTGGAAAGGATAGAGGTTGGTGAAAAGAGGAAGTTCGATGGACCTTCAGGGTCCAACAAGAAAAACAAGTTCTCGAAGTCTAGTTCGAGAGGAGGAGGGGGGGAAGCGAAATGATGCAAAAATGTAAGAGGAAGCATCATGGAAAATGTAAGGTAGTGGCCACATGTTTTAAATGTGGAAAGCCAGGGCACTATGCCAACGAATGCACCCTCACTAAGAAAGTTTGTTATGGTTGTGGAGAAGAGGGACACATGTCGAGGGACTGCTCGAAAAAGAAGGAGGCAGCAAGACCCAATATTCCGCCAAAGCCGAAGGCAAGAGCATTCCAGATGACACTGGAAGCTGCTAAAGATGAAGCTGATGTCGCTTCAGGTACCTTTCTCGTAAACAAATTGCGTGCCTAAATTTTATTTGATTATGGAGCCAACTACTCCTTTATTTCGCATGAATTTGGTAGAAAACTAGCTTTGTCTGTTGATAGACTAGATAATGTCTTATTAGTCGAAGTTGCTAGTGGCAAGTTTGTACCTGTTAGCCATCATATGAAAAACATCTTAATCGACTTGAATCGGAATAAGTTTCACGAGGAATTATTACCTATCGAACTTAACGGTTTCGACATCGTGCTTGGAATGGATTAGCTTAGCGCTAATGACGCCGAGATATTGTGCAAGAAGAAGATAGTCAAAGTAAACCCACCTGGGAAAGAGTCGTTTATGGTGTATGGAGATAAACGCAGAGTAAATTCTAGAATCATTTCATTGATGAAAACCAGAAAGTGTTTGACCAAAGGATGTACACCGTGTCTAGCATTCATGATCGATGCTAAGAAGGAGAAAAAGGCGATGCAGAGCATTCCTGTCGTACGTGATTATCCGGAAGTATTTCCCGAATATCTTCCCGGATTACCACCTAATAGACAAGTGGAGTTTACAATAGACTTGTTACCAGGGACGATGCCGATAGCAAAAGCACCTTACCGATTAGCACCAACGAAGATGAAGGAGCTGATGATGCAACTTCAGGAGTTATTGGACAAAGGTTTCATTACACCTAGTTCATCACCCTGGGGAGATCTGGTGTTATTCGTGAAGAAGAAAGATGGAAGTATGAGAATGTGCATCGATTACAGAGAGCTGAGCAAGGCAACAATAAAGAATAGATATCTGTTGTCGAGGATTTATGACCTGTTCGATCAACTACAAGGTTCAAGTTATTTTTCAAAGATCGATCTTAGGTCAGGATATCATCATTTGAAAGTAAGAAAGCAGGATATAGAGAAGACTGCATTCAAAACACAATATGGACACTACGAGTTTTTAGTTATGTCGTTTGGACTGACCAATGCTCCAGTGGCATTCATAGATTTAATGAATAGGGTTTGTAATCCGTTCCTTGATAAATTTGTGATAGTGTTCATAGATGACATTCTGATTTACTCGAAAAGCCAAGAGGAGCATGGCAGACACTTGCGAGAAGTGTTAGCAGTATTGAAGAAGGAGAAGTTGTATGCAAAGGTCTCCAAATGTGATTTTTGGATTCGAGAAGTCCAATTCTTGCGTCACGTGGTCAACCAAGAAGGGATAATGGTTGATCCAACGAAGATCGAAGCTGTGATGAAGTGGGAACAACCGAAAGTCCCACGGAGATCCGAAGCTTTTTGGGATTAGTCGGATATTACCGAAGGTTTATCCAAGGCTTTTCTTCGATCGCTACTCCATTAACAGCTTTGACCCACAAAGGAGCTACTTATGCTTGGAATGATAAGCATAAAGAAGCATTCGAGAAGCTAAAAAAGAAACTATGCGAGGCACCGATACTTTCTCTGCCCGATGGAGTTGAAGACTTCACTGTTTATAGTGATGCGTCTGGGGTTGGATTGGGTTGTGTTTTGACCCAAAGAGATAAGGTGATCGCATATGCGTCTCGACAATTGAAAGATCATGAAAAGAACTACTCGACTCATGATTTGGAGTTGGCAGCGGTAGTTTTCGCTCTGAATATATGGAGGCATTACCTCTATGGCACGAAGTGCAAACTTTTCATTGATCATAAGAGTCTCCAATATCTCTTTAATCAGAAAGGATTGAATATGAGGCAACGACGCTGGCTAGAATTACTTAAGGACTACGATTGTGAGATACTTTACCACCCCGATAAAGAAAATGTTGTTCCTGATGCTCTCAGTCGGAAAGTCAATCTTGAAAGGAAAAGGCCAAGAGCATTGAGAATTGAAGTTGTCTCGAAAATTTTAGAAAGTATAAAGAAAGCTCAAGAGGAAGCTTCTGAGAAGAATGACTGAAAGGAGGAACGTTTGGGCAAAACGTTGGTGTTCGGTGTAAACAGTCATGGACTGAAGGTGTTCCAAGATCGGATTTGGATACCTAAAACAGGAGGAGTGAGAGATCTTCTGATGGAAGAAGCTCACAAGACCATGTACTCAATTCATCCTGGTAGCACTAAAATGTATAGGGACCTGAAACCCTACTACTGGTGGCCGACGATGAAGTTTGATGTTGCAAAGTATGTGGCCGAGTGTGTGATATGTGCGAGAGTAAAGACACAACATCAGAAACCATACGGGCGTTTAGAACCTTTGCTTGTGCTTATGGGTAAGTGGGAAGACATTGCTATGGATTTTGCCACTAAACTGCCCAGAACAAAAAGTGGTCATGACATGATTTGGGTGGTCGTTGATCGATTCACTAAGAGTGCGCATTTCATAGCAGCCAAGGAGAAATGGTCTATGGAAAAGCTTGCGAATTCTTATGTGAAGGAAATTGTGAGGCTTCACAGTGTTCTGTTAACAATTGTGTCAGATCGTGACAGCCGTTTCACCTCACGATTTTGGAAAAGTCTACAAGAGGAATTGGGTACCAAGTTGTGTTTGAGTACAGCTTACCATCCACAGACTGATGGTCAAAGCGAACAAACGATACAAACACTTGAAGATATGCAGAGATCATGTACCCTGGAATTCGAAGGTAACCGGGACGAACATTTACCTTTGGTAGAATTTTCCTACAATAATAGATTCCACTAGAGCATAAAGATGACACTTTATCAAGCTTTGTACGGACAGAAGTGTCGTACGCCGTCTTGTTGGCTTGAGGCTAGGGAAAAGCACTTTATGGGACCAGAGATAGTCCATCAAACTGCTGAAAAGTTGAAAATAATTAGGGAAAGAATGTTAGCAGCTCAGGATTGCCAAAAGAGCTATGCTGACAACAAGCGAAGACTGATGACTTTTGAAGTTGGAAATTCGGTTTTGCTTAAAGTCTCGCCGTGGAAGGGACTTATAAGATTTGGTAAAAGGGGAAAATTAAGTCCAAGGTTTATTGGACCATTTAAAATTCTTCAGAGGATTGGGAACCAAGCTTACAAACTCGAATTACCCGAAGAACTGAATGGAATTCATAACACTTTCCATGAGTGTTATTTGAGGAAGTTTACGGGAGAAGTTCCCGACATGATTCCACTTTTGGAGTAGAGAATCGATGAGAACAAAAGGTTGATTAAAGAACTAGAGGCAATCATTGACCGAAAGACTAAGAAGTTGCGACGCAAGATGGTCGAGTTAGTGCTTGTCCGATGGAAACACACGAATAGGCCAAATCTCACCTGGGACACGGAAAGTGACATGATGAGTCGTTACCCGCATTTGTTTATTGATGTGTGATTTTGGGGACAGAATCATTCTAATGTGGAGAGAATTGTAATGCGTGTGTTTCTCGGCTTATCATTAATGTTGATATAATAGTCAAGGTTAACCTTTGTAACCCGTTTTGAAATAATAAAGATGTATTATTTGAGTATTATGTGTTTTGTGCTTAGTTGTGTGACTTAATTGAATTAAGAATAAAAATAAGCATAAAAATGAGATGTTAGATAAGCTCGATAACTTTGGATAATTGTAGTATTTGAAATGAGGTTTCTGAATATATAAAGAATGTCGAAATCCGAGTTATAACGAAGAAGTTATGACCTGTCGAAGTTTCGCGACAGAACTGATAACACTGAATGACGTAAAAAGTCACCGGGCTTATCCGGGTTACGCCCAGCGTAAGGCTGTACGCCCAGCGTACAGCGAAGCATGACGCACCCCGCACTCAAGTTCTTCGGATACGTAAGCAGTGACGAACTTTCGAGGCGTACGCCCCGCGTAGAGCATTACGCCCAGTGTAATGCGAGGCCTCAGCCTCCTATAAAATGGCATGCGAGGGCAGCCTAATTCTTTTGCTAAATTCTCTTCTCTCTCCCATTTTGCATCGTTTTGCATGCCAGAAGTATCCCGAAGCCCCGGTATCAATTCCGAGCCCCGAAGCAAGTCTCGAAGCCCCGAAGATCCCAAGACGTGAAATTCCCGAGCCGAAGCTCTGCCCGCGAAGAGCCCAGTTTTTGTGAAGATCTTCCAGATCTACCGAAGAATACTACTTCTGCAAGTCGTAGTGTTGTCCGACCATCTTCTGATCAAGTGAGTGTGTAGTTACTTTCTTCTAACGCATAATTATGAAGTATTTTATATAAAATATGTGTTATGTGTATATTTTGTTGTTATATGTGTGAATGTATATTTACTTTCTTCTATCTCATAGATCTGATTTATTCTCTATGAAATACGTGTTATGTATGTGTGTGCCTTATTTGTTATGTGGAATATGTATTGATTGAACATGCTATACTGGTTTTAAGCTATGTATAAAAATATATATTTTTATCTACTAAATATGTTGGGTAGAACATGGGTAGATAGTTGATGTGTGATAAACAGATGAGAGGCCTCGATGTTGTTAATGTTGACCTAGTCATCTAGCGGAGTATGGATGACGACCACGGACTCTTTCTAGACAGTCCAGTGGAACGCTAGCAGGTTCATAACCTGTAGGTGTTGTGAACGATGTGTTCACCGGTGTACTCTATCCCCCTCATGGTTGCCCTTAGGATATCTATTGTTGAGGAAACCCCTTAGCAGTAATGTCCGTCCCTTTGAAAATCCTAGATTTGGTCCCTTGAGATAGATGTTGTTTTAGGGACATAAAGTGAGGATAACGGGAATGGGTAATCAGGTTATTGTTGGTTGGTGAAATTAAATATAATTATTTATTGTGGGGTGAAAACCCTATATGCTCACCAGGCTCCCAAGCCTGACCCATTCAGTTCATTTGTATTACAGGTAGTGGCGCGAGGGAATAAGATGGATGAATCATCAAGTTGTTTTCTTTTCAAGTCTGTATATGTTTATATTTGTTGAATGACTTGTAATGTTATCGTTTATGCTTTATGGTCTGTATCGGAACATGACATCCCAAGTTTTGATTATATAATGAAAATGCATCTCTTGACGAAATGCTTTGATAAATATTATTTTATCATATTTTGTTTTTGGGAACAAATTCCGCAACTCTTTTAAATCAAAAGGATTTACTTTGAAATTATTTTAAAAACATAAATGAAACCGGTCTTTTCTGACCGTGATTTTGGGGATGTCGCAATAGTCATGAAATTTATGTTTTGTTCAAAAACCCAAATTGATTTTTGAGCCATGCAACACACAATCATCGTAATGAAAAGAAGATGACGAGGCAGGTGGTCAGATGATGTTGTTGTTCGTCGGTGGAGAGTGCAAGTCGAAGGCAAGAGATGTCGTTCATTCTCCTTTGCTTCCTCAATTAATGTAGGTATGTTGAAGTGAATATGTTAAGTTGAAGAAAAAAATCTGAAGAAGAGGAGGGATGCTGATGGAGCCCTAAAAATGTGAGAGTATCGATCATATAAGTAAAAATAAATAGTATCCTAATTCGTAGCTTTGATTTAAATTTAAGGGATATCTCCAAAAAAGTCTCGATATTTTGGGCAAATTTTTACTAAAGTTCTAAAGTTTATTTTTTGAATAAAAAAATCCTGACTTTTTCTCATTTTGAATAGAAAAGCCCAAGAAACCGGCTAATTTATTCATTTTAGCCCTTTTTGACCTGTTCAGCAGGTCATGGAACCAAATTGTTAATTTTTCGAAAATAACGAGATTTTTTTGTAGATTTCGTCAAAAATTTTATATAATGTATAAACATATTTTTTTACATATCTATATCAAATTTTACGTATTTGTGTATTTATTATGTTTTTATATGTATATATTTACGTATTTTTATGTATTTAAAATGTATAAACGTATTTTTTTTACTTATTTATATGTATTTTAAACAATTTTACATATTTTTTTTATCCTTTTTTATGTGTAATTTTTTATGTATTATGTATTTATATGTATTATGTATTTTTACGTATTTATGTATTTTTTAAGCTTTTTATATAGATGTTTATGTATTTTAAATGTACAAACGTATTTTTTACGTATTTACATCTATTTTTTAGTATTTTACATATTTTTTATGTATTACATATTTATGTATTCTTTTAAGTGTTTTATATAGATGTTTTTGTATATTTATGTATTTTAAATGTATAGACGTATTGTTTTACGTATTTATATGTATTTTTTTTAAACTATTTTACATATTTTTTGTGTTTTTTTATGTAGTATGTATTTATATGTATTTTTGCGTATTTATGTATTCTTTTAGTTTTCTTATATAGATTTTTATGTATTTTTATGTATATTAAATGCTTAATTGTATTATTTTTACGTGTTTATATATTTTTTATGTAAAAATAATACACTTTAACATTTAATCTACATAAAAATATATAAACATCTATATAAGAAAACTAAAAGAATACATAAATACGCCAAAAATATATAAAAAAAACATAATACATAAAAAAACACATAAAAACACACAAAAGAATATATGTAAAGTACTTAAAAATACATATAAATACGTAAAACAATATGTTTATACATTTAAAATACATAAATATACAAAAATATCTATATAAAAAACTTTAAAAAAAATATATAAATACTTAATATATAAAAGATATGTAAAATACTTAAAAATAGATATAAATACGTAAAAAATACGTTTATACACTTAAAATACATAAACATCTATATAAAAAGCTTTAAAAAATACATAAATACGTAAAACTATATAAAAATACATATAAATACATAATATATAAAAAAATAACACATAAAAATATGTAAAATGGTTATAAATACATATAAATAAGTAAAAAAAAATATATATGTTTATACATTTTAAATACATAAAAATACGTAAATATATACTTATAAAAATATAAAAAAATACAAAAATACGTAAAAATAGATAAGATATGTAAAAAATATGTTTATACATTATATAAAATTTTTGATGAAATCTGCAAAAAAATCCCTTTATTTTTGAAAAATTAACAATTTGGTCCCATGACCTGCTGAACAGGTCAAAAAGGACTAAAGTGAATAAATTAGCCGGTTTCTTGGGCTTTTTTATTCAAAATGTGAAAAAGTCAGGACTTTTTTATTCAAAAGATAAAATTTAGAACTTTATTAAAAATTTGCCCAAAATATCGGGATTTTTTTAAAGATATCCCTAAACTTAATTGATTTATTTATATATTAAATTACAATTATGCCCTTATCAAATGAATGGTTGAGAATTAGCTATACATTTACACAATACTTGTTAGGATACATATGATCCTAACACACACACACACACACTCTCTCTCTCTCTCTCTTTCTATATATATATATATATATATATATATATATATATATATATATATATATATATATATATATATATATATATCAATGTTGCAGAAATCGGGATTAGTTGTGGATTAATCGCTTAACATTCTCCAACCGACTAGGATCAGGGGTGCTTGACGAAAATTAGAGATTAATCGGGTTTGGCGAGATTAATCAGTCAACAAAGCTCAACAAAAGTAAAAAGATTCAAAAAAGTTTAAAAAAAGTCAAAAAAAATTCAAAAAAATCAACTTTTTTTACGCCAAATTTTTCAAATTTTAAAATATTATACCAAAATGTTTAGATTTTCGTATTTTCAAATTACAAAATTTCTTATTTTCTAAGTTTGAATTGCTTGTTTTTCTTACGATATATTAAACTTTGATTAATTTTAATATTTTATTAACAATTTATGGTCCCCGATTAATCTCTTAACCAGAATCAATCGTCGAGCTACTATCGAACAATTTTTACATCCTTGATATATATATATATATATATATATATATATATATATATATATATATATATATATATATATATATATATATATATATATATATATATATATATATATAAAGTTAACATCTAGGAGATAGAATATGCATTTTGACCAGAAAATTAAAGAGTTTGGTTTTGATTAAAAAATGGATAAGCCCTTTGTGTACAATAATTTGAGTCGGAGTGTTAGTATATTCCTAGTTTTATATGTGAATGACATATTCCTCATTAGGATACACAACATATTTACTCAAAATGAATATTGTAGTATAAATCAAGGTGACTTATTGGTCTTAGTCAAAGTATATACATTGATAAGATTTTAAAGTGATTAAAGATGTGTGATTCCAAGCATGAGACATTGCCAATGTAGCATGGTATTGTTTTGAACAAGTTTCAATATGTTATATTCATTGACTATTGGATCCATCATATTATCATGTTATGTACTAGACCTGACGTCTTATTGACTTTAAGCATAACGAGTCACTTTTAGCATAAACCGGACAAGTGAGCAGAATGTGAAATGTTACACTAATACTAGTACCGAAACGGGTCGAGATGATTCTCACAATAAGGTTACATCTTTGTCATGAATGAATGCACAACCGATTGATACAGCTCAAAGCAGAGCCCAATTACACAATCTACAACAAAGCCAAAATATATCGTTGCATCGGAGGTAGCTTGTCGATCTTTAAAAAGATGGGCCAAAACCGCAAATTGGTGCCAACCATATGGACCAAAACAGTAATATACTCTCTTAAAACAGTAATATAGTCTTTAAAATAAATATTCACTAAAAAACTTTAAAACACTGTTAAAATTCTGTAACAATAAGTTATTACACGTTTCCTATATTGGTACAAAAATTATTTGCTATCTTGAAACTTACAAAATCATCGCAACACGTTTAAGAAGAAAAGTGATGGGGTAATTGTTATCTAAAAGGGACCTACTAACTACGTTCTTCTCCACTTTACCAGTAACCTTTCCCCCCCTGTTTTTCCGGCGAACATGACAAGAATGTCAACTTTTCATTGCCCCTTATCCATTTCTCTTCCTTTCATGGTGGCCCTTCAATCACCCCAAAGCCATTATCAACGTTTGAAATCAAAGCTTACTTCCATTTATATCATACACAAAGCATCTAATAAAGTAAAAGGTAGACATGGACATATCAAAGTTACCGTGAAAAAAGTGACTCCTAAGATTCCAACTGCTGGTGTTCGTGAGCTCAGATTAATGGTTTCCTTCATTATTTTCCGTTTTATATTATATATATTTTAATATTTATTTTGTTTCACCATTCTAGTTAAATGGCACGAATAGTTTGTGTGTGTGCAGTGTTTATGGCTTGATATGGATTTGAGAATAACAAAGAAATGTAGTAGTTGCCCAGAAGATGAGGATAGGCTCTCTAGTACAGTGGGTAGGAAGGAGAAAGGGAAAGAAAGTGGATGGCCCATTTTTAATTTAAAGAAAAGCTAAGCACATGACATGAAAGCCACATCAACAACATTGGTGACCGGTTTTTATTGGATATGATTATGCTCTAACTTTGGTGATCTGTATCGTAAAAAGCAGTTATGATATATATATATATATATATATATATATATATATATATATATATATATATATATATATATATATATATATATATATATATATATATATATATGGAAATGATCAAATAAGAACACCTAAAAGGTTGAGAACGCGACAACAGTTTTGGACCAATTAATATATAAGGGCATATAAATAATTGTATATTTTAATTAAATTAAAATAAAATAAAATCAATCAAATTTCCTTAAATTTAGGATCAGTTACCAAAAAAGGAGATATTTGATTTTTTATTTTTCGTATTAATGAAATATATAAAATATTTTTACCAAAAAAAAAATTAAAACTAAAAAAATTTAACTTTTTCTCTTAATTTTTTTTTCTCATATTTCACGTTTTTTTTTTTTTTAAATTAATAGAAATCCAACTCCAAATCAATACATTTGTATTCATAAACGATTTTTTTTTCAAAAAAACTAATAGTACTGCAATCACAAATGAATACATATCAATTTACAAGTAATCCACTTCCTTTCTTTTAATTAACTAAAAAAAAAGGGGGTGTAAAAATTATCATTTCTTCATGAAAGAGTACCTTTAATCATAAATAAATACACTTATTTACACATGATTACATTGCTATTTACAAATGAATACATTGTAATTAACAAATGAATACCCTAGTATTCACAAATGAATAAAACAATACCTCTAATCATAAATAAAATACACTCATTCACACATGATTACACTGCTATTTACAAATGAATACATTGTTATTAGCAAACGAATACCCTGCTATTCATAAATGATTACCCCTCTCACGCATATCATCAAACAGCTTATGTGCACAACCTTTTACCTTGAATCTAATTACAACATTGTGTGGCTATCTCTTCCATCAATTGTAAGGGCTGCCACTTGAGCCTTCAAAGACCCACTTCAGCCTATCGAGTTCTGCCAAATCAAACAAGAACAAAAAAATAGCCTATTGAGTTCTGCCAAATCAAACAAGAATAAAAAAAAAGAAGCCCTTACCTATTTTTGAATCGTTGCTGCCCTTCTCAATCACCAAACAACCCAATATCGGGGCTTTTATCACCGGAGGTGGAAACCAATTGCAGACCCCACATCCCGCTGCTTCCATTCTATTTTCTTCTTCTCTTTGATCCAACAATCACCAAAGATGCCCCATCTTCGATCCACCGAGACCCACAACCCACCCCTCGCTGCCTCCTCGTTTCCTCCTCTCCAGCCTCGTCGACCACGGAGACGAAATAACATAAACTGATGTCTTGAACGAAATAACATAAAGAACTGATGCCTTGGCTGTTTACGCTAACCCTAGCGCCGATCTTTGCTGGATCTTCGCTGGACTTTCTTCTTCTGAAGCGGAAGCCGATGTCGGATCGTCGAGGATTGTTGTGGAACTAGAATCCAATGTCGCTGATTTGATACGTGGATTCAAACCTAAAGTTGGGGTAAGACGGCAGTGGATCGATCGATGGGAAGAGAGGGAAGAAAAGGGAACCGAATTCATTGAGAGAGTCGTTTATTTTGAAACCCTAAAGAGAGAGCGAAGGAGATAAAGATACATGATTATGAACGGAAAGAGGAGAGAGGGTGAGAAATTGTAGGGAATATGTAAATTTGCAGTTCCTATTATGCCCTTCTGGCAATTTAAAAGTTACAATTTAATGCCCGTAGTTTTAGAATTTTTCATAAATCGTCCGTTTAATAATAACCTTAGATCTAAATATTTAAATGGCCCAGATCTGTTCTCGCGTTCTCAACTTTTTAGGTGTTCTCATTTGATCCTACTCCTATATATATATATATATATATATATATATATATATATATATATATATATATATATATATATATATATATATATATATATATATATATATAAGTTTAGTAAGGGACCATAAATTTTTAAGGAACTATAGAACCGGTCTCGTCCATTGAATTTATACTGATCGCATGTTAAATTTTAGAGAAAACCTTATTTGATGTGTTCGGATTGTGAAACACAGAATACCTTGCTTGATGTGTTCTTGAAAGATACAGAAAACCTTAATGAACATATTTCAATTATATGTTTGTAATCCTTTTTCTAGAACAAAAAACATGTTCTTATACAAGAGGGAAAGCTAGTTGTAGGGAATAAAAAATAACAATAAAAACAAATTGGATAGATTCAAGGATCGTGTTTTCAAATACTTTTTGAAATCTGAAATTCGTCACTTTTGTCTGGGGTACATGAATTCAAAAGTTGTATAATCTAAGAATTAACCAATCTAAACTATAGGTCTAATTTGGATTGTGAAACACATAATACCTTAGGCTGTGTTTGATATTGTCTGACTGGATCTGAGTAATACATATGAGCTGACTCAATCAGACATTGGCTGTTTGATGATACGCTTTCTCGGTCAGTCGTCTGGCCCAAATGTCTTTCCCAGTCAGCTTTGTAACATATGCTGACTGGGAACAAGGACACTCCTACCCCTCTGTTTCTTTCTTCCCTCGTTACCCTCTTCAATCGTAACCTAAAAAAATGCAGCGCACAAAAATCGCCGCCTCCTCCATCGACAGGTCACTGTTCATCTCGCTAGTCGCCGTCATCTAGCTGCCGTCTCGCCACCATCTCGCCGGCTAAAGAGAAGTCGCCATCTCCGATCAATTTCTCTCACTTTCCCTGTCATTCACTATTCATCAAAAACTGGTAATTCTTCTCCTTTTATGCTAATAATGTTTGAAATCATAATCGGTTATCTTTGATGTTATGCAATCTGATGTATAATCCATAAAATTAGAATTTGTTAAATATAAAAAATAAAATAAGAGTTTGTTCTTGTTCAATACTCAAATTCGATGACAAGAAGAAGAAGAAAAGAAACTTTCTGGTCACATGAATTGAATATTTATTATACTGAAAGTAAGGAAAAAGAAAAATGCTACTTTATTCATTATCACTAAAGCCTATATATAGGCTTCAAAATATCCATGTGAATCATGAATTGAAGCCATGCTACGTACTCCTCCTCAACAAGGAATGAACCCAAATATCAATTCTAGATAATGACCAGGCTAATGACCAAATACACCACCATAAAATCCGGTCCACCCAAATATCAATTCAAGAAAATCACCTATTAACTAAAACAAAAATAAAAAACATGAAACTTATTAAATTCAAAGTTTCAGCAACTATCTCAAACCAATTAATCTAACTCTAATAAATCTGAAATTGGAATTAAAAATTAATTACATGTATCTTTAGAAAATATAGATAAAGAAGGAATGAACAAGAACAATAATTCCAACCATTCAAAGGAATCATTCTTGGGGCAGTTTGGGAATAAAAACCATGGTATAGAAACGACAACATCACTGTTCACGTTTTCAGCCTCCTACTATCACGTTCCCAATCACCTTGAACAATAATTTGATGTTGAAACGACTGTAACTCTATCGTAGTAGATTGCTATTATTGTTTTGAGTTGTTTCCCTTTTTGTGAAATTAGAAATCAAAAATTGGTTTTGTAATAAAAAATTGTTCTTGGTCTAATGTTATGACAATATGTACATTTTTATAATTATTCAGCAACTTAATCTATCATTGTATATAACAACAGGATAAAATTGTCATTTTTCATGACTCAGCACATTCAGTCAGATGTACAATCAAACAACATGATTTCTTACTCAGTCAGGATTTCTTACTCAGACAGACCTTTCCCAATCAACACTTTCTCAGTCAGTAACTATCAAACGGGGCCTTACTTGATGTGTTCTTGAGAGATAGAGAAAACCTTAATGAACAGATTTCCAGTATACGTGTGTAACCCTTTTTTGGAACAAAAAACATGTTCTTATACAAGAGAGAAAGGTAGTTATTGGTGGTTGCATGTAGATTTGGCGCCAAAACAGGTAGGTATTAGATATGATCAAGACATCAATCATCTTGATGTCATCAAGTGAGTTTTGGAGAGAATATGCATGGCTGGAGTCATAACCAATATAAAAATTCATTTAGGTGTCGGGGCGATGCTCCAAGCCAGGGCTCTACTCCTTGGACCCTGCTAGGGGCGCTGCCCCTTGGAACCCCGTATCTAGGGACACTACCCTCGGGCCTCATATCCCGAGCTCATACTAATCACTCCAAGTATGCACCCCGCACCTCCAATCTGAGTGAGTGAAAATATACGTCAGTATATCTCAATATTAATAACAACTACACTAAAACATGTTGATAGCATTAAAAGCACTAGCATTTCTCCCCCTATTTTAGTGTAATCCTTAATTAACTAAAAGAAGACGCAAAAACGAACTCATGAATAACTGAAAATATTTTGAAGATTAAATTTTCACATTAGTACAATCCACATTTCAACTACTTGAAAATCAAGGTATCTTAAGGATTGAACCCTTCAACTTATTTAAGTAGCTGAAGATACTATACATATAAATTAAACACAATATCTATTGTTTCATACTTGACATTATTATAACCATGTGTCAGTCCATTGTACATAAAATCCTACCCACGCTTTCTGAAGCGAAAACACTTCACACTCGCATAGGTAGTCCTTTTACCTGTTAATGCACTTTGTCAAAAGAACTATTAAAAACTTAAGAAACCTATTTTAACTCTACATGTTATAAGCACATAACTTGGGATGTAGTAAAATAAATGTGCATCAATACCCATAAGCAAGCTTTCCATGTTGAATTCAACTTCTAACCCTATATTATAAAGGAATTGGGTATCTCATCCATAGAGATATAAAGTGGGCCTAAAACCCATCCCCACAACAGACTTCTTTACCGAGTCTCTAGTTAACCCTTTCGTCAAGTGATCAACTAAATTATGTTGAGATCGAACAAACTCAACAGAAATGATACCATGAGTAATGAGCTCACGTACCATGATGTGCCTAACACCCAAATGTTGCGACTTTCCATTATAAAATTGATTTTATGTTTTTGCCAGGGTGGTAGCACTATCATTGTGTATAGAAATAAGTGATATGGGCTTTGGCCTCAAAGGAATTTCATAGATCAAATTCCTTAACCATTATGCTTCTTTTCCAGTAGATGCAAGGGCTATAAATTCAGATTCCATAGTTGAATTTGTGATGCATGTTTGTTTCTTAAAAGCCCATGAAATGGCACCTCCACCAAGAAGAAACATTCAACACTTGTAGAAGAGTGGTCCTCAACATCAGTGATCCAACTAGCATCTGAATATCCTTCAATAACCGAAGGATACCCTACATAATTCAAACCAAAGTCCATGGTTTTCTTAAGATACTTCAGCACTCTCCTTACTGAGTGTCATTGATGAGTACTGGGATTACTAGTAAACCTACTTAGTTTTCCTACAATAAACGTTATAGCAGGCCTTGTGTTGGTCATATTATATATCAAACACCCAATGATCTTTGATACTCAAGTTGTGAAACAGCTTCACCAAAATTTGGCATAAGTTTCATACTTGAATCAAAAGGAGTACTCACAGAAGAACAATTAGAACAACTGAACTTGTTAATCATTTTCTCAATGTAATAAGACTGTGAGATTAAGATTCCTTGATGTTCACGATTGATTCTTATTCCAAGAATCACATATGTCTCCTATATATCCTTTATGATGAACTGAGATGATAAAAACTATTTGGTCGTATCAACTTGCCTTTGATCAGTACCAAAATGCATATCATTTACATACAAGCATATGAACACTTCTTTACCAGACTCATCAAATTTGATATACACACACTTGTATGATTGATTCAACTTGAAAGCATATGACAAGACAACATCATTAAACTTTGGATGCCACTGTTTTCATGCTTACTTCAACCAATATAATGATTTAACCAACTTTCACATCTTATGCTCTTTTCCATGCATAATAAAACCCTCAGGTTGTTTCATATATACCTCTTCCTCTAAATCGCCATTTTAGAATGTTGTTTTAACATCCATTTATTAAATCACCAAATTATGAATTGTTGCTAAGGAAATCAGTATTCTAATGGTAGATATACAAGCATCTGGAGCATAAGTGTCAAAATAGTCAATGCAAGGTTTTTTTCTAAAACCTTAAATAACCAATCGAGCCTTAAACTCGTCAGTTGATCCATCAACTTTCGTCTTCCTTTTGAATATCCACTTCTAACCCAAAGGTTTGCATCCAAGAGGAATATCAGACAACACCCAAGTATTATTCCCCATGATGGAATCAGTCTCTTCATTTATTTCTTCTTACCAAAAAGAAAAATCTTGAGATTTCATTTATTCATCAAATGTTTTAGGATCTTCTTCAACACTAAAACAATATGAATATTGATTTGTAATTTCATCTCTAGAACCCTTAACTAGGTAAAGCTGAAAATCATTACCAAATGATTTAGCTTTCCTTTGTCTTCTGCTTCTTCTGAGCTCAGGTGATTCATTTGAATCAGGTACAACTTCCTGGTAGTTCCACTGGAACTAGAAATCAAGTCCTTTGGTCTAGGTATGGATGAAAATCGGTTTTCATCAGATATTGCATCTCCAAAATCTATAACAATGTTAACTAAAACATAAGCATTAGCTTCTATAACATAAAACCTATAAGCCTTGGAATGCTCATCATATCCAATAAAGATACAATCAATACCTCTTTCACCTAAAGTAATCATTTTTGGTTCAGTCAGCCTCACAACAACCCAACAACCCTAAACTTTAAGATATCCTAAGTTTGGTTTCTATTTGTACCAAAGTTCATAAGGAGTTACATTGTTATATTTGTTTGGAACTCTATTTAAAACATGAAATACATTTAGCATCTCCAATTTTCACGGCCAGAAAAGATCGATATATTTATGCTTATTTAAAATCAGGGTATCCTTTTTAAAGAATAATGTTGCGGAATTTGTTCCCAAAAATATGATAATGGTATTATCAAAGAATTTTCAGAAAAGATCTATATATTTATGCTTATTTAAAATCAGGGTATCCTTTTTAAAGAATAATGTTGCGGAATTTGTTCCCAAAAATATGATAATGGTATTATCAAAGAATTTTCAGAAAAGATCTATATATTTATGCTTATTTAAAATCAGGGTATCCTTTTTAAACAATAATGTTGCGGAATTTGTTCCCAAAAATATGATAATGATATCATCAAAGAATTTTCCGAAGAGATGTATTTTATTTATATTGAAAATGTTGGGATGTCATCGTTAATATAATACATAAGCATAAACAAAATAATACATACCTTACACTAGTTTATCTAAACTACTGGTCTATAAGCATCCATAGATCGCTCATCATAGCATCACACTTGTGCTCTCGTGCCACTACCTATAATACAAGAAACTAAATGATTTAGGCTTAGGATCCTGTTGAGCACATAGGTTTTCAACTCACAATAACTGTATTATTTTAGTTATAAATTTCATCAAAACATTCAAACCGATTACACATTCTCGTTATCCTCACTTTCTATCTCTAAGCATCTAATTCAGCGTATCTATCCTAAGGAATCATATTCGGGATAGACAATAATGATTAGGGGATTCCTTAGCAATATATGCCAATAAGGCAACCATGGGGGGATAGAGTATACCTGGTGAACACTTAGTTCAAACACCTACAGGTTGCGAGCCTACTAGCGTTCCACTAGGTTGTCTAGAATAGTCTGTGGTCGTCATTTATACTCCGCTAGACGACTGGATTATCTTTAAATTCAAGGCCTCTCATCATCTATATCATTTTTCATCTCCCATCCACTATATCATCTTACATATACCTATTTTTACCCAATATATTTATAGGTATAAAAATATGTATACAATTTAAATCAAGTAAAACATGTATAAATATCATTCATTTAGCATAGATATCAGGAACATGGATAATAGGAACATATAGCATGTAATTATCTTAAATACTTTATATCTATGTGTAAGATGAAAGTAACTATGTACTCACTTGCTAAAGTGATGATTCGAAATTCGGACAACGCTTCACTTTAGCATTTGGCTTTTCCTTTGACATGACCTAGGTTCATTTAACACTAAGTCTTAGGCAAATATTCCTTATGAAAAAAGATAGCCTAGATCCATCATTAATTCCAAATTCTACTGATCTATAACTGATAAAGGATAACCAGGTAGGATCATATCAAAGGTACGGTCCGTTTGGTATATATAATATACTGTTTGGAAATCTCACTTTAAACACCTTACTAAATCCAACCTAGACATCATCCCCGTAAGTAGATCAATCAGTAATCCGATATTGGAACTACTGAAGAATCTTATTTATAAATTCATAACAACAATTATGAAATTTAAACGTAAGTTACACTAAAATAAAATAGAGTGTAATTTAACTCAAATAGATTCCTTGGACAAAAATCTGAAAATTACAATGGTGGAACTTTGGGTTGACAGCTACTAGATACTGGGCTCCTAGGGACTTAGGGACTTCTGACTTGCTAAAATATCCTAACTACTAAGGAAAAATTCAAATCAAATTGAGAGTAATCGAGAAAGAGAGAGAGAGAGAGAGAGAGAGAGAGAGAGAGAGAGAGAATGTTGTGGGAAAGGAATGAGATTATGATGTCTATTTATAGGATAGGATATGGGCATGCGCGCCGTGAAAAGGCCTTGCGTGCTATGTATAGGGTCAATGTGCTTGCCCGGGTGTGGTGCTACATGTCAAAATCTGGTTGGTGCTACGCGATGGCTTCTAGTAGGCTGCGCACGGGGGTAGACGTCTGCAACGAAATTCAAACTTCAAAATTTCATAACGTCTTCATATGAACTCCGTTTTTAACATTCTTTATATCCACGCGTAGCTATCGACTGGATCTATAGCTTTCATTTAGACTTCGTCGACTGATTTTGAATTTATTTATTTCACACGGGCTTAGACTGCTAAAGTCCGTATAAAATGTGTAACTTTATCATCCGAAGTCCGTTTTCGACTTTGTTTTTATCGTTGGGTTCCTATTAATGAGATCATTAACTCTCATTTAGATTATTTCGGCTAACAATCGACCAATCTAAAATTCAATATTTGAGTTGTCTACTGCTATGCTGAATGTTAGAAAAATCATAACATCCTTTATTGAAGTCAGATTTGGAAGTTCTCTATATGTGCGCTCTTGGTTTAACAACTACTACGACTTTTATTTAGGTCACTAAGGATAAAAAGTAACCTAACAAAAATTTACTTTTTATGATGTGTGTTGCTGAATCAGGTCGAATCATGAAACTTTGATAGACCATAACTTCTTTGTTATAAGTCTGATTTGAGCGTTCCTTATGTCTCCGAAATCCTTATCATGACTACTTCAACTTTCGTCAAGGGTATTTGGCCTAATTATTATTCTATTTTAGACGTGTATTTTATTCTTATTTTATTGAGTTGTAAGCACGTATACTACACATAATCACATAATACTCAAATAATTTCCCTTTATTATATCAAATAAGTTACAACTATTAACCCTAACTATTATATCATCTTATTAATGTCAAGCGAGAATCGCGGGCGTTACAGCTTCTCCCTAGAAACCATCACTCAAACCTGAGTAAGACAACATAGAGTTCACCATTTCCTTTAGAAATTTATTTTTCCTTTTAGAAATCTCATTTTGTTGAGGAGTATATGGAGTAGTTATTTCATGTATAATTTCAACAGATTGGAAATAACTAGGATCATAATACTCTCCACCTTGATTTGTGCGAAATCTTTTGATTAAATCATTTTGTTGCAATTCAACTTCATTTTTATAAATTTTGAATTTATCAAGAGCTTTGTCCTTGGAATGTTAAAAATATACATAGAAAAAATGAGAATAATAATCTATAAAAGCAACTATGTATTTCTTATTTCTTAAGGGTGGAATTGAATGCAAATCACATAGATCACTATTGATTAATTCAAGCATAACAAAATTCCTTTTAACATTAGGAAAAGGCTGTCTAGTTATCTTAGTTAACATGCATGTTTTACATTTTTCTATGTTAACATCAAAAGATGGTATTAATCCAATTTTAGACATTTTATGCATTCTTTTATAATATACATGTCCTAAACAAGCATGCCATAAATAAGAAGAATCAATACTAGAACAAGCCATGTATATGGAATTTGCAACTTTATTGTTTACATTCAACCTAAACATTCCATTACAATAATAACCAAACCCAATAAATGTAACACATTTAGTTAATACAAACTTATCATATTCATAGACTTGTTTATATCCACATCTATTAATTACACCACTAGAAACCAAGTTCTTTCTAATCTTAGGAACATGAATAACATTCCTAAGATGAGACTTTTTTTCAGAACTAAAACATAAACACACACAACTACAAACCACAATAGGTGCTTTATTATGGTCCCCCATGTACAACACCAGTCCATCATTAACTACTTCATAATCCTTGAACCAAGGGCGAACTTTACACACATGACTCGTCGCCCCCGAGTCTATACACCATGCATGATCATCATCTTTAACATATAATGATTCAAGAATAAATAGTACATGATAGATAACAACAATAGTAGTAACTTCGAAAATAAAATTTTGACCTTATAGTTTTGGACCTTGATCATTAGATCCTTGTCCAGAAGTACTTGCATTATTTTTGTTCTTCAAGCGACAATCTCATTTCATGTGACTAGGTTTGTTGCAATTCCAACACACAAGTTTTTCTTTCTTGTTTGAACCTTTGTGAAGGTCATCTTTCTTTTTCCTTTTTCCTTTGTTGTTTTTCTGATGTTTTTCATTTTCTATCATGTTCATTGAAGATCCACGAACTTCCTTTTCTCTTCCATTTCCATTTTCTTGAGCTTGAATACCCTCCTCAATTCTCAAGCGACTGCCAAATTGTACCAGAGACAACTCTTCCTTTTGGTGTTTCAAAGTGTGCTTAAAGTCTTTCCATGATGGGGGCAATTTGTCAATAACACTTGAAACAGAAATGGATTCATCCATTTGCATCTTATGTTGTTCAAATTGTCCTGAAATCCTTGAGTTCATTGTATTGTTCCGTGACAGGCCTTGAATCTACCATTTTGTAGATATTGAAATTACTAACAATGAACTTCTTACTTGTAGCATCCTCAACCATGTATTTGGATTCAAGTGTATCCCACATGTCCTTTGCATATTCATGATTTTGATAGATATCAAAGAGAGAGTCATTCATACCATTCAGAATGTGCCCACGACAGATGCAATCATCATTTTCCCATTTGTAGTGTTTTCTGGTGTGTTCTAGCGTTTCATTCTCTTAGGCTTCTGGTGCAAGAGTACTCAAAACATGTATAATCTTCAAAGTAGTAAGAAAAGTGCATGTTTTTCTGCCAACGATGAAATTCATTTCATTCAAACTTACCAAGTATTCCAAACTTGGAACTCATGTCCCTGACAGATTCTATAATTGTTATTCCTTTACAGAAATTACAGATTTCAAATGTTAAATTTTAAGGAATTAGAAATAACAATAAATACAAACTTAGATAGATTCAAGGATCGTGTTTTCAAACACTTTCCGAAATATATAATTCACCCCTTTTGCTTGGGGTACACAAATTCAGAAGTGGGATAATCCAAAAATGAACCAATCCGAATTACAAGCCTAATTCGGATTGTTAAACATATGGTACCTTGCTTGACGTGTTCTTGAGAGATAGAGAAAACATTAATGAACATATTTCGAATATATGTTTGTAACCCTTTTTGTAGAACAAAAAACATGTTCTTATACAAGAGGAAAATATAGTTATTGGTGGTTGCATTCAAATTTGGCGCCAAAACAGGTAGGTATCGGATATAACCAGCATCTACATTATCAAGATTTCATCAAGTGAGTTTTTGTGGGAATATGCATGGTTGGAGTCATACCTGATATAAAAATTCATTTATGTTTTGGGGCGTTGCCCCGAGCTAGAAGCTCTGCCCCTAGACCCCGCCAAATGGCTCTGTCCCCGGACCCCCGTATCTCAAACTAATATTAATCATTCTGAGTGTGCATCCCGCACCTTCAACCTCGGTGAGTGAAATAGAATTCAGTCTATCTCAATATTAATCACTACACTAAAACATATTGATAACATTAAAATCACCAAGATTGTACACTCCAAATTAATTCACAATTAATTTAATAAAATGGTAATTTAGTAGATGCACTATTCAAAAAATAAAAGTTGGGAGTTTTTCATATATTATGACATAAATATGACTATTCTAACAATATAAGGGCAAGAATTTGGGGATTGTAAGTCATGTTGCTATCTCTATCATCCCAACAGTTGAATCATATAAGAAAAAAACCTACGAAAACTCTTTTGGAGTGCTTTATCCATGTCTATTTCGCCAATAAGTCACCAACGAAATATTAATGCTAAACACTTGTTAGAGCCTCACAAATATATGCAAATCAAAGACTTGGAACAATCAACCAACATGCATTCAAACATCAAATGGCTTGAGGCAGTCTTACCATGAGGCCTACACCAAAAGGTCCATAAACAATGCAACCAAGCAAAACACTCAATAATCTCTACCTAATTTATCCTCAAAAGTTCTCTACAAGAATACAACCTCTTTTTCATAAACCAAAATACTAATGCCATTTCCAATATAAAAACCACATTACTCCTAAAAGACTTGTTACAACTAGCAATAAAGTTATCTATATAGAAGATAAATATTCTACCACGAACAAAATCACCAAATTAGCAAGCAACAACATAAGACTACAAACATTACATTGCATATTTTGCATATGGTGAAACTGGTTTATTGTTCTTCAGCAGCGAGTGTCTTCTTCAATTCCTTTTTGTTCACCTAAAAAAATTACACACAATGATTAATTAAATTATAAGTTTTAGGATTTAAATCCTACTATAAATGCAAGCAAAAAATATGGTCTTAGCATTTTTACCTTCCCCATGGCATTACGAGGCAGTGATTCCCATAAGAATAACCGGGTTGGTAGCTGAAGATAAATGGGAAAACAACATCAGTAAAACTCTACCAAATTAGAGAAATGTCGTTAAAATGCATAACAATTGTCACTACTATAACTTTGTAGATTTTTCAAAGTGTAATTTCCTACTTGGAAAAGAAATAGAAAGTGTACAGTGTTATGATTAACATCTAGTCCAATTAAAAGGCCTGTGTTCATTTACTAGATATTTTTATTTGAAAATTTTGTGTATACAAACTAGAAAACATGGATTAATTACATAAAAGGCCCTGTATATTGGGTTTTTTAAGGATTAAACCTCAAATAAATGAAAGTACATTGCTATTTCTTGCATTTAGCAACTTTTACGAATTTCTGAGCAATGATTATGGAGGGAATAGGGATACCTTGTATGGAGCAAGCTTCTGTTTAGCCCATGAAGAGAGTTCATCCAAAGTTATTGCAGGTTTTAAGTCTTTTTCACGGGCTTTCTTTATCTCCATATCTGGCACAATTATTGCAGTCACTGCTTCTCCATAAGTATTATCTGGTAACCCCAACACGCAACATTCTGAAATAGCTGGATGCTGTACAATCAAGTCAAATTAAATTTAAATAAGGGGCAAATTCGTAAAATAAAAATAGTGCTTAATGGGAAACGTCTCATTTCCATGATTTTCTGTATTAAGTTTTGTTTTTTTCCATGACTTTCTATACCCCCACTTCGCGCACGTGTGTGTATAAAACTGCATAAGGATCTTTTTTGTAAATTACATGGACATTTTTTGTGATATATTTGCTACACAGGGACCAAACCTGCCAACATATGAAATTCTAGTGGCCAAAATCTCAAACCCAAAAGACTACTGTAATTTTTATAAACACATGGACCATTTCGTTAAAAAGAACTGCACAGGGACTTTTTCTGTAAATTATAAAGGACAGTTTTGTAATTTATTTTCTACACAGGGACCAAACCTGCCAACATACGAAAGTCTTGTGGCCAAAGTTTCAAACCCAAAGAGCATACTGTAATTTTTTTAAACAAATGGATCATTTCTGTATTATTTTTTTAAAAAAAAAGCTGCAAAGGGAGCCAGGGACTTTCTGTAAATTATAGGGACAGTTTTTGTAATTTATTTTCTGCAGGGGAACCAAACCTGCCAACATACGAAAGTATTGTGTCCAAAGTCTGAAACCAAAGATTACTATTCCTAAGGTCAATTCCTTTTAATATATATACAAATTTGTTTTTTTTTTTTCAAATATAAGGGTAAAATAATCATTTAGTCTCATTAGAAAGTTTATCGAGTCTAGAAAAGAAACAGACCCCGAACTCATGTCCCCATAACTCCATTAAGTAAAAAAGAAAAAAAACAGCACTTGGAAAAAACTTACTTCTAAAAGAATTGCCTCAATTTCTAATGCTGACAATTTGTATCCACCAACCTTCATTATATCAGCATTAGTACCTAATTTGAGGATATAAAAAGTGTCACAAACTCAAAATAAAGCAAAAATACAATGGAAATGAAAAAGGAAAACATTTAAAAAAAAAAAAAAAAAGAAAAAAAAATCTTACGTCCCAAAATGACATAATATCCATCTTCATCAACTCTAACAGCATCACCAGTTTTAAAAAAGCCACCTTCTATAAATGATTCCTTTGTTACTTCCGGACGTTTCCAGTATTCCTTAAACAACGAAGGGCTTTTCACACAAAGCTCACCAACCCCATCATTAACATTATCTTCTGTAAGTATCTTGACCTATTTATTACAACAATTATAATCCCGTATTATGAATTTGTATTTTTTTTTTAATTAATTTAATTTGTATAACGAATAACATATCGTTCTAGATTTTTGTTAATTTCGCTAACCTCGACTCCTGGAAAGGGTTTGCCTACAGTGCCTCCTTTTCGCATTCCTTTTAACGGATTTGAAAGTGCCATCACAAACTAAAAGGGCAACAACGCAGAATTATTGGAACAAAAAAAGGATAATTACAGAAATTACCCTTAACAAATTTACTACCTTTTTTACCAATAAAATAAAACGACCACCAATTTTGCAATTGGCCAGTTGCGAAATTCCTAAGAAATGCAAAATTACTTTTTACTAACAAAAAGCTGAAAAAAAAAGGTAAAAAAATTGCGAAACTGTTCATATTTTGCAATTCGTTTAACAATGTCGCAATCGAAGTCGCTTTTTAGAGCTAATAAAAGATGTAAAAAGGCTTATAAAAATTTTTATTTTGTGAATTTCCGAAAAATTGTGAAATTGGTGGGACCATTTATAAAGCAATATCTCAATTTGTAGCATCACTTTTGCTATTCGTTAAAAAAAAAAAAAAAAGTGGTCAATTTGTTACATGCCACGTCATACGGTGGTCATTTTTGTAATTATCCAAAAACAGAATCTATTTTTAAGGTGACTTGTAATAAATAAATAAATAATATTAATAATAATAACAATACCTCTGTCATGCCATATCTTTCTAATAACAGATGTCCTGTGATGGTCTCCCACCTTTGCATTACAGGTAGGGGTAGAGCTGAGGAGCCACACATCTGGAAATTAATTAATTTATAGTTTTTAATATCAAAATCCAATTAATTAAAAAAACAGATTATATTATTATATCTTTATGTTTCTGAAAAATTATAATCACCATTAGACGCAGATTGCTTCCAGCTGTTGCAGAAGCAGCTTGTAAATCTGGATCCATTGCATCATAGCCTTGTATCAGCCTCGTGTACATGGTTGGAACCTAAAATAAAAATATTAAAAAAAAAAAAAATCAGATATTACAAGGACAAGGACATAAATAGTAAAACATTTATTTTTGGTTTTCTTAATTATAACTTGCATACCCGGAATATATTTTGTATATGCAACATAGATGAGAAAGATAAAAGAGGAAGAAAAAAAAAACATTTTTTTAAACATTGTTTTAAATATTAAAAAAGAAATGGCATACCCCTGTAAATACAGTAATTGCATCATCAAGCTTAGTCCCATCTTTTGGGTAAGATTCACGCCATCTTTTCCAAATACCACTAACACTAAACTTTGGCATAAATTCAACCTAAAAAAACATAAAAAATATATATATAAACTTATAATTGGTGATGATAAATAATTTATTTTTTACTTAATTGCAAATTTCATAAAAGTGTTTGATTAGTGATTACCATGGACCCCGCATAAAGAGGAGCAAATAGTGCATTGAAGAGCCCATGAACATGTACAGATTAAATTAAGAATCAACAAGAAATGTGAAATCATTTTTGAAAAAAAAAAAAGGAATTGAAAGTAATATTTTAATGTTTATTTAAGGATATGGTGTAATGGAAGACAATGTAGAAAACGATCACTTGATGTGTATTCCCAAGCTGTTGATAATGTTTTCACCTGAAATTATGCAGGAAAACAGCAATTAGAAGATCATATTTCATAGACATGTTTTTTTTTTTCAAAAATATACGAATCTTTCACAAGTTTGGTTTTTAAAGTATTTTCTTTCAAAACATTAAATTACCTGTGCTAAAATGCTACTGTGTGTATGAACAACTCCTTTAGGTTTCCCAGTTGTTCCACTAGTATACAAAATCAATGCTGGATCATCGTCTGTATGAATAAGACAATTTTATATTATTATTGTATATAAAATTATATACATATTAAAGAAGATGAATATACATATATATACCTTTTATGTTATTTGCAAATACAATCTCTTTTTGATTATCAACTGTTTGTGAAGTCATGGTAGGAACATTTGGAATTAAAGAAAATCGAGCAGCAGTTTTAGCTGCAACTTTTTGCATAAGTTCACTGTGATCTTCAGTACTCAAAATCATGGACACATCCTTTAAAAGTCAAATAAAAGTCAAATAAACACAAGCATATTATTAGGAGACTAAAATTGTATCTTACAAAGGCAAGAGAAACCACATAGAAAAGAGTCATCACAAAGAAAAGGGTTGAATGCAAGAAATGTCAATGTCCTTTTATTGAATTTCATTTCTTCTTATTGAAGCAATTTTAGCAATATCATCCAAATACAAAGCAATTTCTTGCATTTAAAACATAGGAAAGTAGAAAAGTTTAAGGTTGTTTTGAGAGCAAACCGAGTCAGTCATGACATGTAATAACTCAGCTTCAGGGTAGCTGAGTGCAAGTGGAACAGCTACACCTCCATTTAACCATATTGCAAGTACTCCAGCAACAAACTCAGCACAAGGTTTAGCTACAACACCTATTCTAGCACCATTTAGACTCTTATTATTATCCTGCAAAAGTGATTTCAAGATAAAAGATTTTGGTCATTTTCATGTCTAATGAGATATTATATACTGCAAATTGCAATAGTAGTTTATTATTTTGTACTCACGAGTTTTTGGTCATGATTGGATAACAAAAGGGATATTTTTGAAGCAGAAGAAACTAAATGGTGGTAGGCATAACTCTTGTCATCGGCTTTCAGAGCAATACTTCCATGATTAGCAATCTCTTTCACAACCTCCATGGATGTTCTGCAACCTGAAGCTATGTAATTTCACCAAGATTAACAAAAAAATGTCATCATCATGATGATTTTACATTATACTCAAGCTCGGATTGTATCTATAAGACTCCATTAATGCGATCATTCAAACAAGCACGGCAAAAACGATCATTCACATAATCACATATCAATTCGTTGTCAAAATTGAACAATTAGAATGATCCCTAATGACATTCAATTCAGTAGTCGCAACTATCGGAATGCATATACAATTTCAAAAGACGCTTAATTGAATTCCATAGAACCAAGCATTTTGACGAACAGTTGGAGTACAATTACAGACGTAACATTTACCGATTCCAAAAAAACCTAAAACTTGAAGTGATTACACGTACAAGAACCACAGAATCATATAAAAAACGGGAAGGGGGAAAAGGGAAAGACAGTACAAGCGATTAGTGTAAAATCAAGTTGGAAAAGCATCGATCAACTTACCAGAAAATCGACGAGACTGATGGAAGCTAGAAATGAAAGGAGGATTGTAGTGGGTAAGGAAGTAGTTGAAGAAGACGATTTTCTTGTTGAAGTTATTATGAAGAATGGTAATAAATGAAGAGCATTTGTTCATCGCTATTTTCGGTGAAGGGCGCTATATATATTTATGGCGTACACCAACTGGCAAAAGTTGTGAAAATCAATAAATTATTGAATTACCAAAGATGTTTGTCCACGTTTCTTTCATCCATCGACATCACAGGGAAGAGACAAAAGTTTCGTGTTGAAGGGAAGATTAGATAAAATAGATTACGTACGAGCATACGCTAATTTCGAGCGCGAAGGGCATCTGATCACTGATCATAGCCTTTTGCCTCGCCCTTCACTTTAATTTGGTGAACACATCTGTATGGATTTTGAACTTCTAACATCATAGGGTTTTAGCAGGATTAGCAAAGATGGAGGGAATTATTTCTAGGTAGCAAAATGAAAACCTCAACTCTCTTTTTATTTTAAAGGTTGGAATTAAAACTAGGAAGTAGCTAGACTATTCCAAGCCAAAGCAGGGTTTTAGAGCTAAATAATCAAATTCATGTTTGCTATTATTCTACATGTTATACCTATTAGAAATTTAAAAAAAAAATTATTATTTCAACACCATCATAAAAAATAGGGTAAATGAAGGACCCTTTTATTTTTTTTTTATTTTTTTGTGCGTTCAGTTCCTAAAGTTTTTTTCGTGCCCTCTAAGCGAACAAAATGTTTTTGTCGGGTCGATTTGGTCATTTTATAAGAGTTGAAGAGGTCAATCGGTAACATATGTGCCACATCATTTAAAATTGTCACGTTTAAATGTTGATTGTGTCGCTTTAGGATTTTTAATGAGCTACCGACAATAATTTATCAACTCGAAAACACTCCATCAACTATCTCTGTCAATTGTTTCGATTTCTAATCCTCTAATTTCTTGCTTAAACCATGGCTATCTACATCATTGTCTGTGTGTAATTTCAAGGCATCTTTGAAAGGTACCCAGTACGATACGCCGTTGGTACCAATCAGAGACTAGGTGACATTCATTTGGCCGCCATGGACAAGAAGGAGTGTTACGCTTTCATGGAAAGATTCACATGAGAGAAATGTGAGAAACTGTATTACTGTCTTCCTGATATCGATTTTCCAAAAGGTTTGAGGTTAATTACAAACTAACTTGATTATATAGATTTTATAGTCATTGCGTATGAATGTGGTGTTGAACTACGACTGTATGTAGACCATTTTGGTACTGCTAATATGCAAGAGTGGTTGGATGAAAAAAGAAAGTGCTTGATCATATTCAGGCAGAAATTGTTGATAATGGTGAAACATATGACACATGGCATACTGATAACAATAGCCCATATTGTGACATGGGTGAGAATGTAAGTGAAAGTGAACCTGTTGATATTGACATGGGGGAGAATGAAGACGATGAGGCTGATGTTGCTACTGATTTGCCAAATAGGTTCAATGAAGAGTAGCCTTGGAAGGAGCAACAACTTATGTTAGGTATGAGGTTTGAGAATTCCAAACAACTCAAACACATGTTGTGCAATTATGTAGTTGCTAATGGTTATCAATTATGCTTTAAGAAAAATGATAGATGGTTATCAATTATGCTTTAAGAAAAATGATAGTAGAAGGCTTTTGGTTAAATGTTTTGATGGAAACTGTACTTTTAGGCTTTAGGGGTCATGAATGAGCGATGATAAGTCTTTCCATATCAAGTCCCTGATAATTGGCCATAATTGTGCTAGGAATTTTAAATTTAGCTCAATTGTCACTTACAGATGGATATGAAGGCATTTCACCTATGAATTTGTTAACAATCAGAAGATGAGTATTAGGCTACTTAGAGTGGAGGTGAAAAACACATTCGACATTGAAGTGAGTATAAGTCAGTGTAGGAGACCCAAGAAATATGCATTTATAATACTTAAAGGTACAATTGCAGACAAGTATGCCACGTTAGGGTCTTATGGTGATGAGATAAAAAGATCAAATTCGGGTTCAACTGTCAAAAATTTTGTTGATTCAATGCCAAATGGTAAAAATTACTTCAGTACGATTTACATATGTTTTCATGGAGTTAAAGAGGGTTGGAGGGGAGGCTATAGAAGGACAATTAACCTTGATGGTTGTTTTCTGGAGAGTTATTGCCATGGTGAGCTACTTTCTAATGTGGGTTAGGATGCTAACAATGATATCTTCCTGATTGAATGGGTTGTTGTATGTGTGGAGAACAATGACAATTGGAAGTGGTTTATTGATAATCCTAAAGAAGACTTGAACCTTAACTGTAAAGGGTTTAGGCTTGTGCTAATATATGATCAACATAAGGTATGACACTATTTATTAATGTATTTCAATATATGGTATGTCACTCTAAACCTTTTTATGATTCAACATAGGTAGGGATTGATTGAGGCGGTTGATATTGCCATATTTATACCTATTTTTAGGCAATATTTAATTACATTTTTATTAATAAGTTGATAATATGTTTAGAATAATGATACTTATAACTTTAAATTGTTATTTTCAGTCAATTAGAAGTATTTTCGAAGAGAGGGACCAAAAGCAACAATTTATAGAACATGGGAGACTTGGAACACAAGAGATGAACAAATCCACAGAGATTACTAAAACCACGTCGTGGCATGGATAACCATGATGTGGCATGAGTATTCTAGAAGAAAAAGATCGTGTGAAGAAAGAGTCCTTGCCCGATACGGATAACTTGGGGATCACGACATGGCGGAGATAGCCACGACGTGGCACGAGATTTTTAAGGATTTTTAAGCACTATTGGTCATTACAAATGGGAGAGACTTTTTGGCTAGAGAAAAGGGATTCCAGAAGGCGATTTTGAGCAGAAGAAAGGTTCTGGAAAAAGGTTTCAACACCAAAAGAGTGAAGGTCCATAATTTAGTTTACTTATTTGTTACTTAGGAACATGTTTCATTATACTTTGATTTGTGTTAGTGTGTTTGTTGCTATTATGAGCAGTTGAATCTAACTACTCTTGTTTAGCTAGATGAAGCTTCCAACTTATGAATAGCTTAATTTTTATGGATTTATTTATTTGGTGAATTGCTTGTGTTGGATTTATAATTACCTAGCATGCTTGTGTTTGTTTCTCTAGTTGCTTGATTTCATGTTCTGTGTAGCTTAGTGACCATTAACTACATGAACTTGTTTACCTAATGATTTAGTGAACATTAAATTGTTAAGGCTAGGATTGACCAATCTTAGTTAGTAATTAGATTAAATAAACTTAGATGTGTTAGAGAACATGGATTGTGACTATAATTGCGTTTGCATAATAAATCTTACATAACATATTCATATTCATAATTAGCTCTATGTTTAATTGTGTGTGACCATGCATAGTTTGACATGAATTAATTAATTATTGGTAAAGTTAGACTTAAATTAGTAATACAATTACAACCAACTTGATAATCCATAATTATTAGCTAGCCATAAGGACGAAGTGGATTCGAACTAGACAAGAGTGTTTTTACTTAATTGATTGAATTTGAGATAAGTTCGTCTGATCTTGTAAAATCAGATAAAACCCTTTCTAAACTTGTTAATAATTAGGTTAATTTGATAGCAAGTAGATTAATTAGTAACCCCGTTCCCTGTGATCGACACCCGACTTACCCAAGCTATACTATAATCTGACTAGGTACACTGCCTATAAGTGCATAGTTAGTTTAAGTTTGTTAGGTTATAAATATTAAAATTAGTGGGTACTTTCGTGCACATGAAGTTTTTGGCGCCATTGCCAGGGAACGGCGCAGTTTATTAGATTATTTATTTGCATTAAATTAATCGATCCTTCTTGTGGGGTAAAACCCATAAAAAGTTAATTTTTCAGCAAAGTTTAATTTTTTTTTTTTGTCACAGAGTCTATGACGTGGCCAGATAAGTGCCACGACATGGAAACCTAGAATTTTAGATTTTTTTTAGTTTTTAGCTTATTTTTCTATTTTAGTTTAGTTTTACATTTTTTTTATTTAGTTTATCTACAGGAGTTCATGACCATAGGCTCAAACACACCCTTGGTGCCACCACTTGAAGATCCCGAGTCCGCAATTCACAAGAAAAAGACGCCCTTACAAGAATTCAAATCAGTGTTTTCAAAGAAATCAAGGAAGAAGACTGGGGAGTCAAGTTCACCCTCGAAGAATAAAAGCAAGCTTGAACACTTGGATCAAATACCCGTTCAAACCGAATCCAAGTACGATACCGAGCCCAAATTCAAAGAACATACGAGCGAACTTGAAAACGAGCCAAGGCACGAGATGGAAAATATTGAGGAAATGTCCATGGGAGCTTACAGAAAGAGAATTTGAGATGATGTTGGTCCAGGCTTAGTACAACCTGCCATCCATGCCACTGCCACATTCGAGCTAAAGGGACATATCCTTTCCTCACTAAAGGATATCCCATTCTATGGAAAGGATCACGAGGATGCATTCAAACACTTAGATGAAGTAAATGACATTGCCGATTACTTCAATGTCCCAAATATTAACAGAGACACCATTTTGCTAAGGATGCTCCCCGTTACCTTTAAAGGAGCTGCAAAGGATTGGTTAAAAGCACTTTCACCCGGTACCGTAATTACTTGGGCTCAAATGCGTGAGCAGTGTCTAGATCAATTATGTCCACCATCCAAGATTGCTAAACTCAAAAAGGCAATAGCCAATTTTTAGAAAAACCCGGGAGAGTCACTTTACGAAGCTTGGGACCGTTACAAAGGGTTGTTAAGAAATTGTCCTCAACATGACCTTAACATTCAACAGGAGGTGTCAATATTTTATGATTGGGTAAACGTGATGACAAGACAACTCCTTGATTCTCAAGGACCACTTACAAAGAAAAATACGGGCGAAGTCAAGGAATTAATTGAAGAATTCGCGAAACACTCTTGCGAATACCACAACCCTAGGCAAGATGGAATCAAAGGCGGTGGAGGGGCCCAAACTGAAGAAATAGCAACCATGATGGCTATGCTAAATAATATGGACCGGAGGTTGACACAAATGGACAACTAAATTCATGCAATTAGAGTTGGTTGCGAGAGGTGTAGTGGTCCACACTTGACCAAGGACTGCAATTTAGATGAGTTTGGGAACAGAAAGGCTCAAGTGTGCTACTCAAGTGGGGACAAGTATGATGAAGATTGGAGGAAACCAAAGAAAGAGTGGCTGCCCTATGATGAATATAAGAAGCAAAAGGAAGAGAAATATAGACAAACTGGTAGAGGCTTCTACCAAAAAGAACAACCACCGATCGAGAAGAAACCCGATTTAGAGACCATGTTGATGAAGTTTATGGAAGCCTCAGAAAAGAGACACGAGGCTACTGATTCTGCCATTAATGAACAAAGAACTTTGGTAAAAAATCATCATGCATTGATGGTAGAACAACAAACTTTAATAAAGAATCAGCAAGCCTCCATTAATAGTCTTGAAGTACAACTTGGTCAACTAGCCACTCTGGTTCATGAGAAGTTATCCCCGAAAAATCCCGAAATAAATACCCAATCTCATGTAATGGCCATAAATACTGAAGAAGAGGCCATCTCTGAGTTCCTGGAGGCATTAGAAGAAGAACCACAGAAGCCCGATCCAAAACCAAGGAAGCCAAAGTTCGAAAGTGAAGGGGTTGCTGAACCATCAGCGCCACGACGTGGCACTTGTCTGGCCACGTCGTGGCCCTTGCCTGAACAAAAAGTGTCTGAGCCCATTCTGGTCTATCAACCGCCTTTGACATTTCCATCCCGAGCTGACCTTAGTCCACTGGAAAGAGAGCATCTAGACTTTGTTAAGCACGTGAATGGAATCCCAATTAATACCCCCTTTATCGAGTCCTTGTCCAAAATTCCCGAGTATCAAGAATTACTACAAGCCTTAATAGACACCCGTAAGCAATTAAAGAAGCAATCAAAGGTGATTCTAAGTGAGCAAAGCTCAAAAGCTGTGTTGGGAGAGATACCAGAGAAGATGGGGGATCCTGTACGGCTCACTCTTCCATGTGAATTTGGTAACAAAATGAAGGTTGATGCTTTAGCCGATTCTGGGGCTAGCATTAATTTGATGCCCTATTCATTTTATCAGAAGTTGGAAATTCAGAAGATGAAGGCTACAAGAATGACTATTCACATGGCGAACCGTTCAGTGACACAACCCCAGGGCATTGTGGAGGATATTTTAGTAAAAATTGGAAAATTTGTTTTTCCAATAGATTTTGTAGTGTTAGATATGAAAGAAGATCCCAATGTGCCAATTATACTTGGTCGTCCATTGCTTAACACTACTGGAGCTCTTGTTGATATTCGCGAGTCCAAGCTCACTTTGAGAGTGGGTGATGAAAAGGAAATTTTTGGGATAGAAGATGGCTTTCAAAGGAATCATGTTCAAGAAGATGTGTTCACAATTAATGAAGACAATGAATTAGAAGAACTAGAGAAGCTTATGGAAGAAGAGATCAAGACAGTTCATCAATTCAAAAGAACAAAACCAAGAGCATATGTCCCCTATTTAGTTGAAGTCATTGCTTACAAGAGTCAACCTTCTTGGGTAAGCAAGGAAGATGATGAGATGACAAGTGATAAAGAAGAGGTTACTTCAAAGGTAACAAGGCAAATGATGAAAGAAGAGACACGTAGTATGGAGCTGATGAGTGAAGAAAAATTAAATACTCAAGGGAGTAAACGCAAGTTCAATTTAGATGAAATCAAGGCTAAAAAAGAGAATTCGAAAAAGGCATATAAAAGACGTGTTCAAGCTTACAAGAGGCGATTCAAGGAACAAAAGATCCATTTGGGGATGGACTCTTCAGAAGATTCGATGTAGGAGGCACGCAGTCCAACTCAAGACTCCAAGAAAAAGAAGCCCTTCTCGGGAGGCAACCCGAGCTTGGTTTGCATTTTCTTTTCTTTTAATTTTTGAGTTTTAATTAGGAAGGATATCAACTCATCATCTAATAACTAATACTTAGTAAGAATTAGCTGTGGGGAGCTTTAATTAATAAATGGAATACAGAGTAGTTAGTTAAAATTTGTTATTTAACTCATTTTTTTTAGATCAGACGTAATCTACATCGTGGCTTGTCAATGCCACGTCGTGGTTAAAGAGAAATTACGGGGATAAGATAAAAAAAGTTTTAATAGATTATGATCTTTCAAAATCCACGACGTGGTAAAGCCTGCCATGACGTAGCCTTTAAAAAGTCACCGGGGGGACCATTTCTTAAACCCTTTGACCACACATTCCCCATTTGTTTATTACCTCATCAACTGAAGCAAGGTCCCCACAACCGATTTCTTCCAAATTCTTTGCATTTCTTGTCTTCTAACTTCATCATGTATGTATTTCGTCCATTAATTGTAGTTATTACTTACAATTTATACATTTTCATGGTTAGGGTTTATGTGAATAATGAGATTCCCGAAATTGGTTGAAATTAGTTACTGTTTTTAGGTTGCATGTCCCTTGAATAACAATAGGAACAAACCCCAAGTATGGTTTTTGGTTAAAATTGTGTATACATTGACCGCTCTAGACCCACGTCCCGATTGCGTCTCACGACGTGGCGTTCTAAGCCACGTCGTGACTTCTGGGTAAACAACATGAATTTTTCTTTTCTTTTTAATGGTTTGTGTGTTTGTTGCTTTGTTTTACTTTTGTTTACAGAAATGGGACCTAGAAGGGTTGTTCCACAGGAGGAGAATTCAATTGATGTGCAGAGTATTCATCCTATATATCGGTTTCCACGAAACATTCCCCGACTATTATTGACAATGTATGAAAATCAGTTGGGATGGTTATACAACAGGGAATTTGCGATAGCTCCGATTGTAGATTGGGGATGGCTTGGTGGTGTTGGAATGGTTGCTGAGCTAGAACGATATTGGACAAAAACATATGAAGGGGATCATTTTTCCTTCACTTGTCACGGGTGGTGGAATTTGTTTGCAATTCAAGAACCCGTGTACTCGGAGTTATCGGTGGAATTTTTCTCCACCGTAGTATTTGAAGAATGCACCATGGACTTGAATTCTAGCCGGGCACTTGTGTTATGGTTGGGCGGTGTTTATAGGGAGTGTAGTCTTTGGGAGTTTGCTTAGCGAATGGGACTTTATACGTAGGTGGAGACTCAATCTCCGTTCTTCATACCATTTCTGCATGGTGCGTTCGGGATTTTAATCCCGGTATTATGGATGTCCAGTTCTGGCGGAGTATTTCCAACCACGAGTATAATACTCATGACTCTAGTGAGTCACAGATTCGGAACCCCGTTTACCGATTTCTACATCGCCTTATTACTTTTTCTATAAATCACAAGCATCATGGCGATAAAGTTCCTATTCAGAATTTGTTCTATCTGTGGAGTCTTATTACCCATGGGGTTTGCTGTGATTTACTATATATGTTGGCGAGGTTCACGGGGAAGAAAGCTGCTAATTCTAGGCCCGAGAGTCCAATTACGAGAGGACATTTGGTTACTCGCCTTGCTCGGTCGTATCATATTTTGACTCATGACTTTGTGAGGAATCTTACCCGATTCCCGACACTGATTTAACCATTCAAGTTTTGGGAGTTATGCGGGTAGTGGTGAATGTCGAGGGTGGTTTTGTTATACCACCAGTAGATGACGAGCAGGAGGAGGCGCAACCAGAGAAACCACCGGCCAGACTGAGATGAAGAAATGTTCGAGCTAGAGGAGATATGGAGAGAGAGAGCGTGCTGTTCCACAACATGTACAAGGAGTAACCACCGACCCTTTTCAGAGTCGGGTGGGAACTTAGTTGGATAACCTCCGGGGGCATGCTGTCTATCATACCCAGCTTACCGAGGGTATTTATTCACATTTGGGAGTGACCGACCACTATCTATGCCACCTCATTATCATTATTTTCCAACATGGGAGGAGCTTTGGAATCAGCGGAATGATGGGGAAGGACCGAGTGGAATGTAGGGACGAGATGATGATGATTGATTTCCTTTATATTTAGTTTCTTTTGTTTATTTTAAGTAGTTTTTTTTTATGTTTGCATTTGGTTTGTGATGTAAGACTTTGTTAAATTATGATGTTACTCTTTTATTTCTTTTGGGCTGTTCCGTTTTTCAGATTAGCATTAGAATTTTCAGAAGCACATAAGGCTAAGTCAAGAGTCATGTTTGTCTAGTCGAGTCAAGGAAGGTTAAAGTCATGAGTCGGGACCCACAATTAAAGATAAGTGTGGGGTACGTTAGAGGGAGAGAGGTTACAATTGAGAAGTATATTTACATAGAAGAGTCTTAACCCATTTAGATACAGGTCAAGCTGCTAGGATGAATAAAGCAATGAGGCATTTTTTTTTTCTGACGGTCAGTTTCCACGATGTGGGCTTCTTACACCACGTCGTGGCATTCATCCAGTTTGAAGAATTGAAGATGCCTTTTGTTCGCGTTTTGATCTAAGGTCACGACGTGGTATTCTCTGCCACGATGTGAATCATTTCATACTTTCCCACATTTTTCTACATATTTGCACCCACTTTGAAGAATTGAAGTTTCGAGTCATGTTCGTGGTTTATTTACATACTCATCCAGTTCTACACCAACTTTATATTTTCGAGAGGTCCGTGTTCGAGATGCACATTTTCCACACTTTTGGAGATGTTCACACCACTTTCCCAGGAGAGTCTGTTCATTTTCCTCCCTTTTTCTTAATTTTGATTTATTCTATGCATACAATGAGGGCATTGTATGAAATAAGTGTGTGGTAGGGGTAGAAAAAGTAAATTACTAGAAACTTTGAAAATTTAAATCTTTAATAATTAAATCTAGTAATAATAATTTGAACTATAGTTGTTGGTGTTATATGGGATGATCCGATAAAAGTTCAAATGTTTACTTGAGCCAATACACGTTATAGTGCATTTGTGGCCTCCCTTATTTTAGTGAAATCATGGAACAAAAACATAACCCCGCTTGGTTTGAGGGATGCAATATGTTTAGCAGCCTAAACCTGAAATGTATCCAGGAAAGCTATGTCTTAACCAATAAAGGTTGAAGTTGAGCGCCCCTGCTTAAGCATGTAGGTTTTGAGTGAAAAAAGCGAGGTAAATGTTAAAAGAGAGAGAGAGAGAGAGAGAGAGAGAGAGAATTGCAAGAAAAGTTTAAAGAATTTTGGAGCAACTAAAGTGAAGATCAAAAGATCAAAATTCCAAAGAAATTCAAAAAGTTGAAGATACCAGAAATCAAATCAAACAAGGTGGTGAATTCAAAGAAATCAAAGATTAAATTATTAAGGAAGTGAAGAATTCAAAAGAGCTCCATAGTGGTATCATAAATTGTAATTCTAGATTATGTATGCTTGGGTTGCTCAACAAAAAATACTTTGAGGTTAAGTGAGATTTCTGCGGATGGATTCGGAGAGTTTCATAAAATGAGCATTGTTCAAAAGAAGTGAGCGAGTGTTTATGATGATTGTGAGTATTTAAAGTATGGGGGGGTACTTTAGGAAAATTTTAGACACAAATGCATGCATTGAGGTCTTGACATAATGGCTGAGTTGGAATCGGATTGTCCTACGTGATGTTAGTAATAAAGGGTTAAGTTTAGATTTTCTTGAGGGCAAGCAAAGCCTAAGTGTGGGGTATTTTGATATTGCCATATTTATACCTATTTTAGGCAATATTTAAGTACATTTTTATTAATAAGTTGATAATATGTTTAGAATAATGATACTTATGACTTTAAATTGTAATTTTCAGTCAATTAGAAGTATTTTCGAAGAGAAGGACCAAAAGCGACAATTTATAGAATATGGGAGACTTGGAACACAAGAGATGAATAAATCCACGGAGATTACTAAAACCACGTCGTGGCATGGATAACCACGATGTGGCATGAGTATTCTAGAAGATAAAGATCGCGTGAAGAAAGAGTCCTTGCCTGATACGGATAACTTGGGGATCATGACGTGGCGGAGATAGCCACGACGTGGCTTGGGATTTTTAAGGATTTTAAGCACTCTTGGTCGTTACGATGGGAGAGACTTTTTGGCTAGAGAAAAGGGATTCCAGAAGGCAATTTTGAGCAGAAGAAAGGTTCTGGGAAAAGGTTTTGAACACCAAAAGAGTGAAGGTCCATAATTTAGTTTACTTATTTGTTACTTAGGAACATGTTTCATTATACTTTGATTTGTGTTAGTGTGTTAGTTGCTATTATGAGTAGCTGAATCTAGCAACTCTTGTTTAGCTAGATGAAGCTTCCAACTTATGAATAGCTTAATTTTTATGGATTTATTTAGTTGGTGAATTGCTTGTGTTGGATTTATAGTTACCTAGCATGCTTATGTTTGTTTCTCTAGTTGCTTGATTTCATGTTCCCATGTAGCTTAGTAACCATTAACTGCATGAACTTGTTTACCTAATGATTTAGTGAACATTAAATTGTTAGAGCTAGGATTGACCGATCTTAGTTAGTAATTAGAGTAAATAAACTTAGTTGTGTTAGAGAACGTGGATTGTTACTATAATTGCGTTTGCATAATAAATCTTACATAGCATATTCATATTCATAATTAGCTATGTGTTTAATTGTGTGTGACCATACATAATTTGACATGAATTAATTAATTATTGGTAAAGTTAGACTTAAATTATTAATACAATTACAACCAACTTGATATTCCATAATTATTAGCTAGCCATAAGGACGCAGTGGATTCGAACTAGACAAGAGTGTTTTTACTTAATTGATTGAATTTGAGTTAAGTTCGTCTGATCTTGTAAAATCAGATAAAATCCTTTCTAAACTTGTTAATAATTAGGTTAATTTGATAGCAAGTAGATTAATTAGTAACATCGTTCCCTGTGATCGACACCCGACTTACCCAAGCTATACTATAATCTGACTAGGTACACTGCCTATAAGTGCATAGTTAGTTTAAGTTTGTTAGGTTATAAATATTAAAATTAGTGGGTACTTTCGTGCACATCAGCGGTGAAAGTGTTACTACCAGCAATAGAATATAGACAGCGTGCAAGGCTTATCTATGCTAACTTTAGAAGGCAATTTCCAGGAGCACAATTTGAGAGTATTTTTTGGAGGATTGGTAAAGCAATTACTGAAAAAGATTTCAATGTAGAAATGAAGGAGATTGAAGACATTATTCCTGATGCCTTTGTGCATCTTATGGAGATGGATCCTAAGAAATGGTCTTTGGCTTTCTTCAAAGTTCACCATGCTTGTGAATCTGTGGAGAATGGATTATCAGAAAGCTTTAATAGTGTTATAATGGATGTTAGAAAGAAACTCATTATCAGTATGTTAGAGGATATCTGTATTTATGTCATGCAAAGGATGGTTAAAATGCAACTTAAAGGACAAGGATGGGATCGGTTAAATGTTTGTCCAGACATTAGGGAAAATTTGAATGTGTTGAAAATGAAGCAAAGGTATGTCACTATCGTATTCAATGAGTAATTTCAAAATGTTAGGACTAATTAATTGAACTTACTAAATATAGGTGTTGGCGACTTATTTATTATGCGGTGATGAAGTTTGAAACAAGAAATGTGGATTAGTCTTATATGGTTGATGTGCAGAAGAAGGAATGTACATACATGTTGTGGCAATTAAACGGATATGGTTGTGTGCACTTAGTTGTAACATTGTCATTCTTAAACATCCACCATTATCAGGCACATGTAGACCAACTGTACTTTGCAGAATTCAACCACAATACTTACAAACACCCAAATACAAGGGATGAATGGCATAAATGTGTGGCCTCCTACAAAAAAAACATCCATATTTTCCCCCCAATTAAAAGAATGATGCATGGCAGACCTACTATGAATAGGAAAATAGATGTTTCTAAAATGCCTCATAGGCATACTGTATCAAAGGCTAGGAAACATGTTTCTTGTAGTATATGCAAATAGTGAGGACACACACAAGAGCATTTATCCTTAAGTTAAAAGGCCTCCTAAAACTACTATTAGGAAAAAAAAATAGAAACTGTGAAACAAACACAAGAGCCAGTCAACATGGAAAGGATTAGGGAAGATGCTATCATTGGTGGTAATAACAATGAAGATGTTGGGGTTAATAATGATGCAATTATGGTTGGGAAAGTGGAAAAAACAAGGCTTGGTAAGCCGTCTAAAAGAATCATTAAAATGAAGTTGGGAAATAAATTGGCACGTAAAGGTAGCAATGCATCAAATCCTATGGATATTGATTAGTGTGGGTGTAGTGTATGGGGGAGGCGTATTTATGTAATTGGATCCCTTATGTAATTTGGTAACATGTTATTTGGGTAGTGGTTAGTTATGAAATATGTTGTAACATTGTTTTGGACAAGGGTATTTATGTACTTTGTGTTGGTTATTAGAATTGTTTGTTTATTTGCCACTTTCTATTAAAGCATGTGCTCCTAAATCTATGTACAAAACAATATTCCTTACAAAATAGAGACCAACACACATGTGCATAAAAACATGTCTATATCCATGTCTATATCCATACTAAAATAAAGGGAAAATGTGTGGTCCCAATTTGACATACCAAACAAAGTTTCCAGTTTCTTAAAGCATGTGTAAGTGGTCCCAAATCTCTATACAAAATATGACAATATTTCTAAAAAAAGAGAGACAACAAACATGAACAAATTCTACATTTTTGTCGTACAACATAAAATATGCATACACCTGTACTACAATAAAGGAAAACATGTGTATATCCATAATATTCGTTTGCATTGATCTGGGTTTTGTAAATCCCTTCTTAGTACATGCTACCATATAGCAACATCCAAACACCCAAAATCTAAAAACAATATCCAAAAACATAAAACCCAAACAAATGAAAACCTAACTACCCTTTCATCCGATCACTTTGTAAACTGCCACCCACACAGAACCGATGACTCCAAACACACATATGAAAACAAGCAGATTCTTCAGCTTAGCAAGTTTAGTTGTTGCCCTCACATACGATGGTTGCCAACCATGATGTCATCTACCTTACGATTAAGGGCATCCAACTCCTGACGAACACTTTCCCTGAGTTGCCGCTAATCACCTTTGACTTTGTCCCTTATAAGGGAGACTTCAAGTTGTAGTTGTAGCATCATGATCTGGATGTCCTCATGATCGGCTGAAGCGCTTTTAATGGCTTGTATGTGGCTCCGGTCTTCAAACAACCAACTATGGCGGGGAGGCGTAACTGACAATATTTTGTCTAACTTTGGGATACACATTGTTTTGCAAGATTAGGTTATCAAAGTTGAAATGGTGCTCCTTTTTGGGTACAAACATTAGTTTATATAACCAGGTGGGGCATGAACAATCGAATTCTTGCTCCCAAAGGGATATTTGTAAACGATGTCGTATTACTTTCCTGTCAAGTGTAAGATTTCATTATCAAAACGACGTCATATAGGTCCACGTATATTACATGTCTTAAGTTGCAAATGTGGCACTGGTTACCGGTTAAATTAAGTTGATGAGACTAAATAGACAGGTCATTATACATTTTGTTCCCTTAGAGGGCACGAAAAAAACTTTAGGGACTGAATGCGCAAAATAAAAAATATAGTAGGTCTGTTGCGTTATTTACCCTAAAAAATTTCATATTTCCTAGGAGCATGGGGGTGTTGAGATAGCGTAAGGTAGGCTTCTGACTCGTTCAAAGCATTTGAGGATATTTAAATCTTCAAAACTAGGAGTAGTCTAAGTTATTTAATTGAAGTTGGATTCTGAAGCTACCTAATTTGCTTTCCTACGTATTACACCTATTAAAAATTCAAAAAAAAATTATATCAACACCATCATAAACATACAAGATTTCATAGGAATAACTTCAACTTATTAAATGGGGTTTCATTTGTATTTGTCTTAACGGGTTGACAAAATAAAAAAGAAATATTTATTAAAAAGGATATTCAGGTAAAGATGTCAAAAAGTCTCGTGGAACCCCGATCCCATGGGGACCCCGTCCCGTATGAGGTATTTGCTGGAAAAAATCGGGGACGGGAGCGGGGGCGAGGATAATGTTAACCCCCGTTTTAATTTCGGGGGCGGGGACGTAGGTTGATAGTCCCGTCTCGAAACCCCTGTGGGGCCTTGCTAATATATATATATATATATATATATATATATATATATATATATATATATATATATATATATATATATATATATATATATAATAAAGGATAGAATGATTTTCATGTACCAAAATTCAACAAAAAACACATGTTTTTATGTTATTTGTAATATGTAAAATTATGCTACAAATAACTATTTGTTACCCAAGAAATAGTTTTCTTTTAGCCCAAATAAGATAGCCTAAAATAATCGGGGGTGGGGGTGGGGGTAAGAATGGGAATTCGGGGGGGGGGGGGGGGGGGATACAATCCCAGTCCTGTTTGCCCCCGTTGACATCCTTATATTCAAGTATCCCAAAATTGAGAGCATGTTTCTTTCATAATTATCTAAAATAATCTAGAATTTTGTACTTTACAAATTTAATCACATAAAAACCATAATTCCTTATTTTATATATGATATCCAATGTGTATCCACTAATTTATGTGGTCATTTATTATGTGGTTATTTATTTAAAGAAAATAAAAATGTGATACTCATCACATCCCAAAATTATGTTTCAAGTTCTTTTAGAGCATTGAGTATTGACGACATGTTATGAGACCAAAAAAGGTGACATCTCACATGCTACATCACCCATGGTGTTATAACATCATTGTGGGAAATGGTCACCATGTTATAACACCCACTATAGGTAAAAAAAATATTAACAAGTTTTTTTTATAAGCATTCGATGATAATGGTAAAAAACTGCAATAACCAATCACATCTCTCGTTTCATTGTGTCATCATTCCAACAACACTATAATGCACCCTTAACGAGCACTAGAGGTGGTGTTCATCGTGGTATACTATTGTTTCCCTGGCCACCTCAACCCTAATACCTCATTAAAATGCCCATATTGCATGTTCTTAAAGCAATGGAACATTGGTTTGGATATGGAAGAGATTATGGTGTACTAGATAGGTTTGTTTTTTGAATGGCTAGATTTTTATTAGAAACCAGCTAGCTAAGAGCTAAATAAGGAGCAATTACATATAAATATTTTGTTGGATAAGGTGTCTAAGTCCATAACTTATTTGGTATATACTTGACCCGACCGGCATGGTCCATTTGGGTTGCATCTCATCCAAACTATTATGGATAATTTTATGAGAGTTATACACATATGTTTATTAATATATTATGAGTTATAATATATTAATATGAAGTTACGTTATTTAATTAGTTTTAGTCTTAAATTAATTATGGATTAATTTAGAGATTAAAAGGAATACTAATTAAATTATGGGCTATTTGTTTTATATAGTGTGGGCTAATACTCATTTGTTAATGGGCTAGGCTTATGTGGAAGTCCATGGATGATCCATGGAGCTTTTAACCCATGGATCCTTGGAAAAGGAAAAGACATGGGTTATTAGGGTTTCACCCTAACCATGCACACTATATAAGCATGCTTATGGAGCATGAAATGAAGCCTAAGAGAAAACTAGTGAACTAGTGTGTGTGTGCATGTGTGTGGCCGATTTTATACAAGGTGTATACTCTCTCAAAGTTTTCCAAGAGTTTGTGGTGTTTGTGATTCCATTTGAGGCATTCACACTATTGGTGCTTGGCCCTCAAACTCCTTAGAACTAAACTCACCAAAAGGTATGTAATCTCTTCTAACTCTTTTATGTTGAAATGTTCCCCATGCCATGTTAGATAGGTTATAAACCTTGGAAAATTATTATTTTGCATGTATTTAGACAAACATAGATCCAAGGTTTATTAGGGTTGCATGCACACTTAGGAAGTGTTAGATTGCTCAAAACCCAACAGTGGTATCAGAGCCTAGGCTTGCTTGTTTGATACTTGATGCAAAATATTGAAAAAAGTCGAAATCGTTGCTGTCAGCATGGTGGACTCGCCGAGTCCATTGGGGGGACTCGACGAGTCCAAGGCAAACTTCAACCTACTCGGCGAGTAGGTTCATGCACTCGACGAGTAGGATCGAAAGAGTGCAGATTCTCGACTTTTGCTGCTGGAAATGGACTAGAAACATTACCCTAAATTGTTTTGGTGTTGTAAAACTTATTTTAGTTGGTGTAATGGTTGTTCTAATCCATTTACAATAGCATATATCAAAATTCCATGATTTTATGTGTTCATATAATTCTTGAATTTTTGATGATCATGTTCATGTTCTTATGAATTTAGAAAATGATAGGAATTATTTGCTGAATTGTTTAGGATTAATTCTTTATCATTTATGTGTTTTAATGGAGTCCATAATTTGTCCTCAAGTTATGGATTACCAAAGGTCACTTTCATTTAACACACACTTAAAACACATAAGTTACATGAAAATGAAGAGTCTTCATTTTTATGAACCTTTAATTCATAAGTTATGAAATGAAGAGTTTTGCAAAGTTACAAAACTTGCCCTCAAGTTTTGGAATTTGTAAAGTTTCACACACTTTAATAAACTTTAATTCCAAACCTTAGAGTTTTAATAGTTAAAATTCAACCCTTATACTATTTATAACATTAATGGTTAATTATTATATATATGTATAAGAATAAGTCGTTTTACCGTTAGTAGGCCTCATTCACGAAGCCGGTCTATAAGGTGGGTATAAGGTTGTTGCCTATAAAATGGCGACTTAATGGGTGTATACTCTCACCCACCGCTTGCTTGATCGGTGGAGGGTCGTTAGCCGAACGGGTAGAACAATGACTTTAAATCGTCATTAAAAGTATAATGAATATTATAAAGTAACTAAACTCTTTTAATTCCCAATCTTAGTTATTTTAGGAAAAATGTGAACATGGTGCTAGTCCATGGAATTCACACTTTGTACCTTACCAAGTCGTTGGTGGAGCGTGTGTGGTTAACCGGCACACTAACTAGGACTAGTAAGGATCACGAAGGGTGACTTAATGTTTGTCATAGATCAATGGAGCGTGTGTGGTTAACCGGCACATTGATTAGGTGATAACATTAAGAGTACCAAGTGAATTAGCATGGTTATTCACACCTTGTTTTGTGATCCTCGGCATCCCAGTCACAAAACTTGAAGGGCACAATCGAGATTGAAACATGCCATTGAAAAGTTCAATGAATCTCAAAAGAATCTAGGAATTTCAAATCCAATTAAACCTAATAAATCATTTCGTTTTCATGGTGGAAATCGGTGAATCGTCATTCACCTACCTTTCAAATATATTATTACTTAGATTACGGCATCCCTCTTCTAAGTGTAATATATTGTGATTGGATCCTAGCCTTAATATTACATTTGGGTGTCTTATTAAGGATCCTAAATATCTAATCTAAACTTACTTTCTTCTTTCAGATGTCTTCCAACACTAATGCTTCAGGCTCTAACCCAACTGGTTCTTTCTCTCTCATGAATCTTTGTGGGAGGGTCATCTTTGATGGTTCCAACTTCATGGATTGGATTAGGAACATCAGGATGGTTACTCGTTACGAGGACAAGGAATATGTCCTCAATAAGGAGTTAAAAGAACTTGATGAGTCTACTGCTACTCCTGAGGAGATCGCTGAATTCAGGACTCATGAGAGAGATGCTACTAAGGTGGCATGTATCATGATGGCCACGATGACAGCCGAGCTCCAAAAGTCGTATGAAGATTTCTACCCTTTTGAGATACACCAATACCTGATGGAAAGGTACCATCAGAGTGCTCGTCAGGAGCGGTATGAAATAATCTCCTCCATAATAACTACCCGCATGAAGGATGGTGAATCCGTCACGGGCCACATGCAAAAGATGCAAAGGTATGTGGACCGTTTGCTGAAGCTGAATGTTAACATCCCCGAGGAGTTGGCAATTGACATCATTTTGCACTCCTTGCCTTCTTGTTATGATCATTTTCGAATGACATATCATATGAACAAGGAGGAAGTTATCCTCAGCAAGCTTCAAGGACTCTTGAAGACCGCTGAAACCGGTCTTAAGGGTAAAGCGGTTGTTACCTCTACTACTCCTACTCCGACTTCTACCCCTGTTTTAGCTATTGGGCAAGGCAAAGGGAAAAAGAGGAAGCACCCTTCGAAGGGTACCAAGGGAAAGTCTCTTGAAGGCTCCTCATCAAAGACTAAGAACGGTTCTGTCACTCCTTCTGCCATTCCCAAGGATGTTGAATGCTTTTATTGCCATGAAAAGGCACACTGGAAGCGAAACTGCCCTAAGTACTTGCAGGATCTAAAGGATGGGAAAGTGAAACCCACCTATGCAGGTATTTACACTATATTGTCTAATTACTCAACACATTCTAACTCTTGGGTGCTTGATACAGGATGTGGTATTCACATATGTTCTGATTTGCAGGGCCTAAGAAGAAGTGAGGATGTGGAGCACGGGAAGATAAACCTAATCATGGGGAATAGGAAGGCTTCACCTGTTTCCAAGATTGGAGTTTATACTTTGTTGCTTAATAATGGGTTAAAATTAGATTTGAATAAATGTGTGTACTCGTCTGAAATGGCAAGGAATATTATTTCTTTTCATGCTTTGTATAAACAAGGTTTTACCTTTTCGTTTGATAATGAATGTGGTGGTATTAATGCTTTCTTTAATAATGTGTTTTATTTTAAAGCATTACCTTGTGATGGCGTGTATGAAACTGTGTCGATTGTAGACAACTTAGGAAATAATGTGTTGTATATTGATTCTTCTACTAGCCTAGATAAAGCATCATTGTGGCATTGTCATCTTGGACATGTAAACAAGAAACGCATAGGCCAACTCCAAAAGAGTGGAGTCTTGGAATCATTTGACCTTAAATCAGAGGATAGTTGTGAATCTTGTCTACTTGGAAAAATGACAAAATCACCCTTCACTGGAGCTTGTGAGAGGGGTGAGGGTTTGTTGGACCTAATACATACTGATGTATGTGGGCCATTCAAAACCGCCACAAGGGATGCTAATCGGTATTATGTGACTTTTATTGATGATTTTAGTAGATATGGGTATGTCTACTTAATCAAACATAAGTCCGAAACCTTTGAAAGGTTTAAGGAATTCAAACAGGAAGTAGAAAATCAATTGGGCAGGAACATTAAGATGCTTCGATCCGATCGAGGTGGTGAGTATCTTAGTACTGAGTTCCTTGACTATCTTAAGGAGTGTGGGATTGTCTCACAATTGACTCCTCCCAGGACACCACAGCTGAATGGTGTAGCTGAGAGGCGTAATCGAACCTTGTTGGACATGGTTCGCTCTATGATGAGTCGAGTTTCGTTACCAATCTCTTTTTGGGGGTATTCCTTAGAGACTGCCGCCCATATCCTTAATCTAGTCCCTACAAAAAAGGTTACCAAAACACCTCATGAGATGTGGACTGGGAAGGTTCCCAATTTGGACCACATCAAAATTTGGGGTTGCAAAGCCTTCGTGAGGCGTGAAACTTATGATAAGCTTGAACCCCGAAGTGAAAGGTGTATTTTCATCGGCTACCCACAGAAATCCTTCGGTTACCTCTTCTACAGACCCAGTGAGAATGTGGTCTTTGTAGCACGAAGAGGGATCTTTCGCGAGAAAGAATTTATAAGCCAAGGAGACAGTGGGAGGCAGATTGATCTTGAAGAAATTCAATAATCAATTGGTGAAGGAACCTCAGACACTAGCAATCAACCTGAGGAGGAAACTCCTGTTGATCCAGCTGACGAGTCTGTACCTCCGAGGCGTTCCACACGGGTTAGGAACACACCTTCGTTTTATTATGGTTTTCATATTACTACAGAATGTGATACGTTTATTAGTGATAGTACACTAGTAAATTTGGATGAACCTAGCAGTGTTAAGGAAGCCATGGCAGGCCCGGAGTCTGCTAAATGGAAGGAGGCTATGGACAGCGAGATACAGTCCATGTATGACAATCAAGTTTGGAACTTGGTTGACAATGTACCAGGCCGTAAAACAGTCGGGTGCAAATGGATCTTCAAAAAGAAGACAAACATGGAAGGAAAAGTGCATACTTATAAGGCTCGACTGGTTGCGAAGGGTTTTACTCAAACTCAAGGTGTTGATTATGATGAAACCTTCTCGCCGGTAGCCAAGATTAAGTCTATTAGGGTTATGTTAGCCATTGCAGCATTTCATGATTATGAAATATGGCAAATGGATGTCAAAACCGCTTTCCTTAATGGAAAGTTGGCTGAGGATGTGTACATGAATCAGCCATAGGGTTTTGTCAATGCAGAGTACCCTAATAGAGTATGCAAGCTTGAGAAATCCATTTATGGATTAAAACAAGCATCTCGTAGCTGGAATCTTTGTTTTGATGAGAAGGTAAAATAGTTTGGCATCTTGAGAAGCGAATATGAGTCTTGCGTGTATGTTAGAGCTAGTGGGAGTATAGTTAGCTTCTTGGTACTGTATGTGGATGACATACTACTCATAGGAAATGACATCCCAACCTTGCAGGAGGTTAAGTCCTGGCTTGGGAAGTGCTTTGCTATGAAGGACCTAGGGGAGGCTACCTATATCCTAGGGATAAGGATATTAAGAGAAAGGAGTAGAAGACTAATTGGACTTAGTCAGAGTATCTACTTGGATAAGGTGTTGAAAAGGTTCAACATGGAGAATTCCAAGAAAGGAGATTTACCGATCCAAAGCAATACCAAACTGAGTAAGACTCAGAGTCCGAGTACAGAGGCAGAGATAGCTGAGATGAGCCAATTACCATATGCTTCCGCAGTTGGCTCGATCATGTATGCTATGACTTGTACCCGTCCTGATGTGGCATTTGCTTTGAGCATGGTCAGCAGGTATCAGGGGAACCCTGGCAAAGCTCATTGGACCGCGGTAAAGAACATTCTCAAGTACCTGTGGAGGACTAAGGATTGGGTCCTTACCCTTGGTGGCAGTGATGACTTGAGAATATTAGGGTATAGTGATGCTGGTTTTCAGACTGATAGGGATAATTTCCGCTCTCAGTCGGGCTGGATCTTTACCTTAAATGGAGGGGCAATTTCTTGGAAGAGTTCCAAGCAGGAGACGGTGGCTGATTCGACTTGTGAATCAGAGTATATAGCAGCGAGTGAAGCAGCGAAGGAGGCGATATGGCTAAAGAACTTCATCGGAGACCTTGGAGTTGTACCAGCTATTAAGGAACCTATAGAGATTTTTTGTGACAACAATGCTGCGGTTATCTTAGCCAAGGAACCAAGAGATCATGGCAGATCCCGACACATTGACAGAAAATATCACTTCATAAGGCACAAGATTGAAGAAGGACTCCTTGTGACAAGGAGGATATCGTCAGATGAGAATCCTGCAGATCCCCTTACGAAGGGACTGACGAGGGTTAAGCATTTTCAGCATGCGAGACGCATCGGGCTGAGGGACGATATTAGTTTTACAGATTAGATAGTTTTCCTGAAACTTGTAAAATGTAATCGACGTTTGATGATGAATAAAATTTGTGATTTATTTATGAGTAAAGTGTTACTATCATTGTCAATTATTTACTATTGTTTCAGTTTTGCATGTTTTGACTTCCAGAATAATTAATTTATTCAAACCTCCACAATCGATCATACGTCGGAAGTAGGTATGAATCAAGATTGTCATGAATTGGGTTTGTAGATGCCTTAAAGGTGTTTAGACATGGCAATGGTTGCTGTAACATTCATGAGTGCTCATAAGTTATGAGTATTGGTATACACCCACGCTCACTTGTATCACTTCATGGAATTTATCTCGAGTGATTGTGAGACGATAACATCATATAAATCTTTAAACCTAGAGATATGAGCTGTTACCTATGAGTTGGTTGTGCATTGATTGCACGTAAACGCATCAGTAACTTGATGTTATAAAACGTGCCTTTGTGTACAATTCAATAAGTAGTAGAACAAGCATATCAGTCGAAGTTTATTTGTTCCTTCTAGAAATAGAAGCGATATCTGGGCCCCTCGATGATTTTGTGTTGACCCATGTACCAGGCCTGGTCAGAACTAAACCGATGTGTTCAGTGAAGTTCTTCGTCAAACAAATCGGAAAATCGAGAAACAACTGCTAGACAATAAGCAAGACATAGTTCCATGTGTTTGTCCGGCTGATATCATGAGAACAGAGGATTATGTGATCACTTATCTAAAATGGCGCTTCATAGTTCGACAGAGTCTTCATTGTTCGAGGGAGTTTTCGAGAGCTACGATTGTTGGTTGGTTCCTGAAGTTATAGGCAAATATAGTTATTAGACTTATCCAAGTGGGAGTCTGTTGGATAAGGTGTCTAAGTCCATAACTTATTTGGTATATACTTGACCCGACCGGCATGGTTCATTTGGGTTGCATCTCATCCAAACTATTATGGATAATTTTATGAGAGTTATACACATATGTTTATTAATATATTATGAGTTATAATATATTAATATGAAGTTACGTTATTTAATTAGTTTTAGTCTTAAATTAATTATGGATTAATTTAGAGATTAAAAGGAATACTAATTAAATTATGGGCTATTTGTTTTATATAGTGTGGGCTAATACTCATTTGTTAATGGGCTAGGCTTATGTGGAAGTCCATGGATGATCCATGGAGCTTTTAACCCATGGATCCTTGGAAAAGGAAAAGACATGGGTTATTAGGGTTTCACCCTAACCATGCACACTATATAAGCATGCTTATGGAGCATGAAATGAAGCCTAAGAGAAAACTAGTGAACTAGTGTGTGTGTGCATGTGTGTGGCCGATTTTATACAAGGTGTATACTCTCTCAAAGTTTTCCAAGAGTTTGTGGTGTTTGTGATTCCATTTGAGGCATTCACACTATTGGTGCTTGGCCCTCAAACTCCTTAGAACTAAACTCACCAAAAGGTATGTAATCTCTTCTAACTCTTTTATGTTGAAATGTTCCCCATGCCATGTTAGATAGGTTATAAACCTTGGAAAATTATTATTTTGCATGTATTTAGACAAACATAGATCCAAGGTTTATTAGGGTTGCGTGCACACTTAGGAAGTGTTAGATTGCTCAAAACCCAACATATTTAACATAAGGTTTAGCAACCACGGAGTCCATATGATACTAACTTTTTTTTGTTCTTATTCAAGAACCAGTTAAAACACATAAGCACAATCCTTTCAAACACGTTCCTTCTTGGAAAAATAGACCTTTGGAGGGCCACGTTGTCCAAATACCTCCAAATAATCCAAATGGTAGTCAAGATTATCAACAAATTTCCTTGTCATCATGGTCATTGAATCATATACACCCAATACATTAACTTTTAAATATTTATCATAAGAGGAAAAGGAAGATTTAACCACTTACCAATCTACAACTAGATTTGAGCTACCACTTGACAAAAACAAGAACACATGATTTTGTGTCTTATTGTAGACAATCACAATCTACAACTAGATTTGAGCTGCCGCCTAAATTATATCTTCTTGCAGATAATCACAAAAAGGACAGAAAGTAGAAGGGACATCAATACCATTAGCAACCAATTTCTCCACAATCGAGATTTTATTGAACAATTTATGGCCTTTTAAATGCAATTGGCTTCCATTAGGCAACTTATAAGTTTTCAATCTGAGTACAAGTTAAAATAAGTTATGCAATGAAATTTCTAGTGAGAATACTCGATGTCGACTCATTTTGAGAAAGAAGAACTTATTTGAATCAACCTCCAAAATCATAGAAAACATCATAAATCAACTTAGCGTTCTAATGATCCAAGACAAACCAAAAGGGAAATATATAACCCATACCTCCAAAATACAATCAAACACAAAAGATTTGTTTAAAAAAATTAAAAATCATCTCAAAATTTCCAAAAAAGTAATTAAGGATTTAATATGCAAAAAAAATCCAATTATCAAAAAATATCAGTTGAAGATAGAAGTGTCCCAAACCCAAACTGTAACACCTCTTTCCTATATCGGATCAAAGATTGTATAAAAGAGTCAAAAGCATGAGTTTTGAGGAAAATTATATGTCACAACATGACATGAAGGGTGTCACGACGTGGTACCAAAATTAATATCGTGTGTTCGGAATAGTTGTCATGACGTGACTAATAGAGTGTCACGAAGTGCTAACGGCTGCAGCCCAAGCCCATGAATTTTTTAGGGTTTCTCCCATATTTAAAGCCATTAACTCATGACCTAGGGTATCCTTCTCAGCCTCACATCTCTCTCTACAAAAACCTAGACCCATTTCATGTTTGTAAGCTTGCTTGAGTAAATTAAGGCCTTGTTCTTGCCTTTTGATGAGGCTTGAAGAATGAGGAAGTATAATATGGTGTAAAGAAGAAATGAGTTAACTTGGATCTCTTATTCCCTTTACATTTTGGAGTTTTTGGAGGTATAAATTTCTCATTTTGATCATTGTTCTTCTTGTTTCAAGTTTGGGCTCATTTAGAGGTTTTAGTCCCTTCCATGAATGCTCTTGGAGTTTGAGGAACTCCATAGCTTGTTATGACTCTCAAACGGTCCTTAGGTTTCTGAGAATGGGGAAAGAGTCATGTGTAGAGAGATTTTGAGTCCATGAGCAAGTTAAGGTCAAATTAAGGACTTAATGGACTTAGGGTTGTAGATCTAGAATACAGATGGCATCCTAATGGATAAAGTTGTCAAATTTATCCATTAAGTCGGTGAAAGGAGCTAGATTTGAAGTTATGGGCCTTAGTCTGAAGGAATTAAACACTTAATGAAGATTTTGGCTTTCTTCTAGAAGTCACGACATAACAATGCTCGGAGTCATGACTATTTTTTCTTAGTATTGAAATGACATGGCAATGTCCTGCAAGTTAACCGTTTGAAATTGCGTTCCTACGACATAGCCAAGGACAACCTACGTCATGACGTTTACTGTTGACTTGGTTGACCGTTGAATTTTGATAAGTTGGACTTGGGGTCAAGCTTGGAGGATTTAGGTTACTAATTGAGGATTCATTTCTTTGGTGATTAGTCAGTTCGCAGGATTGAGCTGTGTAAGGTGTGAGAGTGTTGTTGGGCTTCTTTAATTCATCAGTTCAAGTGAGGTTCTCACTATGCCACATATCCCATTGTATGTCCTTTGCAAGATAGTATAGAGATGTTGCTAGAGCACAAGTATGTTAGTAACCGAGATAACTTCTTTGTATATATTTGCGGTATGGGACACTTAGTATCATTTTATGCTAGACTGGTAGGGTCTTGTTTGTTGATCGTATGATATTGTTAGAGGTTATATTTGGTTAGGGTAGCTAGGTAGACCAGTTATCGGGAATATATATGTCTGACCAACGAAGGACTTAATTAAGAAGTGGGCAATGGTAGGGAACTAGGGAATGCCAGTTGATAAGGGTATGTGCATGCTAGTACTTGTTATGTATTTATGTTATATGTTTACATGGTAGTGATAGCTTGGGTTCCATCTAGTCTAAGTTGGATAGCTTGAGAACTCTCAGTCTAATGCTTGATTGTGATTTTCTTGTTTGGTTGTTCATTCTCGGGTGGATCATATGTTTCAACTGTCTATATGATCCTTGACTACATGTGACTTTGTGAATTGCAGGGAAAGACAATGAGGGTAAACCATAGCATTGCAAGGGAAAGACCATGAGGGTAGCTCATGACACTTTTTTGTAAGATTGTGGGGGTAGCCTACGACATCGCAATGAAAATGTAACGTCCGCATATTTGGGCTAGTCAATTTAGAGACACTAAGCGTTAATCTTAACCAAAGTTATAGTATATGTCACAAGTATTCCGTACATATAAAGAACGCTGAAATCCAATTTACAACGAAGAAGTTAATGCCCGTTGAAGTTTCGCGAGTTAAACAGGCACGACTCTACGTAACGTAAAAGTAAATTTTTGATAAAATAATTTTTAGCCTTAATGATCTAAACAAAAGTCATAGTAGTCGTTAAACTGAGAGCATGCATATAAAGAACGTCTAAATCTGACTTCGTTAGAGCAAGATATGATTTTTTTAAAGATTTAGCATAGCGTTATACAACTCAGAAATCGAATTTTAGATCAATCGATTTTTAGCAAAAATAATCTTAATGAGAATTTGAGATCTCGTTAATAGGAGTTCAACAATAAAAAGACAGTCAAAAACGGACGTTGGATGACAAAGTTATGAATTTTTAACGAACTTTAACAGTCTAATCATGTTAAAATATAATTTAAAAATAATTCAAAATTGGCCGATAGAGTTTAAACGAAAGTTGTAGATCTCGTTGATAGCTACGCATGGATATAAAGAACGTTAAAAAAGGAGTTCGTATGAAGAAGTTATAATTTATAATAGCATATTTATGTATTAAAATAAAGTAACATTTATATATATATATATATATATATATATCATTAGAAATGTATTGATGATGCAGTCATTATAAGACTAATATTGAATACTTTTGACATTAGTTTAGTACAAATATTGTTAAATATATTTAAAATATTATTATAAATGGGAGTTTGGTCGTTTAAATAACTATAAGGTCGTTTAAGTAACTATAAACGGTAGTTTTTGAAAATTCAATTACTACAAATATGAGGCTCTAGGCTCTCATATTTCTTGCACCATTCTCTAAGAGTCTTTCTCTTCTTATCTTTGAGCATTTCGGTCCCTCATGATTCGATTTCTCTTTATACAAGTATTTTTAGAAAAAAGATTCAGCGATGAAGTTCTGACCACGAAGTTCTACGTTTTCACTAGAAACCTATAAGTGGAGCTACACCTATTATGCTTTAAGTATAACTTATGTTTAAGTTCAATATCGTTGTTATCAACCTATAAACAAGATTTATCAGTGATTCCAAGTCATGATACTGATTGATTTACTTACGGGGATGATTTCTATGCTGGATTTAGTGGGGTGTTTAAAGAGGGATTTCCAAACAATATACTTTGTATACCAAACAGACTCTACCTTCAATATTGTAATGCCCATAGATCAGGGCTAGTCAATTTAGAGACGATAAGTGTCAAAAATGACTTTTTGATGAAAGATTATTTAGAATGAGTAATCTTAACTAAGTTATACTATATATTACAAGGATTCCGTACATATAAAGAACGCCGAAATCCGAGTTATAACGAAAAAGTTATGACCTGTCGAAGTTTCACGACAAAACCGACACGACACAACGCGACGTAAAAAGTGAATTTACGTTAGGGCGATATTTAGCCTTAGAGATCTAAACGAAAGTTGTAGAATACATTAAACCGTGAGCGTGCATAAAAAGAATGTCCAAATCTGACTTCGTATGAGGAAGTTATGATTTTTCTAAGTTTTGACTTAGCGGTATGTAGCCCGAATACTCGATTTGAGATCGAGCGGTTTTTAGACGAAACAATCTAAACGAGAATCGAAGATCTCATTAATAGTAGTGAAACAATAAAAAGATAAGCGAAAACGGACGTCGGATGAAGAAGTTATAAATTTATAACAGAGTTTTCCTATCCCGGCCTACTACAAATAAATAATAAAAATAAAGTCAAAATTAGCCGACGAAGTCTAAACAAAAGTTGTAGAGCGTAGTCTCACCTACGCGGGAATATAAAGAACGTTGAAAACGGAGTTCGTATGAGGAATATATGAGTTTTTGAAGTTTATTAAATAGTTTCGATATATAATTTAATTATAAAATACCCGATATTATCCAAGGGGGGGGGGGGGGGGAGTCAGCGAGCTTATCCAAGTTACGCCTAGCTTAACCTTAATTACGCCCAGCATGATTCGGTGGTTCATCCCTACAAAAGGGATGCGAAGGCAGCCGAGTTCTTTGCTCATTTCTTCCCTGTCTCTCGCGTTTTTGCATCGTTTTTCGTGCAAGAAATATCCCAAAGCCTCGGTATCATTCCCGACCCCCGAAGCAAGTCTCGAGGCCCCGAAGATCCCGAGAAGTGAAATACCCGAGCCGAAGCTCTGGCCGTGAGGAGCCCGATTTTTGTGAAGATCTTCTAGATCTACCGAAGAATACTACTTTTACAAGCCGTAGTGCTGTCCGATCATCTGTTGATCAAGTGAGTGTATAGTTACTTTCTTCTAACACATAAATATAAAGTATTAGCTATGAAATACGTGCTATGTGTTATGTATTATTTGTCTATTTGAGATGGGCTTGGAATTGATGTTTTTATATGGGTGTTAAATGATTTAAATTGTGTTTGTATTTATATCTACAAAATTGTTGGGTAGAACATGGGTAGATAGAATAGTTGATAAACCTTGGTGACGATGTGACTTCGTGCCTATTTGATAAACCTTGGTGACGATGTGACTTCGTGCCCGGTGTGTAAACCCTAGTGACTATGCGACGTAGTGCCTGTTGTGTAAACCCTAGTGACTATGAGACATAGTGCCTATTGTATGAACCCTGGTGACTATGTGACGTAGTGCCTGTTGTATTAATCGTGGTAGCAAATGGACTTTGTGCCAATTCGTTAGGTAAATCCTTAAGAATGAATGAATGAATGATAGTTGGTTCTTAGGGTAAACCCTTGAGAAAATAAAGGAGATATGGGGATGGGTATTTGGGTTGATTGTTTGATAATTGAATATAATAAATGTATTATTATGGGTTGAAAACCCTATATGCTCACCGGGCTCCCAAGCCTGACCCACTCAGTTTTCTTTGCATTACAAGTAATGGCACAAGAGTGTAAGTTGGTGGACTTGACGAGAGATCTTGGATTATAGATCAGTAGTTATAAATAACTGTTGTGAGGTCTATTTTATATTGTTTATGCTTTTGGTATGTATCGGAACATGAGATCCCGAAATTTTGTTATATAATGAAAATACATTCTCTTTGACAAACGTTTTGATAAATTCTTATCATATTTTATTTTGGGAACAAATTCCGCAACCGTTTTCTTTAAACGATTACTCTGATTTATAAAACAAAGCATAAACAAATCAGTCTTTTCTGGCCATGAAATTGGGGATGTCACAGTTGGTATCAGAGCATTAGTTTAAGCGAACTAGGAATTTGTAGGATATCTAGACTTAAACTTAGAGTGCTAAGCGATTATTGTGAGATGAGTGGCTACTATATTTTAGACATGAGTACTAGTATATTTTAGGAAAATTGCCTAAAATGCTTTTATGTGCTAAATGTTATATGTTTGCCATATATGATATTATTTGTTCGGATCTATGGTCTGTTGCCGACCGGATCTGGAAACCTTATTTGTGTAGGATTCTAAACGTACGTCTACGATATTAGAACTAGCATGTAAATGTTTCGGAGTGATAAGGATGATTCGATTATCTATCGTGAATGAGGATCTAATTTCACTTTATTCGGTGTATAGATCAAAAATGGTGAGAACGTGGAGTGAAGTTGGAAATGCTGATGAAAACAGGAATCAAATACCAGTGATTGAGCAAATACATGTTGTAGCAGCAGCACCTGAACCAATGACAATGGTCGGAGTTCAAGTGATGATCCATGCAATGTTGGATCATCAGATGGAAGAAACCAGACGTCTGATTAGGCAGAATCGCAAAGAATTGTCAATTCAAGTTGAAGAGCCCGAAGTAAATGGAGGGCAGTCTGAAGGAGGAAACTACAGTGGGACCGTTAGTCAAGTCAACCCACCAATAGTTCGCCAAAACAACTAGGATGGAGGAAATGATGGATGTGGATGCAAGTACAAGGATTTCATGGCATCCAAACCACCGTGTCTTTCTGGGAGCCTGACACCGGTGCAAATCGTGGACTGGATCTCCAAGATGGAGACAATGTTCGAAAGTTTTGAGTGTAGCAACAGACAGAATACCGCTCTTGCAATTCCTCTATTAAAATCTGGAGTACTGAACTGGTGGAAGTTACTGGCTGCTTCGATGCCCAAGGGGGAAGCTAGCAAGATGTCTTGGTAAGAGTTTGTGGTGCAACTGGAAATGCAATACTACTCTAAGCAGGATCTTCTGGAAATCAACAATGAGTTCCAGAATCTGAAAAACAGAAAATTGAGCATCACTGAGTACGCTACAAGATTTACGGAGAAGATGAACCTTATTCCATACCTAATTCCAACGAAACTTTCCAAGTTCAACAAGTTTGCCAATGGATTACTAGCGGACTTTGGTCCGATAGTCAAACAAGCAACCACTCTGAAAGCCGCCATCTGGGCAGCCAAAAATGTTGAGATCCAAATAAAAGAAAAGGGTCTGGAGAGAGCTGAAGTTGGAGAGAAAATGAAACATGAAGGATCTTCAATGATCAACAAAGAAACAAAATTCTCGAAATCTGGAGGAAGAGATGAAGCTAAGTGGTGTGAGAAGTGTAAAAAGAAACACTTCGGGAAGTGTAACGAGGAGACGACCTGCTACAAATGTGGGAAGACAGGGCATTTCGCCAACAAATGCGTAGCTAACAAAAAGATGTGATACAGATGTAACGAAGAAGGGCATATTTCTAGAGACTGCCCAAAGAAAAATGCATCGCCACAGCCAAGGGCATTCCACATGCTCCTCGACGAAGCAGAAAACGATGGGAGGATTAAAAGATGAAGACTTCATATTAATATATAAAGTCTATATCAGGAAGTATAGCATGTTAGAGGCATAGTATAGGGTGAACTTGAAATTTCATGTAATACTTTCAAGAATTAATATAAACCTTGGTTTTGTTATCTGATGTGTTGAATGATTATATGATTTATATATGGTGACTTGGTTAACTTCGAGACAATACTTGGGACGAGTATGAGTAGGTATGAATAGTAGTAGAGATCTATACTACTGGAAGCACAGGACTTACGCTTGGATCATCGAAAGTCGTAAGTTTACCAAGAAGCTATTAATTGATTCCGTTTTATTCAAGTATGTCATTACCATTGTTTCGGTAATGACTAGTAAGACGGTTGTTATTCCGACCCTAGTGGTCATAACAATTGAGTCCGACTACGATGAGAGGTCATCAGGACACGACCCATCGGTCTTTTACAATAGATAAAGGAAAGTATTTATCATAATAAGAAGAAGGAGTCCATAATAAGGACTTATTTGGTAACTTGGAAGTTATGATTGAAAGTACAGCATAGTACGAAAAGTAGATGCAAGATTTGGGCCTCGTCTGAAGTCAAGAAAGCCATAGAGTTAAACACTCTTTCAAGGAAACATCGAAGTTATGGTTATTACTTAGGATGGAGAGATAACGTATGGAGTCATTATACAAATCCAATTTCGTTGATGATTCTGGGACGTAATCATCCTAAGGGAGAGATAATTGCAACGCCCATAGATCAGGGCTAGTCAATTTAGAGACGATATGCATAAAAAATGAGTTTTTGATGAAAGATTATTTAGAATGAGTAATCTTAACTAAGTTATAGTATATGTTACAAGGATTCTGTACATATAAAGAACGCCGAAATCTGAGTTATAACGAAAAAGTTATGACCAGTCGAAGTTTCGCGACAAAACCAACACGACACAGCGCGACGTAAAAAGTGATTTTACATTAGAGCGATATTTAGCCTTAGAGATCTAAACGAAAGTCATAGAATACATTAAACTGTGAGTGTGCATATAAAGAATGTCCAAATCTGACTTTGTATGAGGAAGTTATGATTTTTCTAGGTTTCGACTTAGCGGTATGCAGCCCGAATATTCGATTTGAGATCGAGCGGTTTTTAGCCGAAACAATCTAAACGAGAATCGAAGATTTCATTAATAGTATTGAAACAATAAAAAGATAGGCGAAAACGGACGTCGGATGAAGAAGTTATGAATTTATAATGGAGTTTTCCTGTCCCGGCCTACTAAAAATAAATAATAAAAATAATTCAAAATTAGCCGATGGAGTCTGAACGAAAGTTGTAGAGCATAGTCTCACCTATGCGGGAATATAAAGAACGTTGAAAACGGAGTACGTATGAGGAAGATTTGAATTTATGAAGTTTTTTAAATAATTTCGATATTTAATTTAATTATAAAATACCCGATATTATCCAAAGGGGGGGAGTCAGCGAGCTAATCCAAGTTACGCCCAGCTTAACCTTAATTACGCCCAGCGTGATTCGGTGGTTCAGCCCCTACAAAAGGGATGCAAAGGCAACCGAGTTCTTTGCTCATTTCTTCCCTTTCTCTCGCATTTTTGCATCGTTTTTCGTGCAAGTCTCGGTATCATTCCCGACCCCCCGAAGCAAGTCTCGAGGCCCCGAAGATCCCGAGAAGTGAAATTCCCGAGCCGAAGCTCTGGCCGCGAGGAGCCCGATTTTTGTGAAGATCTTCTAGATCTATCGAAGAATACTACTTTTACAAGCCGTAGTGCTGTCCGATCATCTTCTGATCAAGTGAGTGTATAGTTACTTTCTTCTAACACATAAATATAAAGTATTAGCTATGAAATACGTGCTATGTGTTATGTACTATTTGTCTATTTGAGATGGGCTTGGAATTGATGTTTTTATATGGGTGTTAAATGATTTAAATTGTGTTTGTATTTATATCTACAAAATTGTTGGGTAGAACGTGGGTAGATAGAATAGTTGGTGACGATGCGACTTTGTGCCTATTGAGTAAAACCTAGGTGACGATGTGACTTCGTGCCTATTGATTAAAACCTTGGTAATGATGCGACTTCGTGCCAATTTGATAAACCTTGGTGACGATGTGACTTCGTGCCCGGTGTGTAAACCCTAGTGACTATGCGACGTAGTGCCTGTTGTGTAAACCCTAGTGACTATGAGACGTAGTGCCTATTGTATGAACCCTGGTGACTATGTGACGTAGTGCCTATTGTATTAATCGTGGTAGCAAATGGACTTTGTGCCAATTCGTTAGGTAAATCCTTAAGAATGAATGAATGAATGATAGTTGGTTCTTAGGGTAAACCCTTGAGAAAATAAAGGAGATATGGGGATGGGTATTTGGGTTGATTGTTTGATAATTGAATATAATAAATGTATTATTATGGGTTGAAAACCCTATATGCTCACCGGGCTCCCAAGCCTGACCCACTCAGTTTTCTTTGCATTACAGGTAATGGCACAAGAGTGTAAGTTGGTGGACTTGACGAGAGATCTTGGATTATAGATCAGTAGTTATAAATAACTGTTGAAAGGTCTATTTTATACTGTTTATGCTTTTGGTCTGTATTGGAACATGAGATCCCGAGATTTTGTTATATAATGAAAATACATTCTCTTTGACAAACGTTTTGATAAATTCTTATCATATTTTATTTTGGGAACAAATTCTGCAACCGTTTTCTTTAAACGATTACTCTGATTTATAAAACAAAGCATCAATAAATCAGTCTTTTCTAGCCGTGAAATTGGGGATGTCAGAAATATGATCTTACAAGGTTGTCCCTTATCAGCTATATATCAGTAGACTTTGAATTAATGATAAATCTAGACTAATAACTAGTCACAATAAATATTAGACTATGTAACAATCCAAAAATCAACGGTAAAAATTTCATTTTTAATATAGCTAAAACATTGATACCGTTTATTCTAAACATTTCAAATCATCATTAAATAAAACTATAACTTCATAAAGCTAACTATCATACCACATAACATAAAATGGGCCGGCCTTGGTACCTTAGACCCATTGGTATGGTGAGAAGACTCACCTCGAGTGCAGAAGCTTCCCGAATGACATCCTTAGCTGCTGTCCCACCAACTTCCCGAGTTGTCACTATCAATCAATCAATATACCCAATTAGTAATTGGGTTCTAATATATAACTATAACTTCATACCCGGGGTAAAAGACCATTATACCCTTTTTCTATTCCTTGATTAAAACTTTGGCCCAAGCTATAATTTGAAAGGCCCCAAAGGCCAATTAATCCACTAATGGCCCAATTTTCCAAATTGGGCCCAAAATTAATAGTCAACAACTAAATATCAACCCCAAAACCTGATGGCCCAACAGGGCCTAAAATACAATGTCCAAAACCATAAAATCCATAAAGGCTCATTAATGGCCCAATTTTCCTAATTGGTCCCATACTCTTTATTGAACCCCAACCTAAGGTCCAAATACCTTCTTAGCCCAAGACCTTTCACAACGGCCTAAAAGTCTCTCCTTACTGACGGGCCTAAAGTCTATATCCCAAAAATATCTAAATGGGCCATATAACCCAATAAATCCTAGCCATAGCAACCATGGCCTAAAACAGAAAAATTGCTCCATAAATCCAACCCAAGTCTAGGCCCAAAACCATTAGGGTCGAAAGGTCCGAAGAGTACTGAGCAAATGGACTATATACGCAAGCGTACCTCTTAAGAGCGTACGCTCAGCGTACCTCTTATGTACGCTTAGCGTACTAAGCAAATGGACTATATACGCAACATACTACATACTACAGCGTACAAACAACTCATGCACAACATCTGTTAAGTGCTTAATACTTGATCCAACAAGTCCAAATCACAGATCTGAGCTATACTTAACATCTAAACCCATAAAGTTACTGACTTGGTGACTTTTTGTAACATCCAGATTTTTAGGGTTATTATTGTGCATGTTAATCTTGACATTTAAGGAGAGACTCGACAAGTTGAGAGTCCAACTTGCCGAGTCAAGCCGAGTTGCTTGCGTGGATTTAATGAGTGGACTCGACGAGTCAGAGAACTGACTCGCCGAGTAGGTGTTGGGTAGAAAAACCCTAATTTCCAGGGTTTGGGACCTATTTAAAAGCACTTATAGCCTCATTTGCGGCTACCTTTCCTTGAGAGCAAACCCTAAACGTGTATAGAGAGCCATGAGAGTTTTAGAAGCTAAAACTTGGAGTAGACTAGTGCATCTCTTGGGGAGAAGAGGAGATTACCCAACAAGGGAGCTAGATAATCAGTAGATCTGGTGTAACTTCATGCAAGGGCTTAAGTAAGAGGTAAAATCTTTCACCTTTCTTGTTATTTTGCTTAGATCTTGTAAATATGGAAGATTAGGGTTTCTTCCACCATTGTTGGGACTTTGAATGCATAAGGTCCCTTTTGAAGCCTAGACTTCTGATCTGGACTTTGTGAGGTCCGGAGAGTCCAAAGATTATAGCTTTATTTATCCATATAAGAGTTATTGTGGTTAATCATCCTTGTTAGAGTTATATTGGTATTTCGATCCTTATATGCCATGTTTAAATGTAAAGCTTGTAGCTTTACGTAACAATCGACCCTTAGGATGGTAGATCTAGTGTTTGGGATGATGGATCTGCCTTAAATCGTTTGAATGAAGAATCTAATTGAAGGAACTCGCCGAGTCCATGGCCTGACTCGACGAGTCGGTGAGGTTTTGTCCTGATGGGTTGATTGAGTGATAACTCGGTAAGTTGGGGGTCAACTCGGTGAGTTGAGCTGGAATTTTTGAGACTTCTGAGGATACGAGGGGACTCGACGATTCACAAGAGTGCACTCGACGAGTCGGGTTAGCCATGGATTGTTGACTCGAGTTTGACTTCTGTTGACTATGGGGTTTTGGTCAACATGAGTAATAGAGACCATGGAGGGGTAAAATGGTCATTTATCCACTTCAATGAGTTAGGAAGAGAAAGAATAGTATTTGGTTATTTAAATTGTGAAAAGAGTATTAATTAGAGATATTCATCCCTTGTGTTAGGTGGAGGCTAGTTCGAGATTCGGGTGCGGGGTTATTTACTTGCTACTTGTCAAGCGAGTCTTCTCACTATACTTTACCTAGAGTGGTATTTATGTGTGACCCGAAGGTCTTATGTGCTTACTTGAGTTGTGCATTTTGTCTGTGTGATATATATGATATATTATGTGACCGAACTGGAGGGTCCAACGAGCTATGGGACTGGAGGGTCCCAACCAGACCGGATCAGAGGGTCCAATGAGCCATGGGACTGGAGGGTCCCACTGAGACACATAGATCGGAGGGTCTTACATTGTTATAGCCTCGAGTGGATAATGTGTTGTATGTGGTATTTTGAGGAACTCACTAAGCTTCGTGCTTAACATGTTATGTCTTATGTGTTTCAGGTTCTTATCAAGATCGCGGGAAGGCGCCGACTTGATTGTACACACAGCTTAGTTGGAGATATGTCTTTGGAAGATCCTGGATTTGTGATAAACGATTTTTAAAATGTGTTGATAATTTGTAACTTGTGAGTTTTAAGAAAATGCGACTTGTGGTTTATTGTGTTTTAAAAATGAAAATTTTGGTTGAAAATTTACGTCGTTACACTTTGCATGCCCCAAACAAACCCAAACTCCAAAAATGGCATTCTACTTCCATAAAAATGACCCTAACTCAAGCATGAACCCATTAAGATCATCAAGATGGCAACTTTCTGTCTTAGGGACTCAAATAGCATCAAGGGTGGCAACCCTAAGCCTAAAAACAGATTTGGAACCATAAAGCTCCATTATTGGGACCAAAAAGATCCAAAAATTCAACATAATAGATCTAAGCATTCAACGGTCAAGTTCAAAGCTTTATACCTTCATCAAGCTAAAAATGAGTCACAAAAGCCAGATCCATAAGCTTCTTATTGATCTCCATCTATGCATCTAACTCTACCTTCTTGAAAATGCGCCAAACACTCCAAAAGGAACTCCATAAGCTCAAAATGCCACCATGAATGGTATAATACAATTTCTAGGGTTTAGAGGGGTGGAGGCTGAAGATATTAGGGTTAGGTTAAGAGATAAGGAGTTTAAATATGGTTCTGATCTGACTAGAGTACGCCCATCATACTCCGGGGAACATTCGTGATCCTCCTAGTCAGTACGCCCAGTGTACTCTAGGGTACGCCCAACGTACTACCTTCTTTGCTAGTACACCTCGCGTACACTTTGTGTACGCCTCGTGTACTCGGCTAAGCCTGAAAACCATGAAACTTACGAAGGCTATAACTTCTTCGTTATAAGCCCGATTCCGACGATCCTTATATCCACAGAAAGGTGACGAGAAGCCCTACACTTCTAACAACTCAAACCTCTCTTAAGACCTTCCGAACAAAAATCCATTTTCCACAAAAACCCGAACTGCCACTTTACCTAAATACCTCTAGGCTCCAAAACACGAACCGAACACACGAATCACTTCTAATACATCACCCGCACACAAAAGGGCTAGATCTTACCTTCCCAAGAGCCATAATCCTTATAATGACCGACCTTTGAGCCACTGCCTCAGACTAGGAGTCGATTCGGAACAGGATGTTAGAACTCTCCCCCACTTGAATTAGATTTCATCCTCGAAATCCATCCTTACCTTCCCAACACATCCAACAATTTGGTCCATACCTCTACAGTCTGGAATAAATGCAACCATCCTAATGTAACCTGATACCAACCCGAAAAGGAACGAATCTTGAGACCTTCTAGAATAAATCCACTTCTATCCTTCCGAAACTCGAAACTTCAAATTGACCTAGCTTCCCGACAACTTGAGGCTTCCAAAAGATCAAAATCATTGGTCAACTGTAGCTACTGAATAACAAGCATTTCCACATATGGACCCCAATTTACTGAAGTCGCTCTAACCCATCTTGCTGTTACCTAGTTGCTTCCCTGAAAAACATTTGGGACCTCCCTGGTCCCAACTTGTCTGCTAACTGTCCGAAATACCGGACACTTCCCCGATTGCTGAGCTAAAAATACATGCATCTGTTCCATGGGACCTTCGAAGGGTACATCATCTAACAATAACTGCCCTATCCATACTGCCACTCGTGGCTCTTTCAATCCATGTGATCCATCCGATCATGATAGGTTGGCAACCTATCGCCATTGAATCTGACGCAAGAAGGTGAATACTGATGGGTTTTGAGCATTCTAACACTTCCTAAGTGTACATGCAACCCTAATAACCTTGGATCTATGTTTGTCTAATTATCATGCAAAGTTGCTTTCCAAGGTTATGATCCTATAAAAGATAGAACTACATACCTTGTTGTTGATTTTGATCCTTGAAACCTTGTGAGCCTAGCACCCCAAATGTGATGCCTCAAATGCTTCACACAACACCAAATGCTATGGAGTAAACTTGGAGAGAAAGTATAACACTCTAAAAATCGGCTCTAGCCCTCAAGTATGCATGCATTGCCGATTTTGGGAGAAACATGAACTTTATATAGTGTTGACACGTCTAGGGTTACACCATGTAAACCCTAATATGTCATGACTCTTCATTTCCATGACCCATGGGTTTGTAACTCCCATGGAGCCTCCATGGAGCATCCAATGGGTTTAACCCAACTTGATTATCCATGGAGCCTCTTAGCCCACTATACAAGATATGGATGATTTATATAATTAACCCATATGTTTAATTAGTTATCTTAATTAATTCTAAATTAATCCATGATCAAACTAATTAAATAATATTATTAATATATTAGAAATTTTAATATATTAATAACCACAAGTGTTATTTCTCTCATTTAGTCTATCCAATTGCATGGTGCCATGCAACCCAAATGGACCATGCCGAGTCGGGTGAAGTACTTACCAGAAATAGTTATGGACTTAGACACCTTATCCAACAAATAATACCAAAAATAGTTGTAGCCTTACATCACACCCAGCCTCCTTCGACTCACTATTTCCTGATTCCGACATGTCGTGGCTCTATTACGGATAGAGCCACCCAAGACACATCACAATGGCTGAAACTACCATCAAACCAACCCGATCACCACCCTGGAATTCTGCTCTTGATGCCCTTGGCATATAGATTCCCCACATCCCAACTCACTAAAACAAAATCTTGCACAAATTCCGATTCGGGTTCCTATCCAAATCCAAATTGTTACTCCGGTCCTATCCAAAGATCCTCGAATCGACATTTGCATAATGTACCATGACTTACTGTCATCCTTTACTTGATCGATTAATAAATACCCTTAGACGATTCCCTGAGACTTCTAGTCTCGCACCCGGTCCAACCACAAGGTTCTTATGAGAAACAATAACAGGGCTACCCAAACATAGCCCTACAGAAACTTGCACTATTCAACCACAAGATCCTATATCACAAGGTCCAACCATTAGCTCATCAGTCTCTACCAGTTCCATCCTAAATTCCCATAACCATCCGGTCCCGCCCCCGAATAACTGATCGGTCAATCACCCCTGGTCCTGATCCTAACTAAGTTGTGGCTCCCCTACAACCCTACGAACTAGCCTGCCCTAGTCCAAATCACCTGAAAGAATCTGTGAATGCTACGACACACCTGCAATCTTACAACACTCTCCACTGCTAGTGAATGCTATGGCTCCCCCGCAGTCTTACAACACTATACCCTAACAGACCATTAGTGAATGCTACGACTCCCATGTAGTCTTACATCACTTTCACCCTTGCTTCTGTCCTGGATACATGGACGGTTCTACCCCACTTAGATTCAACAAAGTCCGCTCGGCAAACGAGAATTGAAAGATTCCCAATCCTCATTACGTTCCAATGTTTACCTTGTTGACGACTGATGCTTACCAAAGCTAATACACCATGAATAACCATGCCCAAGTAACACACTACCTGAAATCCAACTAACACTTCATGTATCCCAACTACAACAATGACTTCAAATGCTTAAAAGCGACATGATGCTAAGATCTTGGAGTCCAACAAACATATAGTCTAACGAAAACCCCAGTGACAACTCTCTCTTCCCCCAACAATCCCAATGTCTCTTCCAAACATAAATACCAAGGCTACTGAAAACTAGTCGTAACTCCCTCGTTCAAGCCCTTGGACCAACCCTGAAAATGACTAAAGCAGGTGCACTCACTACTCCTCCCTGACCATCAGACAGTCGGCCTCCTTGTCGACCACCTGAACATAACGAAAATATAATGGGCTTACTCCTTATGGGAAATCCCTGAAAACGTGGCCGAACCTACTACACTTGTAGCAACCCAGATCACTGAACAGATTCTAACAACGACTCGAAGTAATCACGGTACACGTGGAATCCGCTGCGTGAGATACATCCTTATAAAGATCTCTTAAATATTCCTCGACATGCTAAATGGCATCTGATGTAACATCCCGAGTCCAGGAGTGCAAGTTCGGGGTTCAAAGTGTAAATTTAAAGGGAAACTCGACGATTCCATGGGTGGACTCGGCAAGTAGGGTCGCGACTTAGGTCGCGTGTTAAGTGGCCAACTTAGTGAGTCCAAAGGTGGACTCGGTGAGTAGGCGCTGTGCGAAGAAAACCCTAATTTCGGGGAATGAGCCCCATATAAAGAGCATTATACCCTCTCCCCAGCCTCCTTACCTTCCCTTGAAGTCCAGAAAACCCTAGAAACGTGATTGTGAAGGATTTGAGTGCATTTGAGCCTTGGAGAAGAAAGTTGGAGGAAGATCTTGGAGAGTTAGGTGGCTTGGAGTAAGGGGCTTTGCTTAGATTCGGATTCCTTGCTGTTGGGGGATTCATTTTGAGGTAATATCTCGTTCTTGGGCGGTGTTCTTCTAGATTCATCATTTTGGGGTTGTGTGGGAAGCTTAGATTGTGGTATCTTGAGTTTGAAGGATAGATCTGAGGTTGCTACCTCAGATCTGAAGTGGAGGAGGTTTAGAGTGCATTAAAGTCCCTATTATTGAGTGATTGGTGAAGCCATCTTGTCCCAAACCCTAGCCCTAGAGTGTAAATGCCTAGATCTCTTTGGATTCACGTAAAGTTTGCCACTTTACGTGATGGAAGGGTTGTAGAAGGGTACATCTATGTTTTGGATCGATTGCATGGCCTGGAAGGCTTCTGTATTGGTTAAGAACTAGTGGTACTCGACGAGTCACAAAGGTGTACTCGGCGAGTTGCTTGAAGATGGAATGGAACTCGGCGAGTTGGAAGAACAACTCGGTGAGTAAGTTGAAGATAGCCTTGGACTCGGCGAGTCTGGTCGTGAGGTCCTAATATTCTTCTGGCTGAGTCATGAATCGGCGAGTCAAGGGAGGACTCGGTGAGTTGAGTGCGAGGGGACTCAGAGTTACGAGACTCGGCGAGTCTTGGGGTGACTCGGCGAGTTGAGTCGCGGATTGGGGAAGTTCTAAGGATAGGGACTCGATGAGTCATTGGGTTGACTCGACGAGTAGAGTCAGTCAGGAAGTTGCCTTTGACTTTGACTTTGACCAAGGGTTGACCAGTTGACTTCCAGGGGTAATTTGGTAATTATTGGTATTTACTGAATTCAGTCTTTTGGGTATTAACAATGGTGGAGTTCGGGTCGGAGGTTGCAGCAGCGTGATCTTATCCTTTTCAGTCAGCAGTTGCGAGGTGAGTTATCCTCACTATATCAACAGGGTCTAAGGCACCAAGGCCGGCCCTTTATCGGATTGTAATCCGGGTAGTGTTGTTATGTTGCTGTTTTACTATGTTTGCATCCCGGTAGTTAGGATGGTATTCGTTAGAGACCTGGTTAAGGTCAGTATCCTGGTATATAGGATGATGCTATGCTAGTGACTGGTTAGGTCGGTATCCTGCTTAGAGTATGTTGTGTTACGTGATCTGCTAGATCGGTTTGATTGAATATGAATTGTTATATGATCGTATGTTTATGTGCACATGGTTGTTTGACTGGGGTTGGGTTGAGGCGGGACCTGCTTTGTGCTGTAGGCCAACATACCCAGGGCGGACCGGTTATTCTGAAGGCCCAACGAGCGGTCCGGATAGGCTGTAGGCCCCACGAGGGCGGGCGAGACGTGTCGAGGCTCGGAGAGTGGACCAGGCCGACTGAAGGCTCGGTGCGGGTGGACCAGTCATATTGTAGACTTAGAGAGTGGACCAGGTGGATTGAAGGCCCGGTGCGGGTGGACCAACCACACTGCAGACTTGATGTATATGGCTAGACGCGGAGGGTGGACCAGGTGGACTATTGGCCGGTGCGGCGGACCAGTCACACAGCAGACCCGATATGCATGGTTGTTCTGTGATTCGATATGATATAACATGTTGTGTGTGGTATATGTGGTTGGTATTTTGGGGGTATCTCACTAAGCTTTTGGCTTACAGTTTGGTTTAATGTTTTTCAGGTGCTTCAGGAGACCGTGGCAAGGCAAAGGCGTTATCGTACCGCTCCTCGTGTTTATGTTTATGACATGGTTCTGGGAATACTCTGATAATAAATGTATTGAAAACCTTTTTGTAATAACATTATTAAAATGGGTTGTTTTTGAAAAGTTTTAAATTGTGTTAAAATTTTTGGTCGTTACGAGTTGGTATCAGAGCCTTGGTTTGAGTAAATTGGAGGAACATTCATGTGATTCCAGTCTCAAATCAAGGAGAGTTTTCAAAAAGAGAATTTCAAATGGTTTCCAAATTAAGTAAAAAGAGGACGGCGAGGTACGATCAGCCGGAGCCAGTAAGTAACCCCAAAATATCATACGTGATATTTGTTTTCGAGCTCTGATAGAACAACATGCTAGTACTAGGCTAGGGATCTTCAGGATTTCATGATAATGCTGCCTGGTTTATGATGCCTGCTAGCCTAGGGTTTCCCTTTGTATGAGATTTCTAGTGTTCCTCTACGAGTGAGGATTGAGTGCTTGTTATGCATATTTGTCACTAGGGTGCTGTGGTAGTACTTCATACAAATATGGGTAGGTGTGGAAGGTAGTATGGGCCCGTACTACTGAAAGCACAAGACCCATACGCGTATCAGGGGAACCATGACCTCTAGGGTTGGGTTGAGAGTTAGTTCCCAGGATAGTGGGAAATGTTTGAGATTTTGTGGTTTATTCTCAGTATGGAGATTTCGAGGCGTGCTAGGAGTGGATCCGAATCAGGATCGGGTGCAGGAGAGGGAGTTCCGGGCGGGTCAGTACCGCCCAAGGTTATCAGACAGATGAGTACACGCGAGTTGGATACGAGGATTCGTAAGATCCTCCATGATGAGGTTGCTGCATTATTCCGGGCCGAGCTGCCGAAACTGTTTGGGTCGATCAAGACCGCCATGGTGGAGTATTTTGATGAGCGCTATGCGGCTCTCACTAAGACGGCTGCCGCTGCGGCTACAGCGGCTGTAGCAGCGGTAGGGGGAGGAGCTTGTAGAGGTTTTCAGTATCGGGACTTCGATAAAACAAAGCCTCCCACCTTTGATGGAGTTCAGAATCCGATCGTTGCTATGAGATGGTTATCAGATGTGGAGGGGTGTTTTTTCATGTGTTCATGCCCTGCTGATCAGAGGGTGAGGTGTGCTCTGAACCTGTTAACGCTCGGGGCAAAGGATTGGTGGAGATTGACCACGGGGTCATACTCGGATGCGCAGAGGGCTGCGGTTTCATGGGATCAGTTCAGAGAGATGTTCAGCACTCGTTATGTTCTGCAGGTCGAAAGGGAGAGGTTGGCTCAGGAGTTCCTTGAGCTGAAGCAGGATTCGGAGTCGGTGACGGAGATCACCAAGATGTTTACTGAGAGGGCGATGTTTTTACCTGAGTTCGCTTCGGAGCAGGCTCAGATGTCCCGATATCTGAGTATGCTGAAGAGAGATATCAGACAGTTTGTGTCCGCGCAGAGGTGCGAGACTTTATTGGGGTTGAGGCCGCCAGGCGGCATGAGTTGGAGATTGAGTTACAATTGCGTGAGCTGAGGCAAGCTCCGGTGCAGTCACAGCAAGCGCCGAAACGGTCTAAGACCATTGATTCTAGATTAGGAGATCAGAGCAGCCACACTTGTGGGAAGGGTCACACCGGAGTTTGTCGGTCCGGTGGTGCATTCCGCAAGTGCGGAAGGGAGGGGCACTATGCGAGGGATTATCGGCAGGCAGTCCCTAGTCGGGATTTGAGGATCTGTTATCATTGTCATCAGGTTGGGCACTTGAGGGTCAACTGTCCACAGCTTACTGCAGGACCGGTGCAGGCTCCAGCACCGGCCATGTTGAGGATCACGGGTGGAGGTCAAGGTGGAACGGAGCCCCCAAGGACTCAGGGTCGTGCTTTTCAACTTACAACGGAGGAGGTCAGGGCAGTGCCGGATGCAGCTACGGGTATGTTTGTTCTTGATGTCTTATTATTTTATGATTATTGTGGAGTATTGTGTATCTGCTAGTCTCTTTGCGTGGTTTTCGGTTTTGTATTCTTTGATTTGAGGGTTATGGCATGGTTATGGGCTTAGTGTTAGAAATTTCGTTGGTTAGCATTCATGAGGGTTGGTCGTGGGAATCGGGTGTTGGTCTGGATATCGGGTAGCATCTGCAGTCTGAGGAGTGGTTAGCTGAAGATCGAGTTTCTTTCAAGTTCGGGATGATCAGTGTTGATGTGTGAATTGTGAAGATTGCTCGTGTTAGTGGGCAATGGTTCGCGTGAAAGAGTATGTGTCGTGAAGGGTTGTTGAGGGAGGTCGGTGATGGCGACTGGTGGTTGATAGTCACTGCTCTAAGTGGGGGAGAACTGGAGAATTCTCCGGATGATCGACGAGTATGAAAGGTTGTTTAGCTGCATGGGATTCAATAGTGTCTCGGTCAGCCAAGGGCATAGGCTGGTATGAGTAAATGGCAGGCATGCGGGGCGGGATACAGACCATTAACGATTGATTGTGGAAGGCGTAGGATTGGGCTGGGACTGAGTATATGGGATGGAGGTAGAGTTCGGAACCCTAGAAGGCTAGAACAGTATGCATGGGAGGAGTTTCCCGAAGGAGTAACTCGGAATGTTGATTGCTAGTTGAGCGGTCCGAATAGACTGAAGGCTAGTAGGCGTACCAGTCAGGCCGAAGGCTCGGAGAACGGTCCAGCTAGACTGAAGGCCCTGGAGGGCTGTCCAGGTCTGCTGAAGGTTATGAGAGTAGTCCAGTTGGCTGAAGGCCGGGTAAGGCGGTCCAGTCATGCTGAAGACTCTGCATGTGTTGTTAGATCGGTATGAGGAAATGGATGAGTATGTTGCGATATGTTAGCGTTAAAAGGTCTGGCCTCGGATATTGATCACGATTAGTGGAGGTAGTGCATGGACTTGAGAGCCTTCACGAGTGGATTCAGAGTATGTATGGTGCATGGGATAGCGGTTATGCCATATTGAAATGATGTAGTGTTGGGTGAGCACCGTCGCGCTTGTGGTAGTGTCAAGACTGCCAAGTGGATCTCCTTGGTAAGGAAAAAGAGAAAGGAATGTAGCTCCGAGAGGGAATGTAAGTTACGGAAGTCAATTAGTAGTGCGAAGTTATGATTGGGGTGGTCCAATTATGGTTATTGCGCAGTGTGTACGGCGGTGGTATGGAATCACATCCGGTTTGGATGTCTGCCGAGGTTATGGAAGAAATTCTGAGGGTGTAAAGTCAAGAGTCTCGGAAGGGATGCAGGGATGGAGTCTTGGATTCCCAGCTCGATTTCGGTTAAGGAATTGTGTATGTAGTGGTAATTCATCCTGGGGGATGTTTGGAGGAATTGTTAGTGTATCGGGTTTTCCCAACCCGAGGATGCTAGAGCCAGTTCAGCATGGGTATGAGATTGCGGAGGGGAACTCATGAGAGTTGCTATGAGATTGAGGGATGCGTCATCCTGTCAGCATGGAGTGGGTAAAGTGAATTCAGACCGGGATTCTGGTGGTTCAGGGATTAATTCTAGCTCACATGAGTCAAATGATTGTTGTGAATTAGAGCGAGCGAAGTTTCAGGGAGTGGTACTCAGTGGTTAAGTGTGGTTATCAAAGGATGAGGCCGGTGGCCGGCTTGAAGCGGTGCTCAGGACACCGCAAGAAGGAAAGTTGGGTTTTGGGTTTCGATGGCTGTGTTTTGAAGAATCTAGTATGGTTAATGCCAGCAGGTGCATTGCAAAAGTAGTTTTGGAGTTGTGTTGCTGTAGGCTTCGAGGACGAAGCCTAATTTAAGTGGGGAGAATTGTAACATCCCGAGTCCAGGAGTGCAAGTTCTGGGTTCAAAGTGTAAATTTAAAGGGCAACTCGACGAGTCCATGGGTGGACTCGGCGAGTAGGGTCGCGACCTAGGTCGCGTGTTAAGTGGCCAACTCGGCGAGTCCAAAGGTGGACTCGGCGAGTAGGCGTTGTGCGAAGAAAACCCTAATTTCGGGGAATGAGCCCTATATAAAGAGCATTATACCCTCTCCCCAGCCTCCTTACCTTCCCTTGAAGTCCAGAAAACCCTAGAAACGTGACTGTGAAGGATTTGAGTGCATTTGAGCCTTGGAGAAGAAAGTTGGAGGAAGATCTTGGAGAGTTAGGAGGCTTGGAGCAAGAGGCTTTGCTTAGATTCGGATTCCTTACTGTTGGGGGCTTCATTTTGTGGTAATATCTCGTTCTTGAGCTGTGTTCTTCTAGATTCATCATTTTGGGGTTGTGTGGGAAGCTTAGATTGTGGTATCTTGAGTTTGAAGGATAGACCTGAGGTTGCTACCTCAGATCTGAAGTGGAGGAGGTTTAGAGTGCATTAAAGTCCCTATTATTGAGTGATTGGTGAAGCCATCTTGTCCCAAACCCTAGCCCTAGAGTGTAAATGCCTAGATCTCTTTGGATTCATGTAAAGTTTGCCACTTTACGTGATGGAAGGGTTGTAGAAGGGTAGATCTACGTTTTGGATCGATTGCATTTCCTGGAAGGCTTCTGTATGGGTTAAGAACTAGTGGTACTCGGCGAGTCACAAAGGTGTACTCGGCGAGTTGCTTGAAGATGGACTGGAACTCGGCGAGTTGGAAGAACAACTCGGCGAGTAGGTTGAAGATAGCCTTGGACTCGACGAGTTTGTTCTTGGACTCGGCGAGTCTGGTCGTGAGGTCCTAATATTCTTCTGGCTGAGTCATGAATCGGCGAGTCAAGGGAGGAGTCGGTGAGTTGAGTGCGAGGGGACTCAGAGTTACGAGACTCGGCGAGTCTTGTGGTGACTTGGCGAGTTGAGTCGCGGATTGGGGAAGTTTTAATTATGGGGACTCGACGAGTCATTTGGTTGACTCGACGAGTAGAGTCAGTCAGGAAGTTGCCTTTGACTTTGACTTTGACCAAGGGTTGACCAGTTGACTTCCAAGGGTAATTTGGTAATTATTGGCATTTACTGAATTCAGTCTTTTGGGTATTAACAGTGGTGGAGTTCGGGTCGGAGGTTGCAGCAGCGTGATCTTATCATTTTCAGTCAGCAGGTGCGAGGTGAGTTATCCTCACTATATCAGCAGGGTCTAAGGCACCAAGGCCGGCCCTTTATCGGATCGTAATCCGGGTATTGTTGTTATGTTGCTGTTTTACTATGTTTGCATCCTGGTAGTTAGGATGGTATTCGTTAGAGACCTGGTTAAGGTCGGTATCCTGGTATATAGGATGATGCTATGCTAGTGATTGGTTCGGTCGGTATCCTAATTAGAGTATGTAGTGTTACGTGATCTGCTAGATCAGTTTGATTGAATATGAATTGTTATATGTGTTGGATAAGGTGTCTAAGTCCATAACTTATTTGGTATATACTTGACCCGACCGGCATGGTCCATTTGGGTTGCATCTCATCCAAACTATTATGGATAATTTTATGAGAGTTATACACATATGTTTATTAATATACTATGAGTTATAATATATTAATATGAAGTTACGTTATTTAATTAGTTTTAGTCTTAAATTAATTATGAATTAATTTAGAGATTATAAGGAAGACTAATTAGATTATGGGCTATTTGTTTTATATAGTGTGGGCTAATACTCATTTGTTAATAGGCTAGGCTTATGTGGAAGTCCATGGATGATCCATGGAGCTTTTAACCCATGGATGCTTGGAAAGGAAAAGACATGGGTTATTAGGATTTCACCGTAACCATGCACACTATATAAGCATGCTTATGGAGCATGAAATGGAGCCTAAGAGAAAACTAGTGAACTAGTGTGTGTGTGTGTGCATGCGTGTGGCCGATTTTATACAAGGGTGTATACTCTCTCAAAGTTTTCCAAGAGTTTGTGGTGTTTGTGATTCCATTTGAGGCATTCACACTATTGGTGCTTGGCCCTCAAACTCCTTAGAACCAAACTCACCAAAAGGTATGTAATCTCTTCTAACTCTTTTATGTTGAAATGTTCCCCATGCCATGTTAGATAGGTTAAAAACCTTGGAAAATTATTATTTTGCATGTATTTAGACAAACATAGATCCAAGGTTTATTAGGGTTGCATGCACACTTAGGAAGTGTTAGATTACTCAAAACCCAACAGTGGTATCAGAGCCTAGGCTTGCTTGTTTGATACTTGATGCAAAATAGTGAAAAAAGTCGAAATCGTTGCTGTCTGCATGGTGGACTCGACGAGTCCAAGGCAAACTTCAACCTACTCGACGAGTCAGTTCATGCACTCGATGAGTAGGATCGAAAGAGTGCAGTTTTTCGACTTTTGCTGCTGGAAATGGACTAGAAACATTACCCTAAACTGTTTTGGTGTTATAAAACTTATTTTAGTTGGTGTAATGGTTGTTCTAATCCATTTACAATAGCATATATCAAAATTCCATGATTTTATGTGATCATATAATTCTTGAATTTTTGATGATCATGTTCATGTTCTTATGAATTTAGAAAATGATAGGAATTATTTGCTGAATTGTTTAGAATTAATTCTTGATCACTTATGTGTTTTAATGGAGTCCATAATTTGTCCTCAAGTTATGGATTTCCAAAGGTCACTCTTATTTAACACACACTTAAAACACATAAGTTACATGAAAATGAAGAGTCTTCATTTTTATGAACCTTTAATTCATAAGTTATGAAATGAAGAGTTTTGCAAAGTTACAAAACTTGCCTTCAAGTTTTGGAATTTGTAAAGTTTCACACACTTTAATAAACTTTAATTCCAACCCTTAGAGTTTTAATAGTTAAAATTCAACCCTTATACTATTTATAACATTAATGGTTAATTATTATATATATGTATAAGAATAAGTCATTTTACCGTTTGTAGGCCTCATTCACGAAGTCGGTCTATAAGGTGGGTATAAGGTTGTTGCTTATAAAATGGCGACTTAATGGGTGTATACTCTCACCCACCGCTTGCTTGATTGGTGGAGGGTCGTTAGCCGAACGGGTAGAACAATGACTTTAAATCCTCATTAAAAGTATAATGAATATTATTAAATAACTAAACTCTTTTAATTCCCAATGTTAGTTATTTTAGGAAAGTGTGAACATGGTGCTAGTCCATGGAATTCACACTTTGTACCTTACCAAGTCGTTGGTGGAGCGTGTGTGGTTAACCGGCACACTAACTAGGACTAGTAAGGATCACGAAGGGTGACTTAATGTTTGTCATAGATCAATGGAGCGTGTGTGGTTAACCGGCACATTGATTAGGTGATAATATTAAGGGTACCAAGTGAATTAGCATGGTTAGTCACACCTTGTTTTGTGATCCTCGGCATCCCAGTCACAAAACTTGAAGGGCACGATCGAGATTGAAACATGCCATTGAAAAGTTCAATGAATCTCAAAAGAATCTAGGAATTTCAAATCCAATTAAACCTAATAAATCATTTCGTTTTCATGGTGGAAATTGGTGAATCGTCATTCACCTACCTTTCAAATATATTATTACTTAGATTACGGCATCCCTCTTCTAAGTGTAATATATTGTGATTGGATCCTAGCCTTAATATTACATTTGGGTGTCTTATTAAGGATTCTATATATCTAATCTAAACTTACTCTCTTCTTTCAGATGTCTTCCAACACTAATGCTTCAGGCTCTAACCCAACTGGTTCTTTCTCTCTCATGAATCTTTGTGGGAGGGTCATCTTTGATGGTTCCAACTTCATGGATTGGATTAGGAACATCAGGATGGTTACTCGTTACGAGGACAAGGAATATGTCCTCGATAAGGAGTTAAAAGAACTTGATGAGTCTACTGCTACTCCTGAGGAGATCGCTGAATTTAGGACTCATGAGAGAGATGCTACTAAGGTGGCATGTATCATGATGGCTACGATGACAGCTGAGCTCCAAAAGTCATATGAAGATTTCTACCCTTTTGAGATGCACCAAGACCTGATGGAAAGGTACCATCAGAGTGCTCTTCAGGATCGGTATGAAATAATCTCCTCCATAATAATTACCCGCATGAAGGAAGGTGAATCCGTCACGGGCCACATGCAAAATATGCAAAGGTATGTGGACCGTTTGTTGAAGCTGAATGTTAACATCCCTGAGGAGTTGGCAATTGACATCATTTTGCACTCCTTGCCTTCTTGTTATGATCATTTTCGAATGACATATCATATGAACAAGGAGGAGTTACCCTCAGCAAGCTTCAAGGACTCTTGAAGACCGCGAAATCCGGTCTTAAGGGTAAGGCGGTAGTTACCTCTACTACTCCTACTCCAACATCTACCCCTGTTCTAGCTATTGGGCAAGGCAAAAGGAAAAAGAGGAACCACCCTTCGAAGGGTACCAAGGGAAAGTCTCTTGAAGGCTCCTCATCAAAGACCAAGAGCGGTTCTGCCACTCCTTCTGCCATTCCCAACGATGCTGAATGCTTTTATTGCCATGAAAAGGCACACTGGAAGCGAAACTGCCCTAAGTACTTGCAGGATCTAAAGGATGGGAAAGTGAAACCCACCCATGCAGGTATTTACACTATATTGTCTAATTACTCAACATATTCTAACTCTTGGGTGCTTGATACAGGATGTGGTATTCACATATGTTCTGATTTGCAGGGCCTAAGAAGAAGTGAGGATGTGGAGCACGGGAAGATAAACTTAATCATGGGGAATAGGAAGGCTTCACCTGTTTCCAAGATTGGAGTTTATACTTTGTTGCTTAATAATGGGTTAAAATTAGATTTGAATAAATGTGTGTACTCGTCTGAAATGGCGAGGAATATTATTTCTTTTCATGCTTTGTACAAACAAGGTTTTACCTTTTCGTTTGATAATGAATGTGGTGGTATTAATGCTTTCTTTAAAAGTGTGTTTTATTTTAAAGCATTACCTTGTGATGGTGTGTATGAAACTGTGTCGATTGTAGACAACTTAGGAAATAATGTGTTGTATATTGATTCTTCTAATAGCCTAGATAAAGCATCATTGTGGCATTGTCGTCTTGGACATGTAAACAAGAAACGCATAGGCCAACTCCAAAAGAGTGGAGTCTTGGAATCATTTGACCTTAAATCGGATGATAATTGTGAATCTTGTCTACTTGGAAAGATGACAAAATCACCCTTCACTGGAACTTGTGAGAGGGGTGAGGGTTTGTTGGACCTAATACATACTGATGTATGTGGACCATTCAAAACCGCCACAAGGGATGATAATCGGTATTATGTGACTTTTATTGATGATTTTAGTAGATATGGGTATGTCTACTTAATCAAACATAAGTTCGAAACCTTTGAAAGGTTTAAGGAATTCAAACAGGAAGTAGAAAATCAATTGGGCAGGAACATTAAGATGCTTCGATCCGATCGAGGTGGTGAGTATCTTAGCACTGAGTTCCTTGACTATCTTAAGGAGTGTGGGATTGTCTCACAATTGACTCCTCCCAGGACACCACAGCTGAATGGTGTAGCTGAGAGGCGTAATCGAACCTTGTTGGACATGGTTCGATTTATGATGAGTCGAGTTTCGTTACCAATCCCTTTTTGGGGGTATGCCTTAGAGACTGCCGCCCATATCCTTAATCTAGTCCCTACAAAGAAGGTCACCAAAACACCTCATGAGATGTGGATTGGGAAGGTTCCCAATTTGGACCACATCAAAATTTGGGGTTGCGAGGCTTTCGTGAGGCGTGAAACTCATGATAAGCTTGAACCCCGAAGTGAAAGGTGTATTTTCATCGGCTACCCACAGAAATCCTTCGGCTACCTCTTCTACAGACCCAATGAGAATGTGGTCTTTGTAGCACGAAGAGGGATCTTTCGCGAGAAAGAATTTATAAGCCAAGGAGATAGTGGGAGGCAGATTGATCTTGAAGAAATTCAAGAATCAATTGGTGAAGGAACCTCAGACACTAGCAATCAACCTGAGGAGGAAACTCCTGTTGATCCAGCTGACGAGTCTGTACCTCCAAGGCGTTCCACACGGGTTAGGAACACACCTTCGTTTTATTATGGTTTTCATATTACTACGGAAGGTGATACGTTCATCAGTGATAGTACACTGGTAAATTTGGATGAACCCAGCAGTGTTAAGGAAGCCATGGCAGGCCCGGAGTCTGCTAAATGGAAGGAGGCTGTGGACAGCGAGATACAGTCCATGTATGACAATCAAGTTTGGAACTTGGTTGACAATGTACCAGACCGTGAAACAGTCGGGTGCAAATGGATCTTCAAGAAGAAGACAGACATGGAAGGAAAAGTGCATACTTATAAGGCTCGACTGGTTGCGAAGGGTTTTACTCAAACTCAAGGTATTGATTATGATGAAACTTTCTCACCGGTAGCAAAGATTAAGTCTATTAGGGTTATGTTAGCCATTGCAGCATTTCATGATTATGAAATATGGCAAATGGATGTCAAAACCGCTTTCCTTAACGGAAAGTTGGCTGAGGATGTGTACATGAATCAGCCAGAGGGTTTTGTCAGTGCAGAGTACCCTAATAGAGTATGAAAGCTTGAGAAATCCATTTATGGGTTAAAACAAGCATCTCGTAGCTGGAATCTTTGTTTTGATGAGAAGGTAAAAGAGTTTGGCTTCTCGGGAAGCGAAAATGAGTCTTGCGTGTATGTCAGAGCTAGTGGGAGTATAGTTAGCTTCTTGGTACTGTATGTGGATGACATACTACTCATAGGAAATGACATCCCAACCTTGCAGGAGGTTAAGTCCTAGCTTGGGAAGTGCTTTGCTATGAAGGACCTAGGGGAGGCTACCTATATCCTAGGGATAAGGATATTAAGAGAAAGGAGTAGAAGACTAATTGGACTTAGTCAGAGTATCTACTTGGATAAGGTGTTGAAAAGGTTCAACATGGAGAATTCCAAGAAAGGAGATTTACCGATCCAAAGCAATACCAAACTGAGTAAGACTCAGAGTCCGAGTACAGAGGTAGAGATAGCTGAGATGAGCCAATTACCGTATGCTTCCGCAGTTGGCTCGATCATGTATGCTATGACTTGTACCCGTCCTGATGTGGCATTTGCTTTGAGCATGGTCAGCAGGTATCAGGGGAACCCTGGCAAGGCTCATTGGACTGCGGTAAAGAACATTCTCAAGTACCCGTGGAGGACTAAGGATTGGATCCTTAACCTTGGTGGCAGTGATGACTTGAGAGTATTAGGGTATAATGATGCAGGTTTTCAGACTGATAAGGATAATTTCCGCTCTCAGTCGGGCTGGATCTTTACCTTAAATGGAGGGGCAATTTCTTGGAAGAGTTCCAAGCAGGAGACGGTGGCTGATTCGACTTGTGAATCAGAGTATATAGCAGCGAGTGAAGCAGCGAAGGAGGCGATATGGCTAAAGAACTTCATCGGAGACCTTGGAGTTGTACCAACTATTAAGGAACCTATAGAGATTTTCTGTGACAACAATGGTGCGGTTATCTTAGCCAAGGAACCAAGAGATCATGGCAGATCTCGACACATTAACAGAAAATATCACTTCATAAGACACAAGATTGAAGAAGGACTCCTTGTGACAAGGAGGATATCGTCGGATGAGAATCCTGCAGATCCCCTTACGAAGCGACTGACAAGGGTTAAGCATTTTCAGCATGCAAGACGCATTGGGCTGAGGGACGATATTAGTTTTACAGATTAGATAGTTTTCCTGAAACTTGTAAAATGTAATCGACGATTGATGATGAATAAAATTTGTGATTTATTTATGAGTAAAGTGTTACTATCATTGTCAATTATTTACTACTGTTTCAGTTTTGCATGTTTTGACTTCCAGAATAATTAATTTATTCAAACCTCCACAATCGATCATACGTCGGAAGTAGGTATGAATCAAGATTGTCATGAATTGGGTTTGTAGATCCCTTAAAGGTGTTTAGACATGGCAATGGTTGCTGCAACATTCATGAGTACTCATAAGTTATGAGTATTGGTATAAACCCACGCTCACTTGTATCACTTCATGGAATTTATCTCGAGTGATCGTGAGACGATAACATCATATAAATCTTTAAACCTAGAGATATGAGTTGTTACCTATGAGTTGGTTGTGCATTGATTGCACGTAAACACATCAGTAACTTGATGTTATAAAACGTGCCTTTGTGTACAATTCAATAAGTAGTAGAACAAGCATATCAGTCGAAGTTTATCTGTTCCTTCTAGAAATAGAAGCGATATCTGGGCCCCTCGATGATTTTGTGTTGACCCATGTACCAGGCCTGGTCAGAACTAAACCGATGTGTTCAGTGAAGTTCTTCGTCAAACAAATCGGAAAACGAGAAACAACTGCTAGACAATAAGCAAGACATAGTTCCATGTGTTTGTCCGGCTGATATCATGAGAACAGAGGATTATGTGATCACTTATCTAAAATGGCGCTTCATAGTTCGACAGAGTCTTCATAGTTCGAGGGAGTTTTCGAGAGCTACGATTGCTGGTTGGTTCCTGAAGTTATAGGCAAATACAGTTATTAGACTTATCCAAGTGGGAGTCTGTTGGATAAGGTGTCTAAGTCCATAACTTATTTGGTATATACTTGACCCGACCGACATGGTCCATTTGGGTTGCATCTCATCCAAACTATTACGGATAATTTTATGAGAGTTATAAACATATGTTTATTAATATATTATGAGTTATAATATATTAATATGAAGTTACATTATTTAATTAGTTTTAGTCTTAAATTAATTATGAATTAATTTAGAGATTAAAAGGAAGACTAATTAGATTATGGGCTATTTGTTTTATATAGTGTGGGCTAATACTCATTTGTTAATGGGCTAGGCTTATGTGGAAGTCCATGGATGATCCATGGAGCTTTTAACCCATGGATCCTTGGAAAGGAAAAGACATGGGTTATTAGGGTTTCACCCTAACCATGCACACTATATAAGCATGCTTATGGAGCATGAAATGGAGCCTAAGAGAAAACTAGTGAACTAGTGTGTGTCTGTGCATGTGTGTGGCCGATTTTATACAAGGGTGTATACTCTCTCAAAGTTTTCCAAGAGTTTGTGGTGTTTGTGATTCCATTTGAGGCATTCACACTATTGGTGCTTGGCCCTCAAACTGCTTAGAACCAAACTCACCAAAAGGTATGTAATCTCTTCTAACTCTTTTATGTTGAAATGTTCCCCATGCCATGTTAGATAGGTTAAAAACCTTGGAAAATTATTATTTTGCATGTATTTAGACAAACATAGATCCAATGTTTATTAGGGTTGCATGCACACTTAGGAAGTGTTAGATTGCTCAAAACCCAACAATATGATCGTATGTTTATGTGCAAATGGTTGTTTGACTGGGGTTGGGTTGAGGCGGGACCTGCTTTGTGCTGTAGGCAAACATACCCAGGGTGGACCGGTTATTCCAAAGGCCCAGCGAGCGGTCCGGATAGGCTGTAGGCCCCACGAGGGCGGACCAGACGTGTCGAGGCTCGAAGAGTGGACCAGGCCGACTGAAGGCCTGGTGCGGGCGGACCAGTCATACTGTAGACTCAGAGAGTGGACCAGGTGGATTGAAGGCCCGGTGTGGGCGGACCAACCACACTGCAGACTTGATGTATATGGCTAGACGCGGAGGGTGGACCAGGTGGACTGTTGGCCGGTGCGGCGAACCAATCACACAGCAGACCCGATATGCATGGTTGTTCTGTGATTCGATATGATATAGCATGTTGTGTGTGGTATATGTGGTTGGTATTTTGGGGGTATCTCACTAAGCTTTCGGGCTTACAGTTGTGGTTTAATGTTTTTCAGGTGCTTCAGGAGACCGTGGCAAGACAAAGGCGTGATCGTACCGCTCCTCGTGTTTATGTTTATGACATGGTTCTGGGAATACTCTGATGATAAATGTATTGAAAACCTTTTTGTAATAACATTATTAAAATGGGTTGTTTTTGAAAAGTTCTAAATTGTGTTAAAATTTTTGGTCGTTACATATGACAACCATTTCTAACCCAGAAAATAGAAGAAAACCGATGCGGGATCCAACGTATCACAATTCCCAAGTGATACAATTACCCAATGTCCACCGGAAATGGCCGAAGATAGCACATCCACAAACATCTGAAGGAAACCCGACCACCTCCTCCTGTGATACCTCGATTACCCTGAGAACATGATGTAACACTTTATTCCGATCCCAATAACAATCCAAACCCTTGCAACGACACTTCATCATGCTGTTTCTGCAAGCTTTGCACTATATCCGGCCCTGTTGGCCTCTCAAAAGCTGATCCAGACTCTTGGGTCTCCGCCCGAGACCCTCCAATAAATTCACCTGAGCTGAACCCCTCTCATTGAGGTACTCCTAATCAATCTTCCATCCTCGTTTCTGAGATCCATATCATTCAGGGTCTAGCACCCTGACACACTCACCAGCTCGATCGCCAATCGCTGAACTACAGTAGCTGGTGCAATCTATGCTCTAAACCAACTATAAACTATTCCCAAGACATAGTCTCCAATCCCGAAAGTGCAATAGAATGCACAATCAACCCGTGCCGACCGTTATGAGAGATCCATGCCGATCTCAAAATCCTGACAATCCTTCCACTATCCGGCTCACCACCGGAGTCGGGACCAAACCCTGGTCCTCCCTCATGTGTGCTCATCCTCATCTGGCAAAGCAGCTATCCCTACTATCAAACATAACCAAGAATCCCCCTTCCCATCAGCTTCTTAGATTCTCCAAGACTCTCACTGATTCGAGTATGGATCCTGTGCTTTCAATAGTATAGGCCCATACTACCTTCCACATCTATCCATAATTTCCTCAACAATCCTCCCGAATCTTCTAAGTCACCTATCCCACTGATGCACAAAATATCTGCCAAACAGCAACACAATATCCACCGAAGCACCTACTAGGCTCCCCCTAGGCTCCCAACCTCACTGAACCGCTCCACCTAACTCACTGGTAGGCCTGGAAACGTGTCGTGTTCGGGTTGGCATATTGCAGGTTGGCGGGTCAAAATATGCCAACCTAAAGACGACCCATTTAAATATACAAGTCACGGGTTGGTGGGTTTGGAACATAAACTCATATATGACCTGCCAACCCGTTTATTTATACGGGTTCACAAGTTGGCGGGTTCGTGGGTCAGATTTGGATTCGTGGGTCAGATTTGGATTCGTGGGTCAGATTCCATAAATAAAATTGAAAATTAAACATGAATAAATTCTTGATGGTTGATCCAAACATATCTAAATTTTAGACACTTAAGTACTTAAGTGTTAAACATCCAAATGAAAATTTAAAACATTCATAGAAACATGTTAAAACTAAACATTAATACAAACATAGATAATACTTATTAAATATTGATACTTGATACATAAATACATTTAAAAATATAATATATATATTTTTTATTAAAAATATAAATGGATTGGCGGGTCAACCTATTTATTTTTTAAGAAACCCATATATGACCCGTTTAACAAACGGGTTGGCGGGTTAGTATGTTGAAAAAGTCAACCCAAACCCATTTATTTCATATCGTGTTGCGGGTCATGTTAAGAATTGCCAGCCCTACTCACTGGAGCATATCCTAGGCTTTCCTAGGTACCCAACCTCGCCCTGCCATCAGCTGCTGAGGACTCCCCATGATGCCAACCATCCACCTCCTGTATATCATCATATCCACTTAATAACTAACTCCCATCACTCAAGAGTTCTACAAAGCACAAAGCAAGTAGCATTCATGCAATATCACTCCGATCCAAAGAACTATCATATAACATTCAGCCCACAAGTCGCGACTCGTGTTGTCCACATCCATCCATCCTCACTGTCGGCTGCCTTATGCATGCAAATTATACACAGAACATGATCTAATATACTGCCGAATAATAGACTCTACCCTAACACCACATGAAATAAGGTCAAATCAGCTATTCTAAGGCTATAAGATCCTAACTGTACATAATTTTCAAAACATACACATTGCAGTTACAAATACCAATTATCATTCTCTTTCCAGCATGACATCCAATATCCTCATGGCTACAAGCACCACATATTAGGCCAACCTATTTCTGACTACTCAGCACTAGCATGCAGTTCTACCAGCACATACAACATATACATGCATCTCCCTTAGCCCTAACTAGCATGCGATTCGCAGATTCATAATCAAATCATAACATATAACAAATGTGGGTATTCTGGGGAAACTTACCCGAGCTTGGTTGATTGCATGCACCACACCCTTTCTTGTCTTAGAGAACCTTTTCCCTAAAAACATTTTCTTTTGAATTTTTTTTAAAGCTTTGCACATCCTCAGTTTGACACACCCGAAGGTATACTCGAATCCCTCAAACCAAGGCTCTCATACCAACTTATAACAACCCAAAAATAAATGGTAGAAATTTCATTTTTAATATAGATAAAACATTAATACCATTTATTCTAAACAATTCAAATCATCATTAAATAAAACATGTATCAGAGTTCATCCCAAAATCATTCGTTGCGGAAATCATTGGTGTGTGCAAATCTGAGCCCTTCCTTTCCAAAACGATGATACCTGAAACCATAAACAAAACCTGTAAGCACGAAGCTTAGTGAGTTTTCTAGAGTGTAACATAAACACAAACCACATATCACGTATCTTATTGCTATAAAAGCTACCTATATCGCATTTCCTATTAGCTATAAAAGCTACATATAACACATAAGCCATGCATACAAAAACCTGTAAGGATGTCATGGGCTACCCCACATGGTCTTTCCCTAAGACTGCCATGGGCTACCCTACATGGCCTTACATCCCATGCCATAGGCTACCCCACATGGTCTTTACCTAGAATTGTCATGGGCTACACCACATGGCCTTATATCTAATGTCACGGGCTCCCCCAGGGTCTTCCATGCAAGTATCACAAAGACAACTAGCATACCACACTTCATATAATTACTAGCATACCACCTATCATGAAGCTAACTATCATACCACATAACATAAAATGGGTTGGCCTTGGTGCCTTTGATCCATTGGTATGGTGAGAAGACTCACCTCGAATGCAGAAGCTTCCTGAATGACATCCTTAGCTGCTGCCCCACCAGCTTCCCGAGATGTCACTATCAATCAATCAATATACCCAATTAGCAATTGGGTTATAATCCATAACTATAACTTCATACCCGGGGTAAAAGACCATTATACCCCTTTTCTATTCCTTGACCAAAACTTTGGTTCATGCTATAATCTAAAAGGCCCCAAAGGCCAATTAATCCACTAGTAGCCCAATGTTCCAAATTGGGCCCAAACCTAATTGTCCACAACTAAATATCAACCCTAAAACCTGATGGCCCAACAAGGCCCAAAATACAAAATCCAAAACCATAAAATCCATAAAGGCTCATTAATGGCCCAATTTTCTCAATTGGGCCCATACTCCTTATTAAACCCCAACCCAAGGTCCAAACACTTTCTTAGCCCAAAACCTTTCACAATGGCCCAAAAGTCTCTCCTTACTAACGGGCCTAAAGTCTATGTCCCAAAACTATCTAAATGGGTCATATGGCCCAATAAGTCCCAGCCATAGCAACCATGGCCCAAAACATATAAATTGTTCCACAAATCCAACCAAAGTCCAGGCCCAAAACCATTAGGGCCCAAAGGTCCGAAGGTCACTAAGGCCCAAGTCCTTCTGAGAGTGTACACCCAACGTATCTCTTCTATACGCTTAACGTACTGAGCAAATGGATTGTACGCGCAGCGTACTACATAGTACGCCCAACGTACAAACATGCCCCAAACAAACCCAACATAGTACGCCCAACATAGAAACATGCTCATGCACAACATCCATTAAGTGCTTAATACTTGATCCAACAAGTCCAAATCACATATCTGAGCTCTACTTAACCTCTAAACCCATAAAGTCACCGACTTGGTGACTTTGCATGCCCCAAACAAACCCAAACTCCAAAAATGGCATTCTACTTCCATAAAAGTGACCATAACTCAAGCATGAACCCATTAAGACCATCAAGATGCCAACTTTCTTTCTTAGGGACTCAAATAACATCAACGGTGGCAACCCCAAGCCTAAAAACAGATTTGGAACCATAAAGCTCCATTATTGGGACCAAAAAGATCCAAAAACTCAACATAATAGATCTAAGCATTCAATGGTCAAGTTTAGAGATTTATACCTTCATCAAGCTGAAAATGAGTCACAATAGCCAAATCCATAAGCTTCTTCTCGATCTCCATCTATGCATCTAACTCCACCTTCTTGAAAATGAGCCAAACACTCCAAAATGGACCCCATAAGCTCAAAATTCCACCATGAATGGTATAATACGATTTCTAGGGTTTAGAGGGGTGGAGGATGAAGATATTAGGGTTAGGTTAAGAGATAAGGAGTTTAAGAAGGGTCCAAGATCCTAAAATAGGTTTCGATCCGACTGGAGTATGCCCAACGTACATATGGTACGCCTAGTGTACTTCGGGGAACATTCGCGATCCTCCTGGTCAGTACGACCAACGTACTCTAGGGTACGCCCAGTGTACTACCTTCTTTGCTAGTACGCCTCGCGTAGACTTTGTGTACGCCCCGTGTACTCGGCTAAGCCTGAAACCACGAAACTTTTGAAGGCCATAACTTCTTTGTTATAAGCCCGATTCTGACGATCCTTATATACACGGAAAGGTGACGAGAAGCCCTACACTTCTAACAAATCAAACCTCTCTTAAGACCTTCCGAACAAAAATCCATTTTCCACAAAAACCCGAACGGCCAGTTTACCGAAATACCCCTAGGCTTCAAAACATGAACCAAACATCCGGATCACTTCTAATACATCACCTGCACCCAAAGGGGCTAGATCTTACCTTACCAAGAGCCATAATACTTATAATGACCAACCTTTGAGTCACCTCCTCAGACTAGGAGTCGATTTGGAATAGGATGTTACAGACTAAGACTTAGTGATGATGATACTAGGTTATGTCAAAGGAAAAGACAACTGCTAGAAGTGAAGCGTCGTCCGAATTTCGAGTCATCACTTTAACAAGTGAGTGCATAGTTACTTTCATCTTACACATAGATATCAAGTATTTAATATAAAATACATTCTATATGTGCCTATTTCTATGTTCCTAATATCTATGTTGGATGAACGATTTCTACATGTTTTACTTAATCTAAATTGTATATGTATTTTAAACTTATAATTATGTTGGGTAAACATGGGTAGATGAAAGATGATATAGATGAGGAAAGATGAGATAAGTGATAAAATGACTTGACTTTAAAGATGATCCAGTCATCTAATGTGTATAGATGGTGACCATGGACTATTATAGACACTCCAGTGGAACACTAGCAGGATCGCAACCGGTAGATGTTTTTGAATTAATTGTTCACCAGGTGTAGTCCATCCCTCCAATGGTTTCCTTAATGACATATATTACTAAGGAAACCCTTAACCATTATTGTATATCCTGAAGATAATCGTTAGGATAGGTTCCTTTGGTTAGATGCTTTAGGGATAGAAAGTGAGGATAACGGGGACAAGTAATCGGGTTGAATGGTTTAATGAAAATAAAGAATTTTAATGTAACATCCATAAAAATCGTGCCAATTTAAAACTTTTTAAATCATTCAAAAACCAAAAATTATTACGAATTTTGTTTTCAAAATGGTTTCATGTTAGAGTATCCCAGAATCAAATCATAAAAATATAAGCGGTGCACGATCACGACTTCGCCTTCCTGCGATTGTCAGAAGTACTAAAACAAAATCGAAAACTGTAACCCGGGGCTTAGTGATTTCCCCCAAAATACCAACGCTATACAAATATAACCATATCATAACAAACAAACAACATACATATAGAGTATATAGTATGACTGGATTGCCCGCACTGGGCCTTCAGTCTATCTGGCCCACTCTTAGAACCTTCAGCATGTCTGGTTCCCCCACCTAGGCCTTCAACCTGCCTGGACCATTGTAACGTCTGGTTCCTGATACGTATTTTAAATATGAATTTTTACACTTTTACACTGGGAGTCGACGAGTTGGATCCCCCAACTCGTCGAGTAGAGGCAAATCTTGGACTCGAGTGGAAGAGTCTACTCGACGAGTAGACCTATCTAGATGAAACCCTAAATTTTAGGGTTTGCACCCTATTTAAACACATTAGCTAGCCTCCCATGCAGTCCTCCATCGTCTCCTTAGTCCAGAAAACCCCTAACTCGTGACCCTTGAGCTTTGATAAGTGTGTGAGTCATTTTTGAGAGTGTTTGTGTGATCTTGAAGCTAGAGGAAGAAGAAGAAGAAGGAGCTAGAAGGTTCAAGGAAGTAGTAGATTTAGGGTTCAAGCTCCATTTCCAATCCCTTTAAGGTATAAAGTTGCTTCCTTGACTTCCTTAATGCTAGATCTCTCCATGTTGAGTTTAGGGCCATCTTTTAGCATTTTTGTGAACCTTTTTGGAGTATGGAGTGTGATATGAAGTTGTAACTTTAGATCCAAATCCAGATCCTCATTCTCCGACTCAAAATCTTTATCGAAAATTTTCTTTGTTCTTGGACTCTCTAGGGGTGCTTGACTAACATCGGTTGCTAGAGCTTCATCAACCGTTTATGGATCTATTTTATCGAAAAGCTCCTTTGTTCTTCGACTTTCTTGCCTCCACCCTTAAGTCTTCATTATGCACTTGTGTTAGCTTGCTTTTCTAACTTCTATTTGTTAAGAGACTTTTTTACATTTCAATTGATAATCTTTTGTAGAGTTTGGACATGAAGATACACTCCCCATCACATGAGCAATATATTGTTTCATTCACCCCCCCCCCTCGCCGAACACTTTTCCACACAAGGTACATTTCAATCCATCCATGTTTTTTCCGGGATAAAATCATATTCCCAACCAACATCATCTAAATTATGTTTTTGTGCACCAGTGGTAGTTAATCCAACAGACGGTGTAGTCGAAGCATGAGATGTCTTTGATTGTCAAGTGTTATAAAACATCACATTAACACATAAAAAAAAATTAGCAGCTGCTCACTCAACCTAAAAACTTACAAATGTTGAACAGATGCTCACAACATGCTTAAAAAACAATTTAAATCAATTAATAGCTTCAAAATCATCTTAACAACTTAACAAATTAGTTCAGGTTAATTCATATTCTCTTAACACAAAGCTACACAAGTATACAAACATCAGGTATAGAAAGATTTGATGACACAGGATTAAAAATTAGCTTGAAAAGAAAAGTCTGTTGTATGTTAACCACACAAAAAAACATACGCTTACCAGGCTTTTCAGGAAATTTTGAAAATTCGTAGGGGCATTTCATCGAACACTCGGCCTGCGTTGCTCTACCATTATACTGATTGATAGGATGAGAGAATTAACTACTGACAACATGTTAATCCCGTGTTTATCCATCAAAACTTTGTAGTACTAGACCAACATAAATTAATTTTAGTCATGTAAGATGCATGGGTCTATTTAATAGAGAGGAATTCATGGAAGCTCTAATTAATCATAAAGTAATTGGCATTTGTAGGACACATCAGTATTAAAGGCCTCTAATCAGTTTGAAGGGAGATTCAAGCTCAAGGAGATCAATTTCAACAATTTGTAAAATAATTTTAGAACTTCTTTAACATATTCTTCATATGCATCCCTGAGTTTTCACGAAACGGTTAAACATAGTCATATTGTTAGTAAACATATGATGTATCTTTAGACGTCTAAAAAAGACCTCAATTCTGGAGGATGATGAGGCCAACATCAACGTCGGGAACTCCACTTTGAAATCGAAAACTTCTTTCCAGTCCCTCACCTTTTTTCTCTGCTCCGTATCATAATATCTAAATGGATTCTCTTCGTCTATCCTCACCTTCTTCTTCTCCCCCACTGGCTGATCAAAGGACATCTTTGCTGCCGACTCCATCTTTTCATGCACTTCAACGGGAATACCATGGTTGATTACTTGGAATAAAAATTTAAAGATAAAGATGAAATCACAATGATTTAGAGAAACAAATCAACACAAAAAAACAAAGAATTGAGCCTCTAATTTGTAAAATAAAAAATTACCTGTGTCCTCGTAGCGTTGATGCACTAGAGTAGAAAGTGCAGAGGAAATGAGCCATATATCACACCAATGGAGATATCAGATAAGAGAGGCAGTGGGGAGAATCTGATAAGGGAAGGAGGCAGAGAAACGGTCAATCAAGAGAAGGGTGGTGGGAAGCAGAGAAAGACGGTGGGAAACATCTATAGTATCAAGGCGCGAAGCAGGGAGAAGAGAGAGGCGGTGAAGGGTATGGATGGCAGCATGATGCCGAAGAGAAACGAAGAGGCTTCTGGAATAATGAGGAATAATTAAACAGGAACCGGTGGAAGGGTGAAGGTCACACCCAAGAAGGATTAATTGGAGGATCATGGCGGTGGGGGACACGTAGTAAAAGCGGTGCAACAAAGTATACCACTAAAATTTTGGTCGAATCAATAGCAAGAACTGTTTAATTGGGAACCCAAAATTAATCTATTTATATAATATGTAATGAAGTCTTTATAGGACCATTAAAATAGCTTTTTACAAAGCTATATGAGATAGCCTTATTGATAGGTTCATTATACTTGTTTTTTACAAAATTTCCAAATACACCTTTAAAATTAAACAAACTGTTTGTCTTTAACATTTGAGTTTTTAGAAGCATACTTATATTTTTTCATATTAAAATTCAAAAGCTTTGGATTCATTTTTCTATCATATTAGTGTATTACCATATATATATATATATATATATATATATATATATATATATATATATATATATATATATATATACTAGTAAACTTTTATGGCCCGTGCTAAGCACGACCCATGAAGGGTAATTTGCGTATTTTATAAGGTCCCTTTAAAAATGAATGAAAATACAACGTTATAGTTGAGTAGATTTTTCAAAATACAATGTATCAATAAGACACAAATTATAATTACGATATTGTTTAGCAGAAAATGAAAGTAAAATGTTACAAATGACAATTAAATGAAAGTACGTTCATATTTCTTGTATTTAACACTTTGAAATTGATACAAAGTAATGCATGTTACATACAGGTAGTGTATATGAAAGGCAACTCCTCAAAGCATCACATGCATTACAATTAGATAATCAAACAGAACATATCCAAAATAATGATCTATTCAATAAGTCAATTATTTAAATTATTTCTCATAACAGATTATATTTATATAGCAATATCAAGACATTAATTATTTCATCACTCGTCACATATGGTTGACAGACAGCAAAACCGTTGATTGCACTCTGTAAGAACTGCAAATATACAATGAAAGTAAATTGCTATTTCTTGTATTCAACTTCACATACCTCTGCTACAGTCAATCTTCGAACATGCCAACTTGCTTATTGCAATCAGTAGTATCTCATCTAATACCTACATGTTTTTGAATGTAACCTAGAAGTCCTTGTAAACTTGAAAGTTATATGTACTTCATTAGAAAAACTAAATTTTACACCTAAACAAAAACAATAATAAAAATATCAGCCTCAAAAGCCTGTAGGAAATGAACAAATACAAGCCAAATCATTTTTAAAATAACAATCATTACGGGAATGATACGAACTTGTAGGTAATGAAACCATCTTAATGAAACCATCATGGCAACCTACCAACTTTACTAAAGAGTGCCGATATACATCAACATACATCGCTGTCACAGCCAGACTTCTCTGGTGCACCCTACCACTTTTGCCCCAAACAAGTATTGTAACTAAAATTAAATCATTATAGTTAAGACATTGTAGACTCAATGCCTATTTCTTTCCTCATTGAATACGGTTTCTTTATTGCACTTAGAAAAACATTTAAATGAAAGTAAATGATTGTTTTCTTGTCTAGAATTAATAAAAGTTATGACTTAATCAGGTAATTTGTATATGGACTTTTCTTTTTGAGTTAATACAAAAAAAAAGTTAATAAAGAAAATAACAGGACTTAGGCTATACATAAAAGTCCTAATTTCCTATAATTTTGTCCTCATTTTCAATTTCTCCAAGCAGGCCCATGGCCAATTTATTCTGGAATATTTATAAAAATCCGAACATCAAACACGATTCAAATACAAGATACTAAAAGGGAAGCAACTTACAGCTTGCATGCAACTACCGACCGCTAACATGAAGTTATGAAAATTAATACCATTTTCCTCTTCTTGCTAGAATCTAGACTGAAATATGTAAAAGATGCAAAACCAAATGGGGAATTTAGAAGGTTGCCTGTGTTATTACGTACACAAAGGAATGAATAAAAATGAAAAAGCATCAACATTTTAATTCTTATTATGCTTATTGTCTTACAAATTGTGAGTTATCTATCTTTAATGGCAAAAGAAGACACCAAAGGGGGTATCTTTAAATTAATTCTTGAACAAGCTATCAAGTAATCAAACCCACATTTTTAGCATGACAAAGAGTCAAAGACCATCCAACTGAAGGGAAAAACTAAAACAAAATAAATTAGAGATTTAATAAAGCAATTGATCACTGACGACTTCAGTTTGCTTTGTATATCTTTTTCGCTGGATAAATTAAACATGAGAGTGTGCACACTAATTAATCCATTAGAGGAGTGGGTATGGGTCCAACGAGAAGCGACGGGGGGTGAGGTGGCACCCCTCAACGCCGTTATAACACGGGGAACACCGCCCCCTGCTCGTTGCTTCTCGTCGAGGTGAATCTCGTTGCGATGGCGACGGGAAGAAACGAAGACAATTAAAAAAATGACCGTTTTAAATTAAAAAAAATTACCGTTTGATTTGCAACGGTTTAAAAAAAAAGTTAATTATTAAAAAAAAACATTTTATCCTATAAATACTCTCATTTTATTTATAATTTTCACACACTTTTTCTTATCCTCTCTACATACTTTCAATTATCTTCAAAAAAAATATGGATCCTTTCGACTCGTCCGATGATTCAGATGACGATATTTTCTTTAGGATGATGTATCATTATTACACTACCGACCTGCTACAACCAGACCCAGCCCCGCTACTAACAAGACGTGCGATGTTAAACAGAAATCGCGAGGAAGGACACGAACATCTATATCGCGATTACTTTGCGGATAATTGTGTATACGGGGCGAAGGACTTCAAAAGAAGATTTCGTTTGAGTAGGGATGTGTTCTTACGAATCGCCAACGCCTTGGAAAGCCGGTATCATTTCTTTACTATATTTTTATACCAAATAAATAAAAATGTACTACATGTTTCTTTAATTTTACAACATATGCAATATATTTTTAAACTATAGTTAATTTATGTTTAGGTACGGATTTTTTCAATTAAGATATGATGCTAAAGGTAGACGGGGGTTTACAACGTTGCAGAAATGTGCTGCGGCCATTCTTTTGATGGCTATGGGGGAGTCACCCGACACCATGGACGACTATATGAGAATGTCCGAAAGAACCGCAAGAGAGAGTTTGTATACATTGTAAAGGGGTGTTGTTGAAACTTTTGGAGACGTGTATTTGCGGAAACCTTCGTTGCATGATTTGCAAGAATTGTATGTGGCGTATGAAGAACGTCATGGGTTTCCCGAAATGATCGGAAGCATTGATTGCACACACTGGAAATGGAAAAATTGTCCGGCAGCATGGAAAGGGAAATATGCAAGTGGTCATCACGGATCACCTTCATTGGTGTTAGAGGCAGTTGCTTCTCAAGATTTATGGATTTGGCATGCATTTTTTGGGGTTGCGGGTTCCAACAACGACGTCAACGTTCTTGATCAGTCGCCAATATTCGACGATCTTTTGAACGGAAAAGCCCTGGATGCTCCTTTCACAGTGAATGGAAACGAATACAAATATGGGTATTACCTTACAGATGGAATATATCCTCAGTATTCCACATTCGTGAAGGCATTCCGCCACCCGGTTGAAGAACGAGACAAATTTTTTAAGAGAAGACAAGAAGGAGCACGTAAGGATGGGGAACGTGCTTTTGGGGTGCTGAAGGCGAAGTGGCATATAGTCGAACATGCAGCACGACCATTGGATTTAGAAACTTTACGATATATCATGTATGCGTGTATCATAATGCATAACATGGTAGTAGAAGATAAAAGGGCGAAATATTGCACACTATATCCCAACGGAGCCCAGACACGTTCAGTTTCAACCAGGAACAGCAGATTATTTGCATCACATTGTTGACATTCAGGACGCAAATAAACACAAACAACTGCGAGAGGACTTGGCGGATCATATCTTCTATGGTAACAATAACGATAACGAATAGCGTTGTTTTTTTTTTTGTTTTGAATTTGGATGTTATTTCCTTTTTTTTTTGTTTTTTTTTTTTTGTTTTTGGATATTATGTGTAATTTAGTCTTTATGTTAATTTTAATTTTTAGAAATTTTTAATTGTTTTTTATACTTTTTAAACATTATGTTTTATCTATTTTTAATTTAAAAAATATTTGTCTCAATTTAAAAAAAAAAATCGAAATAAATAAAATAATTTATAAAATGAAAAAAAGTTGGTGTTATAACAAGATATAACATGTTGCCCATTTCCTCACTTGGTGTTATAACACCATTGATGATGTGATATGTGATGTGGTACCAAAATGGTGTTGCATCTAGTTGCCCACACCTTATGGTCTTAAGCATGTCACATAAGATTTAGCTACAAATGAGTGATTTTCTGATTTTGAGCACTTCAACAATCTATCTACAACACAAAACTAAACAAAATCAATGATAAATTTATTAACACAAATATTTCAAAAAAACAAAAATGACAAATTTTCAAAAATTCAAACTCTACAAACAGATTAGTTGTCGTGATGCATACATAGGAAGACAAATTGTATGAAACGAAGATAAATTCTTTATTCTTTAGTATGCATTGTCCTTTTTTTCAAAAACTGAGAAATTACAAATGGATACATTGAGAAAATACAAATTGAAGAAAAAGAAATCAAAATAGATGGAAAATCAAAATCACAACATAATAAGATGAGAAAATGCTTACCAGTACAACAATTAAAACCGTAATATGAAAATATATTGAAATTGTCAAATTAAGGGCAAATTCTGCAGATTTAGTTGACTTTCGGAAGCCCCGATATATCAAAATTAGATCCCGAAATTTACACAACGCATATCTTTGAGGAGAACACAGGAGCGTGTATGGGAGATTCATGTATTATTATTGAATTTAAACTCTTGATGGACAATAAAGAAGAGATAATTAAGCGTAAAAGAGGAGGCAAAACGACACGTCTGGAAACGTCTCCAACCAGGTGTGACGGTCCAGTTTATCTATATATATATAAAAAGTGCTCTAACATACACCCTTTGATAAATGGAGACATCTGTTGGTGAAAGAGACGCAACGGATTCGGTGGAACATGTCGCCTCTTAAAACATCATCACACACTCTTATAAAAAAAGGGTTTTCATATATAGTAATGATATATATATATATATATATATATATATATATATATATATATATATATATATATATATATATATATATATATATATATATATATATATATATATATATAGAAAAGTTCAATAGATAATCAGAACTGGAACCAATTTTCACTACTAGAAAAACAGCCTTTTACGACGCTCATTGCGCGTCGTAAAAGGCTCAGACGACGCGCAAATGCGCGTCAAGGAAGGCCCTGTCATAAAGAGAGATGACGCGCATTTACGACGGTCATTTACGACGCGCATTTACGACGCGCAATGCGTATCAAGGAAGACCCTGTCATAAAGGAAGACGACACGCATTCGCGTGTCATAACCTTACGACGCGCGTGTTAATGACACGCAATGCGTATCAAGAAAGCCCCTGTCAAGAAAGGCCATGTCATAAATGAAGATGACACACATTTTTGCGTATCATAATCTTAAATGTTTAAAAAAAATATTATTTATAGATTTACTAATTTTCAAATTAAATAATACATTAAAAATCTCATAATACAAAATAAAATACCATAAATAACAAAGATAATTCATTTCACTAATATGTCAAATACAAATAATTATTCTAATAGTGAGTAAATGTTCTAATAAAATGAACTCATTTATATACAATTGCATTATCTAGCTTACTATGTGCCAACAACTCTCTATGTGTTTACTTTTGCTTGAGTCTCGTTTCCTCCAAAGCTTCTAAATCACAAACCTTTTTAAACATACTAGAGACAGGATCCAATCCATGGGGTATTTTTGGAAAATAGTCTGAAAATTCTTGACAAATCATCAACCTGCAAGTGAAGGGTAGAAAAGGAAGAAACAAATGTTCACAACCAGTAAGAAATCTAAACACTAGAAGTTTCATAGTGATTGTTGATTCCTATAAACTCAAATGTGAGATGAGAGGCTTGTTCACAACTAGTAAGAAATACTAAGTAGAAAGAAACAAATCAACACCGTTTTCTGCTTCTGCTGCAAGCAGTAATATGGAGCGTGACCCACGACAGATGAGGCAGTCATCTCCTTGAAAGCTAAATACATATGTTCTCGCAAAACTAACATAAAAAAACAAACAATAATGAGAATAATTTGTGGCATTCATCACCTTTAGTATCCAGCCACAAATCAGGACCAATTCATCCATCAAACACACAATCAGCACTCAGCAAGCCCACTCCACTACCCTCTCCAACAGCAAGTCAAAGTAAGCATCATCCAAGTGTTAGTGCCAAAAAAAAATCAAAACATTCATTAATTTTAACGTGTTGGGAGGAGAGCAATTAGGTAAAAGGATTGAGAAATTCGTACCCATGCTTATCTTAGCAAACTTGGTTTGGAACACCTGCACAATAAAATATAAATTATCAAAAGACTAAATGACTATCTTACCCTTACATTGAAAAGTCAAAGTGCCAATTTAATATGAAACATGGGTATGATTGTATAAAAAACGGACCTTGAAGCCAGTGTCACCTAGATTGAAGTAGAATCTCTCCTGGTATCCTGAAAAAAAAAAACAAGGGACTATTTATTTTAATTAAACTTACATAAAATATAAGAGATTCTTTATGCTGATTATATGTGTAGATAATTAGAAACTTAACTGAAAGCATTTTAAGTCCGGGGAGGGATAATATTGGGTCCATATGTAGGAAAAGTATCTGAAGTACATCACCTGAAATCGATCAACAACCACAACTCGAGCCTGGTCGTGATTATAGCTCAACTGCCACCTTCACACTCCCGTTAGAAGTTTGTTAATCAAATATGATCACTCTTGGACACGGGCATTAAACTTAATAAAGAATAAAATTTTGCTTTCCATTTGCTTTTCTTATTACGACATTATAATTTAAAAATCTTCTACATATCCTTTCTATTTGGATAAAATATGTTATAAATGGTTTATATTTTTCAAAGAAAGCACATTGCTATCTGTTGCATTCATTTTTTTATCTCAAGAAATGTCTAGATTTTCATTAATTGGTAAAAAAATTTAAGTTTTGTTCAGTTTTTACCTGATTGTACTTGGCTAAGCGCTCTCCACGAGAAGGAGAGCCTGCTTTGATTTGACAAGAAGCAAGACCAACCACCAGGTCAGCAATGAAAGAATCATCTATTTCCCCACTTCTCTATGATATCACCACCATAACTTGGAACCATCATAACCGGTCAGCAGATTCATACACATTTGAGAGGTTAAAACATCTTAGAAAACTTCCTCAGGGCATTATGGTCACATAAATGCTATACATCATCTTCCTCAAGCAGTTTCACTGATGTGTAAATACCTGCACCAGCTAGTGCGTCAAGGATGGGAGCTGTAAGGTAGATCCATATGCCTTTGTAGTTATTTGCAGCTATTGCTGGTCCCAAGGTTCTTGCTGAGTTCATTGATGCTCCTGTCAGTGGCCTATATCATTTCAACAAAGGGAAAAATGTGAACAAAGAGGTTACCCCCTTTTTTTTTTAAAAAAAAAAAAAAAAAACTTCTATCAACATACCCAGTTATCAGAATATTAAGAAGGTTCAATTTATACGTACCCATCTATAAGAATATTAAGCATGACAGTTGCCCCCACAGCTATTCCCGCTAGCTCGCCAACCTGTGGTGAAATAAAAATCAGGTTACAGTTATTTGAATAATTGCAAAATTTGTCTATGTTCATGTATATGTAAAATTTCCATAGCCAATTTTATATTAATACTATAAAATAATAAATATAAATATATATATATATATATATATATATATATATATATATATATATATATATATATATATATATTACCCGTGAAGATCAGGGGTAGATGGGCGATATACACTTGTTAAGCCTAATTGTCTAGCAGCTGAAGCAGTGGTTTCGCTAATGCATGCAACAGAACCCTCCCATGTCTGTGGTTCAGGTAGAAAATCCATCGAAGCACTGTTGCATGATAAAGATTAACAGATTAGAGGTCATTTTTTTGGATTTATTTTTCAGGTTCTATGTTTTTTTGGTTTCATAAAGCAATAAAAATAGCAATGAAAGAAATGGTGTCTTCTTGAAGTCAAAGTCCATGAAAGCATGAGGAAGATATTTGTTGAATTTCGCAATATATTATAACAAAAAAGTTCGAGAACTTTATATCTAAGAATACAAATTATTGGAGTGTAATGGAGACTGAGAAAACCTCTAAATAAATAATCAGATAAGCTTCGGTTCAGTTAAGCTTTTTAAATTAGGTCATAAAACAAAGCATTGAACTAACCCCAAAAAAAACATGTGAAACTCCTTCAAAATTTACAAACAAAAAAATATTTATATTTATATTTAAAAACATGTGAAACTCCAAAAAAAAAAAAAAAAACAGGTGGCATAATTAATAGAAAATGATCTTACTTTAATTGGATGCACGGCTATTGAAGACAAACTTCAAGAAGGGTAAGAAAGAAGCTGCAGCAACACCTCAACCCCTGCTGCAACAACATTTCCATTAACCCAAGGACAGAAGAAATTATGATGCTTAATTGGATCAAACTCCACTACTTCTTCAAAGTTGCTTTCCCCATTTGGAGGCCCTAAATACCAAAATATATAAATAAAATAAAAAAGATTAAATGTTCAATCATTTTTAATAGAAAAAAGGACTCTAACCTAGCCCATTTGCAAGAGGCTCACATGGTTATACATTCATGCTCTTTATGTTACATTTTCATAATCTCAGGTTCGTGAAATGGCAATGGTTTCTGCTGTTCAGGAAGCCCAGAAAGATAATCTTAGAAACTTTAGTGACTACATGATGACTTTGTTAGAGGTTAGTTTCTACACAAAGTCAAAGTTACACTTCAATTCTGTATTCTGATATCTACTAAATTACCCTTTTACCGCCTGTTTAATACTAAATTACCTATTTTTTTTCTATCTGTCAGGATGACTGGCAGAAGGAAAAAAGGGACTTTCTTCACAGCTTGAGCCGCATCTCCAGTTTAGCAAGGACCAATGTAACTGATTCAAGCATTGGGGCTAACCGATCAGGGCCAATATTATCTCTATTTTCTAGTCCTCACATTTCATCTGGTCCTTCTAACATGGAGCTTTTGGCAATAGTTGATAAAAAGGCTGCAACATATGTCCAGGTTGTGAGAAAACTCAATGATGCAAGAAAACGTAGTTTAGAATATAAAGTAAGTCCATCAACTTATCATACTTTTGTTACTCGATTTATTTATTAATGTGTATTTTGTTCCATTTTTTAGTCAGCTACTGCTTTTAAGAATGCATATGATCACAATCTTGGCCTGGATTCTTCTAGTGGTAACTCAGTTACCATGAACAAGATCTGGCATCTAATTCAGGTACACATTGTTTTCATATGTAGAAGATTGCTCTTTCAAGCATTTTGTCGATCACTTGGAGTGCATATATGCTCTCTTTTTTCTGACCCATTTACTTTAATTGTACATTTATAACCATCGAAAACAAATGCCAAAATCACATACTTTAAGCATCGATTCATTGTAAAATATAAAATAAAACATCAAACTGAGGTTCAACAAAATAACATTAAGAGAGGGGTAGAGATTTTCGAGATGATCTACAGGGGATGAAGAAATAAAGTTCTTCTGTTCAAAAATAAAACCAAACAGATTCATCACTCTCAACATTTTAAAGACAAAGATCAAGTAGTTAAACACAAATTTTAAACTGAAATTTAATCAATATAATGAAAAATCAGAAAAAACATACTCACAGTAGTAGTCGTGGCGGCCGTAGTTGTCGACTCCGCCATCATAAACTTTTTTGTTGAAGAAATAGGAGATGGTAGAAGCGTCCTTTTCATAGCATAGTAACACCTCCCATTCCGGGGAGAAATAGGAGATCGTAGTTGTCGGCCGTAGTTAAACACAATTTTTGTTGAAGAAAGGAAACTTCAATTAAATGAACAAGTTTACCATATTTGGGAGAAAAAATCGGGAATGGGTTACTATTAACGAACCTTAGAGAGTTTATTGCCACCAAGATGATGGAGATGCACGAAAGAAACCAGAATCCTTTTTTCTTGATTGAGAAGATGAAGTTGAGGGATGAATGAGAAGTCGTGTTCCCCTAATTTGCTGAATGGATGAAGAAATAGGACCAAGGCTAGAAGCGTAACTAGACTAGGGTTTGTAAACGTGGGGAGTCATTGTAGATGGAGTAGGGTAGAGGTGAAGAGGAGTGAGCGGGGTACTTCAAAATTTTGGGGGATTTTCCATGTTTCTAGTGGTGGCGGCTGCTAGGTTTTACAGAGAGTAGCAGGGGAGAAAATGAAAGAAGATATTACTATTTCAAATGTGTTATGTTTGATTAGGGTTTGCACATAGAAGGAAGTGAAAGTCGATCGGAGAAGAAGGGGTTTGCAGAGAGAAAGAAGGGAGAGAATGAAGTCGATTTGGCGGGTGTAGAGAGTAGAGAGGAAGAGGAAGCGGGTGTTCAAAATTTTGGGGGATTTAGTTTCCCCCCTGAGTCCCAGAAACGCGCGTTTATTAAAATTATAAAGCGACATTTGTAGAGGACGCCCTTTTTATTATAGGTGCCCTCCGTGTTTTTAATATTTTTACATGAGACACTAATTTAAGGGCACTCAGTAATGCGCGACCTAAATCCTTAAAATTTTTGAAGAGATGACACTTTTTAATGTCGCTCTCTAATGCGTAACATAAATCAAAGAGCGTCGTGTTTTGCGCGTCGTAAAAGGCCTTTTTTCTAGTAGTGTTTTTTTTTCTTCAAGTTCTAGAACTTATCGAAAAAAAAAACTAAAAATATCTAAATTGATAACTTAACATTGTGAATGTTAAATATATTTTTTGGATTCACCGTGTGAATTTAGATTCATATTGTGAATTTTCAAAGATTTACATTGTGAATTTAACGATTTTTTTTTTATAGAATTAGATATCATTGGAAATATGATAAAAAGTTATGAATTTTTGTATTTTTAGTTTTTTTTTTTTTTTTGAATAAGTTCTAAAAGTTGAAAAAAAAACTTGGTTTTTTAGTTAATTATGGTTCTCTATTAAACTCCACCCTATATATATATATATATATATATATATATATATATATATATATATATATATATATATATATATATAATTTAATACTACTATACGCATTTTTTGTATTTAATCATGGGGTAATAATTATACATTGGCTTAGCAATTCATAACATTATGAAACCGAAATAGATATATGGCTCCATATATCTAAATGTATCATTTTATATTTGACATGGTAGTTTATCTAACTACTTTTACTAAACATACTCAATCAACTAGACAAAAACTAAATTTTCAGCTAAAAAATTTACTTTTTGTATCAGCTACCAGCTAACTTATAAGACAAAAGCTAAATTTTCAGCTAAAAAAATTAACTTTCAGCTACTCTGTCAACCACATCCTTAGAGGTAGAAACACTCTATTTTGTTTAGCTAAACATATCTTTTTACTAATAGGCCTATCCAACTCTATCTTTGAATTCTTCAACACTGGAGTTTTATGAAATATTAGTTAAGGTTAAAATCCTTATAACCATTTTCTTGAGTTTTATTTTTGTTATCATCTGTAAATTCCATCTCTATAGCTTCTGTTGTTTTGGATCCGAAATATTGGCAGTCTGGATCACACATATTACTCCTTTATAAACAACCCACTAGGTGCATGTTAGCGTGTGTAGTTAGTTATAAGTGTTCTCATGTATGATCCTAGCTGATTGGTGATTCCTTGATACATAATCATCCTGCAGTGTCCATGAAAGATATTGAAGATAAAAGAACCAATCTTGAAATTTAAAGAAATTTTAAGTAGTTTTTTAAATCCTAAAATTAATAACTTACAATTTTCCTCATCAGTCATGCTACTTAGGTTTGGAAACTGTGATCCGTTTCCATATAAATCACTAATTATTCTGCATACACATTGTATAATTAAAAATATTTAAAAGGATGTAGTTTTTGCAAATTGTTTAAGAGGGATAGACATAATATGCAATCTCATCGAGTTATTCTTCATAAATACAGATGAAGAAACTCATAATTTTGAGAAAAGAAAACAGAAGAAACATAGAAGTTCCTAATTTTTCATATTATCAAGCTTGCAATAACACTTACACGATTATGACCAATGTTTTTAAGAATTCAGATTATTCATGTAGGTGTGATGAAACCTACAATCTGAAGCCCTGTTCCTCATTGAAATTCGAACTCAATCTTTTGTTCATCTTGAAGAAGCGTTCCAGTTTGTATATCATCTTCCAAATTGTTGACACTAAGAAGTATCAAGCTTACAGTTCTTCCAAAAGTTGCTGATTTTACATCCAAATTCAATACTTGTATATACTCCCATGCTCATATTATCAACAATTGTTTTCTCTGAAGTATCTGGTATTCAAACACAAGGTGGAACACTTCTTCAAGATGAAGGCTATTCTTTTGATCTATGATAGAACAAAAGAATTGCCTTCATCTTGAAGAAAGGTTCCAGCTTGTGTTTGAATGCTAGCTACTTCTGAAAAAACAAGTGTAGAGAGATGGGAGTAAACAAAAGTATTGGATTTGGATGAAAATCAGCAACATTCAATCTTTGTATTTATAATGTGATTTACCTTTACTTGTTTCATTCACTGTGACATATCAGAGCGAAACTAGACAAGGTGTGATCAGAAAATTCAAGTCCACAGAGTGGGAAACAGGAAAAGGACGAGTCGAGAGCTTATTGTAGCAACATCAAAAAACCTAACGAATGCGATATTGCAATGAAGATGCGTAGAGATAATTAAATACAGATGATGTGACATACCAATAAAGCATGATGTGTGTGATCTCCCATGCCATTAAAAGATCATTCCATTTAATGTATCATGCTTTGAGGGAAACAAGAGAAGAGAGTAGTAGGTAATAGGTAGTGATGTTTACAATGTGATTCCATGAAATCGAGTAAATGCGAAGTATGGACAAAGGTTACGGCAGTTGAAAACCGATGAACAAGAAATTTCTGTGAAGATGCTTTGGATAAACGAGGACAATGTCCTTTTCCTTTACATTGTGCAATGTTTCGTTTTCCAGCCCATACTTGAAGGTTCTTTTTTTTTACTTGAATGAATATATTTATGTTAGAAACAGCCATATACATAAAAATGGATAACAAATTTTGGGCTTTTAGAAATAAAAAATAAAAAAATAAAAAACTTCAACTGATATTTTTTGACAATTAGATTATTGTTTATTCATCTTACTTTTTAAAATTGGATAATTTGTAAAAGGTTCTTAAACTTCAAGTATGTTTTTCTCGGTCGTCCAAATTTTTTTTTTCTTTTTTGTGATCTAAATTCTATATTTGACGAAAATGTTTTGTCTTATGCCAAAATCAGGCTGCTTATTTAAAGATATTGGCATAAAAACATTTAAGTTTTTAAAAAAAAAAAAAAAAATCAGTTTTACCATTAACATCATTTTTTGGTACGTTAAAAACCGAACTTTGCAAGTTTTTTTTCTCTTGTTATCTGTTATTATATGTTTTTAAATTAACATTAAATAAATTTCAGGGTTTTTTTCTGTATTATATGTATTAATGTAGTAAAACATATTTATACAAGAAAAATGTTTAATTAAACATTATAATTTAATTTTTTTAAATCTAATTTTTATATACGGGTTTTTTCTACATATTTATATGGTTAAAATGTAAAAGTAAGTTTTAGGAGTATAAATATGTATTTTAGATGTGTAAATATGTTTTTTCAGAATTAAAAATATGTTTTTTTTTTATGTATTTAGAAAGTTTTTTTTTATGTATTTAGAAATATAGATATATTTTTAAAAAGATAAATATATTTTTAATATATTAGTATGTGTTTAGAAGTATAAATATGTATATCTACACATTTAGAGTTATATCAAACAAAAACGTGTTTACATGAAAAATATATTTATTAAAAGTATGTATTTATATTTTAGATACTTCAAATATATATATATATATATATATATATATATATATATATATATATATATATATATATATATATATATATATATATATATATATATATATATATATATATATATATATATATATATATAAACTTCTAAAACATGTATTTATATTTTTAAAATATGTGTATACACTTTAAATAATGTATTACTTTTAAAAACATAAAAACAACTTTTTATACTTCTAAGATATATATATATATATATATATATATATATATATATATATATATATATATATATATATATATATATATATATATATATATATATATATATATATATAAGATGTATAAATATATCATTCGTCCTTCGTGCATATGCCAAAAAACACGCGTTTAGTCTCTATTTTCAAAAATTAACTCGGACTCTCCATCGATTTGTTTTTTTTTTGCACACTTAGTCCCTATTGACATGAAATAAGTTCTTATCCTTGATAATTTTATTTTTCATTTTCTTTTTTTTTTTCCTTATCAGTTTTAAACTAAAAACAAGGAAAATAAACAAAATATCTCAACCCCTAATTACGTCACTTTCCTTCTCCCTTGTTCCCACCTCCTTCGCAGACTAACATCATTGAACCAAACCACCATTGCCACCTTATACCACTTGCTACCACACTTTGTTTACCCTTAAATCACCTTCGCTCTTATTTAAAGTGTCACCCTTGCACTTGGCTTCTTCCTCCGGCACTACCAACAATCACTGACAACATTTCGATCTGAAACTCTATCGTTGACTTCCGATGGTAGCGTACATGTGAAGAAGGAGATCGACGAAATCCGACAAAGCAGATCCATTCAGCCACCTTCTCCTCTTTTCTACAACTACGTTGACGACCACATATCTACAAATTGGGCCTGTAACTCTCAAAACCCAAGAACAAATCAGTGTAAATCGAGCTTCATCTTTGGCGAACACGTGGTGACGAAGACGAAGGTTTTCCGTCAAACATGATTAGATCTAAGATGTTGTAGATCTAAGAAAACAAAGGTGTAGATCCACCTATGGATTTATCAATTCTGAGAGTGGAGACAAAGGTTTTGAATGGTAATTCCAACTGTAGAGGCGAAGGTGGCGGACTGGAGGCTAGATGTACCTCCGGTGGTGACAAATTTAGATGAAGATGTACATGTGGTGGCTTAGAGGCGACCATGACTAATTTAGATGCACCTTTGGTGGCCGTATTTTGACATAACATGGAGGTAGTGGTTGTCGGTGTTTGGGAGGTGACGGTGGTGTGTGGTGTTCTTTAGGTTGAGGGAGAAGAGGGGTGGGTGAGGTGAAGGTAGAGGATGAAGGGTGGTGGAAGATGGACCTATTTTCTTTTTAAATTAAAATTAATAATAGATAATATTAGATTAATTGGAAATTAGATACACAAGGAAATTATGGTCATTTTAAATATGGAATAGACTAAAATCGCAACAAATTCGTCTTTCAAGGATGAAGCGTGCAAGTATAAAACAGACGATGGACGATCCAAGTTAATTTTTGAAAATAGGGATCAAACATGCATTTTGGCACTTGCACGACAGACAACCAAGTATATGGTTTGGTTATTTTGAAAACCTAAAGATTTGTGAGAATTTGATAACTCCTAATCCGCTCATCATTTTTCAAAACCAAAGCCACCAATATTATTGAAATTCAGCGCTTATGCCATATCTAGGCTAAAAAAAATGACGATTCTTTTTTTGAAATATGAATGCATGCACATTTTTGGACTATGGACACACCATGACATAGAATCAACCGCATCATCACCCAACTCACTACCAACCTCATCCCACCAATCACGTGCTTGGTCCTCCAACAGGCAGGAAACAAGTTCGACATTGTCTCCCTCGGGATAACAACTGGTACAAAAAGCGTTGGCTATATCTGCCAACCACCTGTTGCTAGCAATGGGGTCCCTAGCCCTATGATAGTCTGGAGCTCCACAAAGTCTAAACTCTTGAAACGCCAACGTACACGTCCCTATCATAGCCATCACTCAGAGCGGAAAAAACGATCATCCTCTCATAAAGGATCTCCAAAATTCCTTCCTTGACCGTATCGAAGATCACAGGAGTCTGGTCAATGATACTACGCATAATCTCAACTGAAACAAACTCTCTTAACTGATCATTAAGCTGCTCGAATCCAGAGCCCGAGCCAGATCCCTCGCTGGCACCAGAACTGCAAATTGGCCTAACACGTAACATCACCACACTCAAAGATATACCATAACAATCATCAAAATACTCATCATAAATCGAGGGGTCACACACACACTACAAGTTCTCTGATTTTATCTCAGCCCTTCTTGACTCGAGTACGAATCCTTTGCTTTTAGTAGTAGTGGCACATACTAACTTCCACATCTATCTGTACTTTCCTCAAGGATTGTATTGACTCCACCAAGTCTCGTTCACTAATACCGCTCCCAGCACTAATCTCATCCTAGGCTTACCCCAGGGTAATCTCCGACCCACTCTCCACCATCAGCTGCATAAGAAGTCTCTGCTACATTCCCCTAACTAGCTCGCTAGTACCATTACATATTACTAAAACCAGATAATTCTTCGAATGAGAGGTCTCTCCCTACAACGGTTGGACTCAGATAAGAGTTACGAAATAGGGCTAAACCTAACCTTCTGAAATTATTTAGTCCTCGTAATATGTAACTTAGCGTATTCGTTTACTAGTTAGTTAAAGATAACTAGAACTCCTAAAATCCAAAGCAAGCAGCATTCGAGCATTGAGTAACCAAAACCAAGCATATCCTAATCAGGCCATCATATCACTGACTAATCAGTACTAGCATGAAGTTCAATAAGCTCATATAGTAGGTATACAAGGCATCCTTCCTAGATCCTTAGCCCTGATCTAGCATGCAGTTCACATATTCACAATTCATATAATAATATAAACATATATGGGTAATTTGGGAGAACTTACTTGAGCTCGGCTGATTGCATGCACTATACACTTTTCTCTTTTTAAAACCCTTTTATAAAAATGATATTCTTTTGAAAATTTTCATACCAAGTCCTCAGTTTGAGTTTAGACACACTCGAGAGTGCATCCGAATCCCTCAAACCAAAGCTCTGATACCAACTTGTAACATCCCAAAAATCCAAGGTAAAAATTTCATTTTTAATATAACTAAAAGACATTTGTAACTTTGTTCACACATTGAAAAGCATTTCAAATAAAACATTTATCAGAGTTCATTCCCATAAATCACATATTACAGAAAACGTGGGTGTACGTGTTGCAATCATCCTGCGCTCCTTTATTTAAAAAATGGAGTTACCTGATACCAAAACTGAAAATCATAAGCATGAAGCTTAGTGAGTTCTCCAAATACCACATACCATACATATCAATTGATCTATACATGACTATGAGCCATACATATCATACATATATCATAATCAATAAAGGTGTTATGTGTCGCATATTTTCTTGACTTTATGCCACGGGCCACCTCATGGTCTTTCTTGTCAGGCCGGGGGCCACAACCTTCGGTCTTACAGAAAAGTGCTAAGTGCCACCTCTGGTCTTCCATGCAAGCATCAAAAAGACAACTAGCATACAAACTATACTACTTAACTAATTACTTTCCAAAGTTTAGATTTTGTTCTTACATACAATTTGCCAGGAGTCGCCACCTGATCTTTCATACATAATGTCTAGGGCTAACCCCCAGGTCTTCCTACTATACATATACCAAATGGACCGGTATTGGTGCCTTTGACCCATACAAACAATAAGGAGAATCACCTCACACTGCTAAAGTCCTGCAGACAAAACTCTAGCTGTTGGCTGGCAAATCCCGAACTGTCAATATCAAAACAACACCCAATTAATAATTGGGTGCCAATGCATAACCATAAATACACACTTGGGGTAAAAGGACCATCTTACCCCTAACCTAGCTTGGTCCAAGACCAAGGCCCAAAATCACACTCTGAAAGCTCAAAAGCCAAATAATAAACCAAGGCCCAATTATGGCCTAATTTTCCAAATTAGGCCCAAACCCCTCACATGTGCCTTACCTTAAAGTCCATCCAAAAACCCTAATCCATATACTTGTTCTTTGATGGCCCATTAAGAATCCAAACATCTAAAGCCCAACAGAAAATCCCAGCACAATTAGGGTTTTCACATAAAATGACGATTAGGGTTAAGTAAGAACACTTAACCTATTAAGGACTGTTGTGATATTCTGGAGAGGAATGAGTTGGGACTGTAGGTGAGATCCGTGCAAGTATCTTCTCCTGATATGACAGTACAAAATAGAAAGTTGGCTATTAGTCAATGTCCGGGAGGAGCTCCTGGGACGAAACTCTGACGATCAAGTTAGTATGAGATCTGAGAGAGATTATAGTAGATTGAAGGAAAAAAGAGAATTATATCCCCCTCTTCGTGAGGAAGAAGGGTCCTTTTATACTTGTTCAAGAAGCGTGTCCCTCAACAGATTATGTTGAGCATTCCCTCATGAGGTGCAACGTGGCGGACCCATATTGGAGGGTCCTCCGTCATGTCTTTTGCCTCATTCCCTAATTGTCTAGAGGGAGATCTTTTAATTGTTATGAAGATCGTGGCTATCGTAAAATGGGAGAGTGGAAATATCTTATTGGTCCCATGTTTTTCGGGATGTAACTTCCTGTAGAATAGGTTAAGGCTCGACTCTGCACCTAAACCCCATACCAGTGATCTTCGTGTTGGCGAAGGCCCGAACTTGGCTTTAGACTAGGTTCTGACCAGGCCAAGCCCGATGTTAGTTTGACTTCTCCTTTTTTGACGTTCTCCCTGAGGAATACTTTAACAAGTCCCTTAGGCTTGTAGGTGTATGCGTCGGCTTGATAGCGTCGCCGTTCGAGCCTATATTTCAATACGTGTATGTTTCGGATTATCTCAAGCATCTGATAGGCTTTAGATAGCTCCATCAATGTGTGTCAGTTCCATTGTGAGATAGTTCTCGATGCCAGTTTTGCCTTTAAAATCCCCCATTTTCCCCAGAATTTCCATCCATACATCCCCACTTTGCCTTTGTTGTATCAATTCGGGCATTCCGTTAATTTCCCTTTTCGATTGCTCATCTTTTTTTGACAATGGACTGTTATGGTAGAGTCCCTATTACAGAGAAAATCTGACTTCTGTAGGATTGCTGCAGCTTCTTACCAGAGCATGGTGTAATGATTCCAGCAAAGGGGTTATAGATCTATGATTGCCCACAAGAGAACGTGGGAGTTCCGATAAGTGGGGTTATGCCTACCAACGTCCGATTTCTTCAACATGATTATGGATCACTATGGATTTTCCATAGATAAGCTGACCCTGAGGGTTATTAAAAATATCGTAGGTTTTGAACTGATTTGTCGATCTTTGGGTTGTGTACCCACCTTATGGGTCTTCAGCTACTTTTTTTTTGTTCAACTATGAATTTTGGTGTTCGTACTTTGGTAAAAAGGCGGGGCATTCATTAGTTAATCTCTGAACAAGATGGCCCAAAGAAAAATTGGCAGAGGCAATGGCTCTGGGTTAACCGGAACCTTGTGGGGCATGGGAATCTTAACGACCTTTCAGTTAATCGAATGAATTACTTGACCCTTTTTTATTTCAAATTATAAGCATGAATGTGTTTAGACTAACCACAGATCAGGAATCATAACTGTCACACCCCCGGCCGAGGCGGCAGAACATGCTAGGTTGTGCGACTAATTTCATGGATCACAGATAAAGTGAATATACAACACAAGTACAAAAATAAACAAAACAACATTTCATTACATATTTATGTTTTCATACAAGGTTCTTACAGATAGTAATAAAATAATAATACGAGTTTGTCTTAACAGTTAGGCATAATAGTTCAAAAGTAGAAAATTGAAGTATTCGCAAGCCATGTTTTTGATCATCTGAGTGTGCCCGAAATTTCACTGATTTACTGAGAATAATGTATTTTAAAAGTCAACAACAGTTTGGTGAGAGTCACAGGTTTTCTGCTAGCCGCAGTAATAATACTTTCAAAAGTCCAAAAGTATTTTTCTTGTATAACAATAGTTGAAACAATGCTTTTAATGAGTCTTTAAAAGCCAAAAAGTATTTTTATAAATAAATTCATGCTTTTAAAGAAAACGTGTTTGTAATAACTTCATGAATGTTTAAATATATCCATTGTATAAGTAACCACTATACTTAAAAATAGTTCTGAAAGAAACCAAACCTATGGTTGTAGTGAAAAAGTGAGAGAGATTTGTGTTAATGTTTTTAGTGAGTTCTATAATCGAGCTATGGACGAAAATTACCCCTCCCTACGATGCTTCATTGGACGTCGTAGTAACGATCGTAGGCACATATCACCTGCTTTGATTGATCAGTCAATGGTTGTAGCTAGCAACCGCAGGTGGGGTTGTCGACCCCATATAGATCTATATATATGTACCTCGCTCCAAAGATTAACGATTATAGCAGTGTGGGGTAGACTAACTGATTAAACTCAGCTAATGAATAGTAGCGTTTCACTCAAAAACCATTAACAAAAAGTTTGTGAATAACTCTCATCCCTAACTTAATTATAGATAAGTACAGGGCATAATGAATTTCGTAGTATAGTATTTGTAAATTCGAGTATGGTTGATGTATTTATAAAAGTATAAATTACTCGCTCTAATAGAGATATGTATTTTATCATAATGATCTTGTATAAGTGTGAAAAGCCTTATGCATGATAGTATTCAGATATGGAAGTTTTTATAACTTTAAACTTGTAGCATGCATATCAAATAAGACATATGTATTTGCATAATAAATACTATTTAGCACATGTATTTGTAACAACCCGAAGTTCGTACCATATTTGTAATCCTTTTCATAACCCATTTCGATAATCCATTAGTCGTTTTCAATTTCGTTTCCATTTACGCAATTGAATTAAGTCATTAATTTGGGATTGCTATTATGACTTAATGGGTGTCCAAAAGCATTTAGAACTCATTTTAACACCCCATTCTAGTAATCGGAAAAATTTGAAAATCAACCATATAGGGTTACAACAACTTGATCGGGTGTGACCAAAAGCCCTGTCTAACGTCGGTATCGGGTAGAATTCCACCGTGTCCAAATCTTAGACCCTATTTAAAGATGATTAAGCTTCCATTTAAAGCTTTTGAACTCTCTCACTACTCTCTCTCTAACCTCTCTCCTCAAACCAAAGAACTAGGTCCAAAACATCAAATTAAGGCTTCAAATCTTCAAGGTAACTTCCCTAACTTGTTGTTCAACCTCATTAGCCTTCAAATCCGAGTTTAATCTATGGAAATGAACCTCTAACATGAGTTTACAGCCCTAGAGCCTTCTTGGGCCGTAAACACATAATAAGTGGGTTTTTATGCCTTAAAACCCCTCCAAACCAATTTTATGACTTAGATATGACTTTGTGGCTAACCAATTCAGACTTAGAACACCCTAATCATCATTTTTGAGGAGTAAACATGAGTTTACTGCCCAAGAACATGCTTGGGCCGTAAACTCATCCTCATGGAGAGTAAACTCAAAATCAAGTGTTTAAAAGCCATTTAAACACACCAATAGTCTTAGAATAAATTCTAGAATCAACCACAACCAGTTTAGAGGCCTTAAACATGATGAAATCCCCTCATTTGAGTGTTCACGGCCATAAACTCCCCAAGAATGAGTTCCTGGACCGTGAACTCACTTACACAAGTCATATGATGCTTAAATCTCATTCATGGGCTTGTATAAATTGTTAGAATCACATGTGATTAGTCTACGGCCATTAAATCAACAATTTAAGGGGGGTATAGGAGCTTAAGGCCATAAACTTCTTGTTTAGGGCCGTAAACTCCCATTAATGGTGTTTTTGGTGATTTAATTCCTTCCTAAGCCTTAGATAAAATCATACCAATATTCCTCAAGTGTTATTTTGCCATTTAGCATCATAAATCCCTCATCCATGAGTTCACGGCCGTGAACTCATGTGCATGTAGTGTTTAGGGCCGAAAACTCCATAAGGAGTTTACTCTTGAAGAATAAACACTTTATCCAAGTCCCACACGTCCGTAGATGTCATCCGGGTCACTCAAAACACTTGATTTGAAGTGTTTTCGCTCATTGGAGTGTATTATCATATCTAATTAGTGTTTTAAAGTCTAATTAGATACATTTGTATACCATTTCATATTACATAGGAACCTCGCATGTAATCAAGCCCCGAACCAACGCTTAGCATTCAAATCGTTGCGTTTTCTCGTCTGGTGAGTTCATACCCCTACCCCTTTTCAATGTTTTTCACTGTTTTCAGGGGGAATACAAGAAAAGTACAAGAAATACTTTTACTCAATACTTATTTTATATGTGTTGTGTTTCATACTACGTATGCTTTTAACACTGACAAATCTTAGCAGATAACCATTTGAACTTGCAAATCACATTATCATATTATTTCTGAAAAACGTTATAAATTGTCGTATTTTATATTTCCACAAATGGTTTTCCACATTATAATAGTTAAAAACATAACCTTTGAACTTTGAACATGAAACTTAATATATTGTTTTGTCCTCGGTAACACTTCACAGAGATACGCGAGTGGAGGATAGTAGATAGAACTTTTGTATTGTCCTTAATAAAACATCCCCTAGACACGAGCGTGAAGGACAGGTATCATTGGAACTTAGTCAGGTCTTAGTTAGTACTGCCCCTAGATACGAGAGTAAAGAACCAATAGAACAGGATTTCCGTATTAATAATTTCAGTTTTAAATTCATGAATCTTAAGATTGGAGACACGTCCTTTGCAACACTTCCCCTAGACACGAAAGTGGAGGACTACCTCTGTAACCAGAATCTCCAGAAAGGGGAGAGCGTGACTTGATTGTATAAATCTATTCGAGACTGACTATCCCGCACCTGGCTGCTAGCTACAGCCGAACCGAAAGGTTCAAGGGTGACAAAAGTCATAGAAGATATTGGCCCCGTCTCGAGTCATATCTAGTCTGTAGTATGGTTATGGAACATGCAATCATGATTATGAAAACTTTATACTTATTTATTAGTTTTGTATACGTCTTAAAACTAATGTACATTTAAAGGTAACCAAACTTTCAGGAAACTTCGCACACACACACTTTAAGTATGGTAGATACTTGTACGTTACTTTCAGATTCGATAACACTTCACAAAAATTCTAGGAAAATATAGGATTTTCCTGGGATAACAATTGAACATAATCATAACCGTACAGTATAAAAGTTAACCAAACATTACTTTTAAGAAAATATGGGATTTTCTTGGGTCGTAACATTTTCAGAAACTAAAAGGAAACTTGTACATTTTCAAAAAAAAAAAAAACCGCTTATGAACTCACCAGCTTTATGCTGATTATCAAACTGCTTGTATTCTCAGGTCCGCATTAGACAGGTACCCAGCTATCCTTTTGGTGAAGACGGAGTACGTAGAAGACACATCTTACTTTTGTCTATATATATACATATGTATCATCACTTGTACAACTTTACTTTTGAACAAATGTAAATTCTAATATGTAATGTAATGGTTGTTTACTTTGCTTACTATGTACATTGGTTGCGATATTCATGACGTCCTCTACCCCGGAACGTTTCCGCCTTCGGTTTCGGGGTGTGACAGATTGGTATCAGAGCCCTTGGTTATAGTGAACGGAGTATACCAAACCTTACATGTTATAAGACTATAAACACTAAGGGGCCTAATTGCTCTGAACTAAAAGTATACCTCAAAATATAAGTATTTTCAAAAGTATACAAGTATATCGAACCGTCGAGATCCGTAACTACAAGTAGAACAAAACATAAGTAAATGGGTGTTGTACGCTGCGGTTAAACCTGGGCAGTTATGTAGTTGTGTCTAGGATCAATATAGCCTGGCAAACTATATTCATTCGAGACACGACCAACATGTGCTTGGGAGTGACTGTGGTATGCGGCATGCCTAAAACTTACCCAAATACCACAAACATCGAACTAGTGTCGTAGCGAACCATGAAATACTATGGGAGTATTTATTGAGTCAATCCTTTGTAGAAATCCTCATTCAAGTGTCGTTCCTTGATCATTCCTCTAGCGATAAATTATTTGCTTTGATAACTCTTTCCTGCTTTATCGCTTAACCAGAATATATATACCTGTGATATCCCTTGATTCAATTCAGAGGATTTACCATCCTCTATTTTCTGATCTTTTTAGATTAAGATGCCTCCAAGAAATAGACCCAACTCAAAGACCAACAACTCTCGGCCACCATACTCTCCTCCGTTCGATCTCATATTGTTTCAAACAGCAGTTACCGCTGCAGTGTCACACCCTGAAAACCGAAGGCGGAAACGTTTCCGGGGTTGACTCCACGTTGAGTATCAAATCCAATGCACATAGTAAGTAAAGTAAAACAACCATTACATTACATAAAGAAAAGTTTTATAGTTGTTTCAAAAGTAAAGTTGTACAGTTGTGATACATAGTATATATATGAACAAAATGAAACGGGTCTTTTGAGTACACCGTCTTCAGACAAAAAGGATCTTCGGGTACCTATTCTAACGCTGACCTGAGAACAGAAGCGGTTTAAAAATCAGCATAACGGTGGTGAGTTCATAAGCGGTTTTTGTTTGTGAAATGTTCAAGTTTCCTTTCTGTTTCTGAAATGTTATGCACACCAAGAAAATCCCATATTTTCTTAAAAAGGTTGGTTATTGTTTGTCAACATGTAAATTAAGGTTGTACACTGAAAACATGTTTTCTCTTGTGTAAATGTACAGTTTGGTTATCTGGTTTGACATACTATCCTGGTTATGTATCAATGTATTCCCAGGAAAGTCCCATACTTTCCTGATTGTGATACCAATTGTGAAAGATGTAAAGTTATCCTGTTTGTTACCCTTTTCTAGTTATGTAAACGTTTCCCCCAGGAAAATCCCATACTTTCCTGAATGTTGGTTATCAATGTAAAAGATGTATATGTAAAATGTAGTTATGTTCAATGTTTCCCAGGAAAGTCCCATACTTTCTTGAATGTTGGTTATCACTGTAAATGATGTATCTGTAAAATGTAGTTATGTTCAATGTTTCCCCAGGAAAGTCCCATACTTTCCTGAATGTTGGTTATCACTGTAAAAGATGTATTACGTTATTCATTATTACTATCGAGTAAATCTTTGTTATCCTAATTGCGAGTTCCATAACCATACAATAGACTAGATATGGCAATAAGTAGTCCACATCACCTTATGACTTTCGTCACCCTTGAACCATTTCGGTTCGGCTGTAGCTAGCAGCCAGGTGTGGGGTAGTCAGCCCCGTATAGATCTATACACTCAAGTCACGCTCTCTAAATCCCAGAGATTCTGGTTACGGGTGCAGTCCTCCTCTCGCGTATCTCTATGGAGTGTTCGTCGAGGACATGTCTCCAATCATACAGGATTAACAAATTTACTAGTAATAATATGATAGTCCTCCACTCGCGTATATCTGTAGAGTGTTACCGAGGACAAAAAAGTACATGTTTTATGTTCAAATGTTTTAATGTCATGCTTTTAACTGATAAAATGTGGAAAACCATTTGTGAAATTTATATAAAACATAACAGTTTAAAATCCATTTCACAAATATATGTTTACGTGATCTGCATGTTCAAACGGTTATCAGTTGTAGCAATCAGTGTTAAAATCATATAAAATGTGAAACACACACATGAAAACATGTTTTGAGTACAAGTAATCCCTTGTACTTTGCTTGTGTCCCCCCCTGAAAACAGTGAAAATAGTGAAAAAGGGTAGGGGTATGAACTCACCCGACGAGAAAGCGCAACTGTTTCGGACACTAAACGTTGGTTCGGGGCTTGTTAACACGTGAGGTTCCTATGTAATATGAAATGGTACCCAAAGTTATCAAGTTTAAGGTGTTCCAAGTCCAGGTTTGTAAGCCTCAAGGTCGTATCTAAGTCCCAATGTTGGTTTGGAAGGGTTAAATTGCTCAAAAACCCCATTATTATGTGTTTACGGCCCAAGCATGCTCCTTGGCCGTAAACACATGTTCCAGGTCCAAAATCACAATTTAAACACGGATTTTAAGGCATAAGAGGTTGAATAACAAGTTAGGAAGGTTACCTCTATGATTTGAAGCCTTAAATCTATGTTTTTGGACCTTAATCTTGGATGAGGAGAGAGGTTAGAGAGAGAGTAGTGAGATGAAGCCAAAAGCTTCAAATGAAGGCATAGAATACTTTATATAGTGTCTAAGTTTTGGACACGGTGGAATTTTACCCGATACCGACGTTAGGTGGGGCTTTTGGTCGTACCCGATTAAGTTGTCGTAATCCAATATGGCAAATTCTAAAAATGTTCCGATTACTAGAATGGGGTGTTAGAATGATTTCTAAATACATTAGGACACCCATTAAGTCATATTAGATACGTACAAATTAATGACTTAATTAAATAACGAAATCGGATTCGGATTTGAAAACGACGATTGGTTGATCGAATTGAATTACGAAAAGAGTTACAAGTAATGATATGGAAATTTTGGGTTGTTACATTATCCCCCCGTTAGAGGGAATTTTTTCCCGAAATTCAAAGTTAAAACACGAGACAAGATACAAATCATGGATCTGGAAAGAGTTGTGGATACTTCTGTTTCATTGAGTCTTCCCGCTCCCAAGTGAATTCCGGTCCCCGCTTTGCACTCTATCGAACCTTCACTAACGGGATACAACTTTGCTTTGTACGTTTGACTTCTCGATCCATGATTTCGATCGGTTCCTCCACAAAGTTGAGGTTTTCATTGATCTCGATCTCGTCTATGGGAATCACTAGGGTTTCATCGGATAAGCACTTTTTGAGATTTGAGACATGGAAGACAGGATGAATGTTACTGAGTTCGTGGGGTAAACAAAGTTTATAGGCTACCGGACCGACCCTGGTGAGGATCTTAAAGGGTCCAAAATACCTAGGGTTAAGTTTCCCACGTTTACCAAAATGTACAGTGCCTTTCCAGGGCGAGACTTTCAACAGGACACGGTCTCCAACCTGGAATTCTAGAGGATTCCGACGGTTGTCAGCGTAACTCTTTTAGCGATCTCGTGAAGTTTTCAATCGATCTCAGATTTGGATGATCTTGTCAGTGGTTTCACGGATGATTTCAGGACCAGTGAGAGCACTATCGGGGACTCGACTCTCGGCTAAATATGTATCCCCCACCTCGGCCCAGCACAGAGGGGATCTGCACTTACGACCGTATAGGGCTTCAAACAAAGCAGCCTTGATGCTGGTGTGGTAACTGTTGTTGTATGATAATTCGATCAAAGATAGACGTGTGTCCCACGACTTTCCGAAGGCAATGACACATGCCCTAAGCATGTCCTCCTGGGTTTGGATTGTTTTCTAACTCTGTCCATCAGTCTGAGGATGATAAGCCATGCTCATGTCTAGCTTGGTTCCAAGGGCTTTCTGAAGGGACTGCCAGAATCTGGAGGTAAACATGCTATCTCGATCAGAGATAATGGATGCAGGTACACCGTGCAGTCGAACTACCTCCTGGATGTAAACTCGCGTGAGTCTTTCCATCTTGTATGATTCTTTGATCGGAATGAAGTGGGCGGACTTTGTCAAACGATCGATAATTACCCAAATGGTATCGTACCCACTAGGACACTTGGGTAGTTTGGTGATGAAATCCATGGTAATCATCTCCCATTTCCATTCGGGTATCTCGGGCTGTTGGAGCAGACCCGAGGGTTTCTGGTACTCAACTTTGACTTTGGTGCAAGTTAAACACTTGCCCATGAACGTAGCTATCTCAGCTTTCATGTTTGGCCACCAATATTGTTTCTTGAAATCTAGGTGCATCTTGTCAGAACCCGGGTGAATAGAGTATTTAATTTTGTGTGCCTCTTCCATGACAATTTCCCTGAATCCTACGGACTTTGGAATCCATATCCGATCCATGAAACAATAGACTCCGTCACCTCTGATCTCAAGTTTCTTATCCATTCCCCTCAAAGCTTCGATCGATACATTCTCGGGTTTGAGGGCTTCTAACTGGGCTTCTCGAATTTGCATGGGTAAGTTGGAGTAGATAGTCATTGTCTGGTTCTTCACTTTATGGTCTGCACTCTCCTTTCGGCTAAGGGCATCTGCTACCACATTGGCCTTGCCGGGATGGTAACGGATTTCACACTCATAATCATTGAGTAGTTCTACCCATCACCATTGCCTCATGTTCAAGTCTTTCTGATCAAAGATGTGTTGCAGGCTCTTGTGATCAGTGAAGATCGTGTACTTGGTTCCATAGAGATAATGTCTCCAAATCTTTAATTCAAAGACTACGGATCCTAGTTCCAAGTCATGAGTGGTATAGTTGACCTCGTGTGCTTTCAGCTGTCTTGAGGCATAAGCAATCACTTTTCCTCTTTGCATAAGCACACAACCTAAACCTTGATTAGACACATCGCAGTAGACAACGAAGTCCTCTGTCCCTTCGGGTAGGGACAGAACAGGCGTGTTGCACAAGGCTATCTTCAACGTTTGGAATGCAGTTTCTTGTTTATCACTCCAACAAAGGGGTACACCTTTCTGTGTTAGAGTGGTTAAGGGTTTGGCGATTTTGTAAAAATTCTGGATGAATCTCCGATAATAGCCGGCGAGACCCAAGAATTGATGGATTTCTGTCGGTGTCTTCGCTGCCGACCAATTCTCTATAACCAGAATTCACACTTATAGAATTTCGCATACAGCTTCTCGGATCTAAGGGTTTCCAACACTAACCTCAAGTGTTGCTTGTGGTCTTCTTCGCTTCGGGAGTAGACAAGGATGTCGTCAATGAACACGATGACGAACTTGTCTAAGAAGGGACGACACACCCGGTTCATCAGATCCATGAACACCGCCGGTGCATTGGTTAGACCGAAGGGCATCACTACAAACTTGTAGTGTCCATACCGAGTCCTGAAAGTTGTTTTGGAAACATCATTATCCTGAACTCGTAACTGATGGTACCATGATCGAAGGTCTATCTTTGAGAAGTAGCTGGCTCCCTGGAGTTGATCGAAGAGGTCATCTATTCGTGGAAGAGGATATTGGTTCTTAATGGTCAACTTGTTCAGCTCACGGTAGTCGATACACATCCGAAAGGATCCATCTTTCTTCTTGACAAACAATACCGGAGCTCCCCAGGGTGAGGAACTCGGTCTAATGAATCCTTTACTGAGCAACTCGTTGAGTCGACTGGATAACTCCTGCATTTCTGCTGGAGCTAAGCGATACGGAGACTTCTCTACGGGAGTAGCTCCAGGAATTAGGTCAATACGGAACTCGACCTGACGCTCAGGAGGAATTCCTAGAAGCTCTTCGGGAAACACATTAGGAAAGTTACAGACTTCGGGGATGCTCGCGAGGTCTTTAACTTCCTGTTTCTTGTTGATCACATGGGCTAAGAATGCGATGCACTCCTTTCGTAGGAGCTTTCGAGTTTTGATGCAGGAAATGATACAAAGATTGGAACTGGGTTTATCGCCATAGATTACAAGAGTCTGTCTCGAAGGAAGGTTGAGACGTATGGCTTTTTCGTAACAAAGGATATCAGCATGATTGGGACTCAACCAATCCATGCCAATGATAACATCAAAGCTCTTAATGGAAACTGGCATAAGATCTATAGGAAATGAATGGTCATTCAGGGTAAGGGTACATCCTATGAATACATCGTTAGCGCTTTCTTTCTCACTGTTAGCCATCTCGATGGTAAACGTTTCAGTTAGTGGCTGGGGATTATGTTTTAGGTTATGTTTGAATGCATGACTAACAAAACTCCTTTCCACACCCGAATCAAAAAGAACACTAGCATAAGAGTTGTCGAGAAGGAACGTACCCGAAACAACAGTGGGATCGGCGACTGCTTCCTCCCGTCCCATGGTTAGAACCCTTCCGGTGTTATCAGCAGTTGACTTCTTGGGGCAGTTCCTTTTAAAGTGCCCAACCTCTCCATAGTTGTAGCAAGCTTGACTAACGCCTGCTCGAGATGATTGGTTGGCCGATTGGGCCGGAGTTTTGCAGAATCGAACTGTGTGCCCCTTCTTACCACAATTGGTACAGGATAGTTCTTGATAGGGGCCGGAGTTGTGATGGTATTTGCACTTGTCACACAGAGGAAGATTTCCAGCATATCTGCTGGTAGGAGTTGGAGCTGTGGATCCCACAACAGAAGCAGCAGCAATGGGGGTAGTAGCAGCATGGACTGCTACAGTCTGCTGTTTCTTGGAAGATCCTTGGGAAGATCGAACCTTCTTCTTCTTCCAGAACTTTCTCTTCTCACCACTCCTTTGAGTTAGCTCAGGAGTGGTAGTGGTTTCCTCAACATTATCGTTGTGATCAATCAGGGTTTGGGCTAAAGTCTTGGCACTATCATAGGTATCCGGACGAGCAGCCAAGACATGACCCTTTGTTAGTTAGGTTAACCCCCAAATGAACCTTTCGATATTTTTGCTTTCAGGAGTAACTAATCCCGGGCAGAGAAGTGCGAGATCATCGAATTGGGAAGTGTATGCAACAATTTCAGAACCTTTCATCTTCAGGTTCCAGAGCTCGTGCTATAGTTTCTGCATTTCACCACGGGGACAGTACTCAGCTATTAGAAGTTCTTTCATGGCTTCCCAGCCCATGGTGTTGGCTACGGGTAGGGTCAGAGATTTGACTCGGCCATTCCACCAAGTCAATGCTTTATCAATGAAGGTACAGGCTGCGAACTTGACCTTATCAGATTCCGCACAGGCACAGATTTCGAAGATGGATTCAATTTTCTCGAACCATCGGGATAAGGAAATGACACCTCTAGTGCCATTGAAGGATGTTGGTTTCGCATTAATGAAATCATTATAGGAACCCTCCTTTCGGTGTCGCTGATTATTTTCTTGGCTTTGGAGTTGAGGACCACCTCCTGAGCTACCAGGGTTCACTTGTGACATGGCTGCCACCATTGCAGCAGTCAGAACTGTCTGAAGTGATGCAAGATCAAATTGAGGAGGAGGTGGTGGCGAAGAAGGATTGTTGTTGTTCTTTGAGTTGGGTCTCTTTCTGGGAGGCATCTTGATCTAATAACATCAAGAAAGAGAGAGGATGGTAAGTCCTCTACATTGAATCGATGGATATGGCAGTTATATGTTCCGAATAAGCGATAAAGCAGGAAAGAGTTATCAAAATAGATAATTTATCGCTAAGAATGATTACAGAACACCACTCGAATGAGGATTTCTACAGAGGATTGGCTCGAGAAATACTCCCATAGTATTTCATGATTTACTTACGACACTGGTTCGATGTTTGGGAAATTAGGGTAAGTTTTAGGCATGCCGCACACCACAGTCACTCCCAAGCACATGTTGGCTGTGTCTCGAATGAATATAGTTGGCCAGGCTATATTGAACCTAGACATGACTACATATCTGCCCAGGTTTAACCACAACATACAACACCCACTTACTTATGTTCTGTTCTACTTGTAGTTACGGATCACGACGGTTCGGTATACTTGTATACTTTTGAAAATACTTGTAGTTTGAAGATACTTTTAATTCTGAGCACTTAGGCCCTTTAGTGTTTATAGTTTTATACCATGTAAGGTTTGGTATACTTCATTCACTATAAACAAGGGCTATGATACCAATCTGTCACACCCCGAAAATTGAAGGCGGAAACGTTTTCGGGGTTGACTCCACGTGGAGTATCAAATCCAATGCACATAGTAAGTAAAGTAAAACAACCATTACATTACATAAAGAAAAGTTTTACAGTTGTTTCAAAAGTAAAGTTGTACAGTTGTGATACATAGTATATATATGAACAAAATGAAACGGGTCTTTTGAGTACTTCGTCTTCGGAAAAAAAGGATCTTCGGGTACCTGTTCTAACGCTGACCTGAGAACAGAAGCGGTTTAAAAATCAGCATAACGTTGGTGAGTTCATAAGCGGTTTTTGTTTGTGAAATGTTCAAGTTTCCTTTCTGTTTCTGAAATGTTACGCACACCAAGAAAATCCCATATTTTCTTAAAAAGGTTGGTTATTGTTTGTCAACATGTAAATTAAGGTTGTACACTAAAAACATGTTTTCTCTTGTGTAAATGTACAGTTAGGTTATCTGGTTTGACATACTATCCTGGTTATGTATCAATGTATTCCCAGGAAAGTCCCATACTTTCCTGATTGTGATACCAATTGTGAAAGATGTAAAGTTATCCTGTTTGTTACCCTTTTCTAGTTATGTAAACGTTTCCCCCAGGAAAATCCCATACTTTCCTGAATGTTGGTTATCAATGTAAAAGATGTATATGTAAAATGTAGTTATGTTCAATGTTTCCCCAGGAAAGTCCCATACTTTCTTGAATGTTGGTTATCACTGTAAAAGATGTATCTGTAAAATGTAGTTATGTTCAATGTTTCCCCAGGAAAGTCCCATACTTTCCTGAATGTTGGTTATCACTGTAAAAGATGTATTACGTTATTCATTATTACTATCGAGTAAATCCCTGTTATCCTAATTGTGAGTTCCATAAGCATACAATAGACTAGATATGGCAATAAGTAGTCCACATCACCTTATGACTTTCGTCACCCTTGAACCATTTCGGTTCGGCTGTAGCTAGCAGCCAGGTGTGGGGTAGTCAGCCCCGTATAGATCTATACACTCAAGTCACGCTCTCTAAATCCCAGAGATTCTGGTTACGGGTGCAGTCCTCCTCTCGCGTATCTCTATGGAGTGTTCGTCGAGGACATGTCTCCAATCATACAGGATTAACAAATTTACTAGTAATAATATGATAGTCCTCCACTCGTGTATATTTGTGGAGTGTTACCGAGGAAAAAACAGTACATGTTTTATGTTCAAATGTTTTAATGTCATGCTTTTAACTGATAAAATGTGGAAAACCATTTGTGAAATTTATATAAAACATAACAGTTTAAAATCTATTTCACAAATATATGTTTACGTGATCTGCATGTTCAAACGGTTATCAGTTGTAGCAATCAGTGTTAAAAGCATATAAAAGGTGAAACACACACATGAAAACATGTTTTGAGTACAAGTAATTCCTTGTACTTTGCTTGTGTCCCCCCTGAAAACAGTGAAAACAGTGAAAAATGGTAGGGGTATGAACTCACCCGACAAGAAAGCGCAACTGTTTCGGACACTATACGTTGGTTCGGGGCTTGTTAACACGCGAGGTTCCTATGTAATATGAAATGGTACCCAAAGGTATCTAATTAGACTTTAAACCACTAATTAGATAGGATAATACACTCCAATGAATTAAAAGACTTCAAAACGAGTGTTTGGAGTGACCCGGGTGACATCTGCGGACGTGAAATGATGTGAGGGACTTGGAATTTGAGTTTACTCCCAAGAGTAAACTCCCTAATGAATTTTGCGGCCATATACCCCTACATACATGAGTTCACGGCCGTGAACTCATGTTTGGGTGGTTTTGAGTGTTTAATGGCTTGAATGGACATGGGGATTGCTAGAATGGATTTATCAAATGCCTTGGATTAATTTGCATGGACTTAAACACCATTTATGGGAGTTCATGGCTACATGGAGTTTACGATTGTAAACTCCCCCAAGCTCAAACAAAAATTCATTTGAGGTGCTTAGGACAATCACATGTGATTCTTGTTAATTTTCCAAGGCTTGGTATGACTTTAGGGCACCATTTAACACACAATTAGGAGTTTACGGCCCGGGAGCATGTGCTATGGCCGTAAACTCTCAAATGGAGAGTGTTTGATGTGTTTAAGGTCCCCAAACTATTTTTAGATGGTTCTAGGATTTAATCCAAGGCTATTGGTGAAGTTACAAGGCATTCTAACATGTTTAAGTGAGTTTACTCCCCATCTTTGAGGAGTTTACGGCCCAAGCACATACCTTGTCCGTAAACTCTCATTTGTCCTTCAAAATTCAAGTTTAAGGTGTTCCAAGTCCAGGTTTTTAAGCCTCAAGGTCGTATCTAAGTCCCAATGTTGGTTTGGAAGGGTTAAATTGCTCAAACACCCCAATATTATGTGTTTACGGCCCAAGCATGCTCCTTGGCCGTAAACACATGTTCCAGGTCCAAAATCACAATTTAAACACGGATTTGAAGGCATAAGAGGTTGAATAACAAGTTAGGAAGGTTACCTCTATGATTTGAAGCCTTAAATCTATGTTTTTGGATGTTAATCTTGGATGAGGAGAGAGGTTAGAGAGAGAGTAGTGAGATGAAGCCAAAAGCTTCAAATAAAGGCTTAGAATACTTTATATAGTGTCTAAGTTTTGGACACGGTGGAATTCTACCCGATACCGGCGTTAGGTGGGGCTTTTGGTCGTACCCGATTAAGTTCTCGTAATCCGATATGGCAAATTCTAAAAATGTTCCGATTACTAGAATGGGGTGTTAGAATGATTTCTAAATGCATTAGGACACCCATTAAGTCATATTAGATACGTACAAATTAATGACTTAATTAAATAACGAAATCGGAATCGGATTTGAAAACGATGATTGGTTGATCGAATTGAATTACGAAAAGAGTTACAAGTAATGATACGAAAATTTTGGGTTGTTACATGCAGTGACGGCTGCAATAATGCTTTTGAATCCTGCTAAGTCTAGTGCACTGGGAAGTAGCACCTATCCCGAAAACCATGATCAGGAACACCAGAATGAATGTGATGAGAGAAAGAAGGTTATCTGGAAAAAGCAAAAGTATCAGAGTTCACAAAGACCCTCTAAGAGGCATGAAACCATGGCAGTTCAAACTGTCACTACCCCTGTTGCTGCATCTACAGCTCTAGCACCTATCAATGGGTATGCTGGCAACTTCCCTTGGTGCAACAGGTGCAGATATAACCATCATATTCTAGGTCAATGCTGTGAAAAGAATTGTATCAAATGTGGTAAGAAGGGCCACCTTACTCGAAGCTGCAGAACACCAGCCCAATTAATCAATCAAGCTTCTAAATCGAGTACTGATCAGGCCTGTTATGGTTGTGGAGAGATCGGGCATTTCAAGCGAAACTGCCCAAAAGCAACAACCACGAACAACACCAACATTGAGATGGTCTTAGCTATGAAGCAGGAAGAGACAACTGTTGTTCCCACCATCATCGCGGGTACATTTCTTCTTGACAATTCTTATGCTCGCATCCTTTTCAAATCTAGTCTAGTGCTAAGGAAATTTTACTTATTATTCATTCAAATATCTTCGTAAATCTAATCCTCGTCTAATAACCAAAGCATTTACCGTCGAGATGGTTAGAGGTGAGAATAAGTACACTAATAATTTATTCCTAAGCTATACTCATACCTTGAATGATCATTCTGTCCTCATTAACCTAATGCCAGTTTCACTAAAGAGCTTTGAGGTTATCCTTAGTATATATCGATTGAGTTCCGATTGTGTTGATATGAGTTGTTATGAAAAAGCTATTTTTCTCAATCTCCCTTCTGACCAGACTCTCATGATCCATGGCGATAAGTCTAACTCTAATCTTCGTATCATTTCCTGCATCAAAGCTCAAAATTTGTCCCGAAAGGAACGTCATGTATTCATAGCCCATGTAATCAGTGAGGAATGGGAAGTTAAAGACCTCGAGAACATCCCCGAAGACTGTAATTTTCCTGATGTCTTTCTCGAAGAGCTCGCGAGAGTTCCTTCTGAATGTCAAGTCAAGTCTCGTATCAACTTAATCCCTGGAGCTACCCCCATAGCCAAATTTCCGTATCGCTTTGCTCCAGCAGAAATACAGGAGTTATCCAGTCGGCTTAATGAATTAACCGTTAAAAACCGATATCCTCTTTCCTCAAATAGATGACCTTTTCGATACACTTCAGGGAACCAGCCACTTCTCAAAGATAAACCTTAGGTCAAGGTACCATCAGCTACAAATCCATGAGAGTGATATTTCTTAGACGGTATGCAGTACTCAGTATGGTCACCATAATTTCGTAATGATGCTCATCGGTCAAACCATTTTCCTTGATCATGTAGTAGACGATGAAGATATACGTATGGAATCCTCATAAGATCAAAGCAATAGAGAATTAGTCAGCATCGAAGATACCCACAGAAACCTGTCAATTCTTGGGTCTCGCTGGCTACTATTGCAGGTTCATCCAAATTTTTTCCTAAATCACCAAAACCCCAATCACTCTGACACAGAAAGATGTACCCTCTTGTTGGAGGTCTTACTCTGGAAAGACATGCAATGCCTTGGAAAGCGTGGAAAAACTTAACTCGTGGTACATTAGATCCTTCGAGATTCTTGTGAGGATCGATTTTGTAACCCTCAAACTCCAACTACCTTTAAAACTTAGTAGCATCCATTCGGTATTCCACGTCTTTATTCATAAGGAGTGCTTATATTATAAAACCCTAGTGATTCCCTTAGACGAGATAGAGATCAATGAAAACCTGAACTTCGTGGAGGAACCAATCGAGATCATCGATTGAGAGATCAAAAGTGCGAAACATAGCCGCATCCCGATAATGAGGGTTCGTTGGAACGTCAAGCAGAGACCCAATTCCACTTGGGTGCGTGAAGACCCGAAGCAGTGGATTCATCCACATATCCTTTCATTTCATGATCTATATCATAATCTTAGAATTTTTGGACGAAATTCCCTCTAACAGGGGGATAATGTAACAACCCGAAGTTCGTACCATATTTGTAATCCTTTTTGTAACCCATTTCGATGATCCATTAGTCGTTTTCAATTTCGTTTCTGTTTACACAATTGAATTAAGTCATTAATTTGGGATTGCTATTATGACTTAATGGGTGTCCAAAAGCATTTAGAATTTATTTTAACACCCCATTCTAGTAATCGGAAAAATTTTAAAATCAACCATATAGGGTTAAGGCAACTTGATCAGGTGTGACCAAAAGCCCTGTCTAACGTCGGTATCGGGCAGAATTCCACTGTGTACAAATCTTAGACACTATTTAAAGATGATTAAGCTTCCATTTAAAGCTTTTGATCTCTCTCACTACTCTCTCTCTAACCTCTCTCCTCAAACCAAAGAACTAGGTCCAAAACATCAAATTAAGGCTTCAAATCTTCAAGGTAACTTCCCTAACTTGTTGTTCAACCTCATTAGCCTTCAAATCCGAGTTTAATCTATGGAAATGAACCTCTAACATGAGTTTACAGCCCTAGAGCCTTCTTGGGCCGTAAACACATAATAAGTGGGTTTTTATGCCTTAAAACCCCTCCAAACCAATTTTATGACTTAGATATGACTTTGTGGCTAACCAATTCAGACTTAGAACACCCTAATCATCATTTTTGAGGAGTAAACATGAGTTTACTGCCCAAGAACATGCTTGGGCCGTAAACTCATCCTCATGGAGAGTAAACTCAAAATCAAGTGTTTAAAAGCCATTTAAACACACCAATAGTCTTAGAATAAATTCTAGAATCAACCACAACCAGTTTAGAGGCCTTAAACATGATGAAATCCCCTCATTTAAGTGTTCACGGCCATAAACTCCCCAAGAATGAGTTCCTGGACCGTGAACTCACTTACACAAGTCATATGATGCTTAAATCTCATTCATGGGCTTGTATAAATTGTTAGAATCACATGTGATTAGTCTACGGCCATTAAATCAACAATTTAAGGGGGGTATAGGAGCTTAAGGCCATAAACTTCTTGTTTAGGGCCGTAAACTCCCATTAATGGTGTTTTTGGTGATTTAATTCCTTCCTAAGCCTTAGATAAAATCATACCAATATTCCTCAAGTGTTATCTTGGCATTTAGCATCATAAATCCCTCATCCATGAGTTCACGGCTGTGAACTCATGTGTATGTAGTGTTTAGGGCCGAAAACTCCATAAGGAGTTTACTCTTGAAGAATAAACACTTTATCCAAGTCCCATACGTCCGTAGATGTCATCCGGGTCACTCAAAACACTTGATTTGAAGTGTTTTCGCTCATTGGAGTGTATTATCATATCTAATTAGTGTTTTAAAGTCTAATTAGATACATTTGTATACCATTTCATATTACATAGGAACCTCGCATGTAATCAAGCCCCGAACCAACGCTTAGCATTCAAATCGTTGCGTTTTCTCGTCTGGTGAGTTCATACCCCTACCCCTTTTCAATGTTTTTCACTGTTTTCAGGGGGGAATACAAGAAAAGTACAAGAAATACTTTTACTCAAAACTTATTTTATATGTGTTGTGTTTCATACTACGTATGCTTTTAACACTGACAAATCTTAGCAGATAACCATTTGAACTTGCAAATCACATTATCATATTATTTCTGAAAAACGTTATAAATTGTCGTATTTTATATTTCCACAAATGGTTTTCCACATTATAATAGTTAAAAACATAACCTTTGAACTTTGAACATGAAACTTAATATATTGTTTTGTCCTCGGTAACACTTCACAGAGATACGTGAGTGGAGGATAGTAGATATAACTTTTGCATTGTCCTTAATAAAACATCCCCTAGACACGAGCGTGAAGGACAGGTATCATTGGAACTTAGTCAGGTCTTAGTTAGCACTCCCCCTAGATACGAGAGTAAAGAACCAATAGAACAGGATTTCCGTATTAATAATTTCAGTTTTAAATTCATGAATCTTAAGATTGGAGACACGTCCTTTGCAACACTTCCCCTAGACACGAAAGTGGAGAACTACCTCTGTAACCAGAATCTCCAGAAAGGGGAGAGCGTGACTTGATTGTATAGATCTATACGAGACTGACTATCCCGCACCTGGCTGCTAGCTACAGCCGAACCAAAAGGTTCAAGGGTGACAAAAGTCATAGACGATATTGGCCCCGTCTCGAGTCATATCTAGTCTGTAGTATGGTTATGGAACTCGCAATCAAGATTATGAAAACTTTATACTTATTTATTAGTTTTATATACGTCTTAAAACTAATGTACATTTAAAGGTAACCAAACTTTCAGGAAACTTCGCACACACACACTTTAAGTATGGTAGATACTTGTACGTTACTTTCAGATTCGATAACACTTCACAAAAATTTTAGGAAAATATAGGATTTTCCTGGGATAACAATTGAACATAATCATAACCGTACAATATAACAGTTAACCAAACATTACTTTTAAGAAAATATGAGATTTTCTTGGGTCGTAACATTTTCAGAAACTAAAAGGAAACTTGTACATTTTCAGAAAACAAAAATCGCTTATGAACTCACCAGCTTTATGCTGATTTTCAAACTGCTTGTATTTTCAGGTCCGCATTAGACAGGTACCCAACTATCCTTTTGGTGAAGACGGAGTACGTAGAAGACACATCTTTCTTTTGTCTATATATACATATGTATCATCACTTGTACAACTTTACTTTTGAACAAATGTAAATTTTAATATGTAAAGTAATGGTTGTTTACTTTGCTTACTATGTACATTGGTTGCGATATTCATGACGTCCTCCGCCCTGGAATGTTTCCGCCTTCGGTTTCGGGGTGTGACAGTATTCTCCCCCAAAAATAAATAAAATATTGAAAAGGGTCTGTAACTCTCACCTTATCGAGTGGTTAACAAGTAGTTCTGAAGACCAGAATGTATTGCCGAGAGGTCGTGATCTCCGAGATTAGTTAGATTTCCTAGAAATTTCGATATATATTAATATTTGGACATGATTTTGTATTGTAACAATTTCTTGAATAATTTCCTAAGTTTTTCCAATTTAAAATTTATTGAAATAAATATTTTAAATAAATTTTATAATTTAATTTATTATTTTTCCGCAAGTATTTAAATAAACCCAAAATTTATTTAAACTTGAAATCAAATTCAAATTTTCTAATATATATATATATATATATATATATATATATATATATATATATATATATATATATATATATATATATATAAACATTATTTATTTAATTTTGTATTTAAGGTTGTATTTGTTTCGAAAGGATTTGTCCAGTTTATGGTAGGTTTTAAACATTTTAATAAATCTTTCATGATTTAGAACTTAATTTCAAATAATTCTAGATATGGAGGGACTAATAATGGACAATTGCAAAGTTAAGGGATCATATGTATTTAAATGGAATGCATGTTTGTATAGTATCCATCTTTTACAGAGGAGGTTAACACCTCCTGTATTCGATGCCCATGCATAATAAAAAAAATGCTACACATGATCTTATGTTCTTCGGTTGTTTATTATGATCGACGATGGGAAGAAAATAAATATGCAAGGTGGTGACGATAGGGACTTACAGTGGCAGCAACACAGCAGTGGTAAAAAGATATGGTGGGTTGCTCGTCGGTGGTGGCAGGAGGGTCCCCGACAGCCTCCTACTGCCTTCTGTTGCGTCTTCTGCTGGAGAAAAAGAGAGGGGAGGTTGAAGAGACTCTTGGTGGTTGAAACTAGGAGCAAACCATGGTTGAAGGAGGTGTTTGATAGTAGTGGCGGTGGGTGGTGGTGTAAGGAAAGAGGAAGGGAGAGAAAGATTAAGAGAGGGAGTGATAGAGAGAAGAAGAAACTGATGAGGATTCAGGTAAAGTAATGCCCTCTATTTATAGTATAAGTTCACACACACATGTTTACTAATGTCCATACCTCCAACGTGTTTATGTACTTTTAGTGATACTTGCACACCAAGATGAAGAGTGAGGGAGAGGAGAACACGTGGGAGCTGGAAGGAGATCAGATTTTTGGAGTCCATCACCCCATGTGGGCCCCACATGGGGTTATACCTCCATTTCATGTCCAAAACATGCAAAAACCGGATGCCTCGGGATTCGTGCATTGGGGATTTTTTTTTCGAAAGTACCGTTAAATAGAGTATAATTCAAGGATTCCAGAACATCAAACGGATTAATTTTTGGAGTTACGGATCTCTGGGAAATTGCGTTTGAAGTTTTGCGTCTTAAAGGTAGACGTTGTCCGTTTTCGCAATTTTCATAAATATTTTCGTAAAAATTATATCGAGTGTGAAATTAAATAATATACTATATCCTGTTTCCAAAAACGCTCTTGGAAATCCCGTCGGCAAAGCGTAAGTACATCAACGGATCGTTTTTGTTTAGGCGATTAAAGAATAACAGTGTTTTCCTGTCCGTTTTTCTTAAAACGGTTGTATCTTTTGTGTACGAACTCCGTTTTGGACGTTCTTTGTATTTTCGAAAATAATGTACTATCATATTTTAATGTTTTTTTTGCTCAAAAATGATTAATGCTAAATTTCAGTTTTCAAACGCATTAGCTAGCGCTACAGTTGAGCGGTTTGATTTGGTTACTAGTTTACACGTTTGGGCATAAAAATATCATCAGATATTACATAATAATTGAACTTAACTCATTTATATTTCATTAGATGCAGCTAAAGCTGAATATAAAGAAACAAATCCAAGTAACCAAAAATATTAAGAGAATCAAGTTGTGTATTCTAAAGATGAGAATAGATATTTATATAATAACTAAAGTAATGGAAACTTAAAACTTTAGTAATAGACAACAAAATAAAGTCAGCTATGCAGACAGAAAATCAAGTCAACTGCAAAGTGAAATGAAGATAGAAAATAGTCAAACAACATGACCTTTTTTAGCATGTTTACAGAAGAGCAGCATCAAGTTCTTCTTCTAGTTGTATCATCTCAATAATAGACAAAGAGAGTTCCCGAACAATGTACTTTCGTTTATTTGTTTGTTATAACATCCTACTTTTATTTCTTTCTACTACAATATTGCACTTTGTAACTTTTTCATATTAAGGCATTGTATATTGATGATATGGCTTCAATTTGGTATATTCTTCAAAGTACAACATTGTAATAGAAAGAAATAAAAGTAAGATGCTATAATAAACAAATAAAAGAAAATAGATATGTCTTTCTTACATTTAACAAGTTCTTTCTACTTCTTTCTACTGTTGTTAAAGCCTTTCTCTAGTTATTTGTTTATGCATCCAGTTGTTAGTGTTTCTTTTTTACTTAATACAAACGAAATGACTTTGTATGTAAAGTGATAGTTTGGATCCCCTATATATCTATTATTTATGGTTTTGTCAATTGTTGGTGAATATGTTTATGTCAATTTTTTATTCAGTATCACTTCTCGATAAAAGGGTAATATGTCCAAAAAAACTATCATTTTTTTCATATAACAAACCCCAGGTAGACATCATATACCCATAGTTTTAATCCATTCAACACTTCTAAGGGGAAAAAGAAAAAAGAAACATAACCTAATCATATTTCTCAAATGCCTTTTAGAGTTATTGTGTCATTTCCAGATTTTCATCAGCATCTTAGTTTTAATACAAGTGTATATTAGATGTCTTCTTTATTGTAAAGGACAATGAAATAACATTACAAGATGGTAATGATAAAGTTATTAGTTTATATAGGCCATATTATGTGAATTAAGGTTCTTTTTGTGAATTAGGAATTTTCTGGATTATTCTACGGGCAAGGGTAAATCATCAGCATTACATATGTCATAATTGTTATAGTTAACACAATAATATACAACTAGCATCTAAATGAACTAAATTTCATACTTGAGATGACTTATCTGTAACCTTAAAATTTGGAGAACAAAAAATGCAAGTAACACTTTAACACCAAATTTTTGTGTTAATAAATAAGATGCCAAATATAATGTAAAACTAGTCATAACATAAAATTTGGTGTAAAGGTATGATTGGGTTTGAGGATGCTTTACATATTTTTTACACCAAAAATGGTGTTTATAACAAAGTGGGGTTGCAGTGGAGATGTGTGACAACCCGATATTTCGAATCAATGTAATGACTTAAAAAGTCAAAAATTGTAATCTATTTTGATATAATGAAATTAGCGTCAAAAATAAAATGTTCAAAATTTTTTATTGGGTTTCCTAAAATGATAGTTATCGTGTCAAGGTTTTCAGAAATATAAAGTACACTAAAATCTGAGTTATAACATAGAAGTTACGATCAATCGAAAATTCATGCCAAAACAGGTAAAACACTGACAAACGTAAAAAGTGAAATTGCAATAAAATACTTTTTAGCCTTAGGTATCTAAACAAAAGTCGTAGATTATACTAAACCGTGAAAATGCATAAAAAGAATGTCAAAATCTGACTTCGTATGAGGAAGTTATGATTTTTCTAAAGTTTCGGGATAGCAGAAGACAGCTATAAACTCGAAATAAAGATCAATGGATGTTTGGCCGAAAAAACCTAAATGATAATCGAAGATCTCAACAATGGTAGTGCAACGGTAAAAAATCTGACGAAAACGGACGTCGGATGAAGAAGTTATGGCTTTATGATGGAGTTTTCATGTCCGAACCTGTTAAAAATAATTAATTAAAAATAAATCAAAATTAGCCGACGAAATCTAAAGAAGAGTTGTATAGCGTATTCTCACCTACGCGTGCATATATAGAACGTCGAAAACGAAGCTCATACGCAAAAGTTACGGATTTTACAAGTTCAATACACAAAATCCGAGGCTGTTAGGCTAGCCACGACATGACACAGATGGCCACGACGTGGGGATCCTGACTGATGGGTTTTCAAGCTTGGTAGCAGACGTCTCATCCATAGAAGAGGATAAGATCAACTCCACGATGTGGGCAACCCTTTTGCCACGATGTGGGACACAATAATTGGGCTATAAATAGAGCTCAAAGGGTTTCGGGTTTCATTTCTCAATTCTCTTCTTTCTCGTGCTGAAGCTCTGCGTTTAAATCCCCGAAGCCATCCTGAAGCCCCGGTATTCACATCCAAGTTACGAAGGAAGGTTTTACACTCCTAAGATTCCCGAGATTCCTGATATTCCAAAGAATCCTGAGAAATCAACTTTCTCAAGTCGAAGTTCTGCTCGATTTTCGTCTCACCTTCTTCAATCTATCAAGTGAGTTCATACCCCTACAACTACGTTGTCAAATGCTTTGTAAATGCTTTTATACACTTTTAGTGGGGGGGGGGGGGGGGGGAGGGATACAAGTAAACACATTATTCTTGTGTGAAAACATCAATCTTTTGCTATACTCTTTGTTATATACTCAATCATATGTGATTTATAACTATCAAACGAAAATGTTCTCATGCAACATATCAGGATAACACTTTTTCCTTTTGGAATAAAACATGTTATTAGATAAATATCAAACACTTTATTTATATTTTTAGTATAAAAGTTCAATAATGTTATTACAAATGTTATACTTTAGATACGAAGTCGACACTACACTAGGGTTTACTATACAAACGAAACACACTTTTGGAAAGCTATAATAGGTATAGTTTACAAGGTAGTCATGAGATTTTACATACTATAAGTACTATATCAAGGAAATACTTTCATATACAAGAACAAATGGACTTTTCATACGTAAATCTATTTCATACTAAGTTTTGTGAGACATTCAACTTCACGTACTTTCAAGTATGCAGTTAAAGTCCTGTATTATATACCATAATCTCTTGTAGGGAGAGCGTGATACTTGTGTATACATCTATACAGGATTGACAATCCCACACATAAATTATTCGCTACAGTTAGACTGGCAGGTCTAGGGTGACAAACATCATAACATTTCAACGCCTGAAGAACGTTATTACAGGCAGTCTGGGTCAATAGCATGGTTATAAAACTAACATGGAGTATTAAAAACACGTGGATTTACGGGGTTATCAAATGCCTTAGTGATTTTATACATACATAAATATATTATTCTAGTCGTGAAAAACACTATTGCATTACAGTTTTGGAACTTTTAAACTACCATACACTTATGGAAAATATTGGATTTCTAGAAGCAAACATTCAAAACAGTCGGGTCTTGGTAGAAGACTACTTTTATACTAGTAGGAAAGATGGGATTTTCTAGGAGCTTTCAAACATCTACAAACAATTTCATTCAAATTTATACAAACATTGACATTAAATACTTATGAACTCACCAGCTTAAATGCTGATCTACTCTTTCAAATCTAGTTGCATTTCTCATGGATTTAGTAATATAGGTAAACTTCAGCTTTTGGAGAAGTGACGCTAAGGCATCGGTTTAAAACTCATTTTGTCATCATATTGAAATTTGTTTTGAAACAAGTATCATTCAACAACGTAACTTTTAAATTATATATATGATGGTTGTTTTACTTTCTTTACTATGTATTCAACTCTTATGATACTACATGAAGTCAACCTCCCTCAAACGATTCTGCCGTTTTGGTTTGGGGGTGTGACAGATTTGTATCAGAGCATTGTTCATAGTGAACTAAATATATCGAACCACATAAGATATACAAAGTATAAATACATAGGGACTAACACTCTCTGACAAAACGTTTTTACACCTAAGCCGTGTTTCATATAACTTAAATTGTTAGGGTCGTAAAAGCACAAATACATGCATACAAAGATTTACTTTTATAGTTAGAACTATACAAGAAGTATTAAGACAAGTTGGACACTACGACTAGGCCTCGGAATATGTAATCGAATTTCGGACGAATATAGCCTGATCAACTATATTTATCCGAGATTGAACTAATGTATGTCGGGGAATGATCGTAGTGAGCAAAAAGTCAAAATTTACAAAAATAACACTAGTATCAAACGTACAAATTTAAATACTATTGGAGTATTTGGTAGATACAATGGTTTAACCTACTCATTTAGATTTACATGTTTTAAATTTTTAGAGAATTCTTATATCCCTATTCTCGTATAGACACAATAGCTAGATCCCATCTACCAGGGGACCCCTACTACCTGAACCAAGATAGTGGAGAAGGGATAGAGAGTGATCCGAAAAAGGATTACAAGGAAGAAAACATGAAGACTCCGATGCAGATTCCGAAAATAATAACCTACCCTTAGTGGCTCCAATTCAAAATCCTATTCCTGAAACGGGATTTCAAGGCCCGACACCTCTGTGGGCAACGAACCTGAATAGGAGGAGTCGCGAATAGGGTCAACCCCTTCCGTACAATGGTGACCGAAGCTTATACAATATAAGCGAGGGAGACTCAGCAGATAGAATCCTTACTATATTGGTTTGCCAAATTGCTCGCATTGACGAACAAGGAAGGGCAACTATCCATCGAACTGAGGAAAATGATGCGAACACCGGAGTCAATGCAGTTTGCATCCGACAGTTAGAGTCAACTCGTGGAAGAACCAAAATCAAAATGAAACCTTGCAATAGAGCTAACTGAAACTCAAACTGAAGTCTGGGAACTTAGAGCACACTAGGAAAGCTATGAAATGCGTTTGCTCGAGATGGAACGTCAGTTGGCAAATCAAAAGGTGTAATGCCCGTAGATCAGGGCTAGTCAATTTAGAGATAATAAGCGTAAAAAAATGACTTTTTGATAGAAGATTATTTAGGATGAATAAACCTAACTACGTTGTAGTATATGTTACAAGGTTTCCGTGCATATAAAGAACGCCAAAATCCGAGTTATAACGAAGAAGTTATGACTTGTTAAAGTTTCGCGACAGAACCGGCACAACGTTGAATGATGTAAAAAGTAAATTTACGTTAGAGTGATATTTAGCCTTAGCAATCTAAACGAGAATCGAAGATCTCGTTGTTAGTAGCGAAACGATGAAAAGTTAGGCAAGAACGGACGTCGGACAAAGAAGTTATGAATTTATAACAAAATTTTCTGTCCCGACCTATTAAAAATAAATAATAAAAATAAAAGTCAAAATTAGCCGACGGAGTCTAAACGAAAGTCGAAGACCGTAGTCTCACCTATGCGTGGATATAAAGAACGTCGAAAACGGAGTTCATATGAAGAAGATATGAATTTTCGAAGTTTATTAATTAATTAATAATTAAATTTAATTATTAAATCCCGGTATTATCCGAAGACGAGTCATCAGACTCATCCGAAGTACGCCCCGCGTACAGCGAAGCATGACGACCTTCGCACTCGAGTTCTTCGGATGACGCATGCAGTGACGAATTCGGACGCGTACGCCCCGCATACTCCGAGGCTCCAACCTCCTATAAATAGGATGCGAGGGCAGCCGGTTCTTTTGTTCATTTTCTCTCTTCTCTCTCCCGTTTTACATCGATTTGCGTGCCAGAAATACCCCGAAGCCCTGGTATTATTCTCGAGCCCCGAAGCAAATCCCGAGATCCCGAAGATCCCGAGAAGTGCGGTTCCCGAGCCGAAGCTCTGCTCGCGAGAAGTTCGATTTTTGTGGAGATCTTCCAGATCTACCGAAGAATACTACTTTTGCAAGTCGTAGTGCTGTCTGATCATCTTCTGATTAAGTGAGTGTATACTACCTTTCATAAACACGATAATAATACAAGTATATGGTTTGAGTGTATTAAGTTTATTGTTGTTTATATGTGTGAGTGTGTAGTTACTTTCTTCTAATACATAAATATGATGTATTTGCTATGAAATACGTGCTATGTGTTTATATGTTATTTGTCTATTTGAGATGGGCATGGAAATTGGAGTTTTATACAGGTGTTAAATGATTTAAACTGTGTAAGTATTTATATCTACAAAATTGTTGGGTAGAACATAGGTAGATGGAATAGTTGGTGACTATGGAGTTAGCGCCTATTGTATAAACCTTGGCGACGATGTGACTTTGTGCCTATTTGATGAACCTTGGCGACTATGGAGTTAGCGCACGTTGAGTAAACTTTGGCGACTATGGAGTTAGCGCTTGTTGAGTAAGCCTTGGCGACTATGGAGTTAGCGCTTGTTAAGTGAACTTTGGTGACTACGGAGTTAGTGCCAGATAACTATGGATTTAGTACTTGATAAATAAACTTTGGCAACAATGGAATTCGTGCCAAATTCCTTACGAATAAATGAATGAAGGATAGTTGGTTCTTAGGGTAAAACCTTAAGAAAATAATGGGGATGGGTAATTGGGTTGATTGTTTGCTGATTACATATAATAATTATATTATTGTGGGTTGAAAACCCTATATGCTCACCAGACTCCCAAGCCTGACCCACTCAGTTTTCTTTTCATTACAGGTAATGGCACAAGGGTATAAGTTGGTGGACTTGACGAGAGATTTTGGATTATAGATCAGTAGTTGAATAACTATTGTAAGGTCTATTTTTATATTGTTTATGCTTTTGGTCTGTAACGAACATGACATCCCGAGTTTTATTATTTAACGAAAATACATTCTTTTCGAGAAATGTTTTGATAAATGGTTATCATATTTTATTTTGGGAACAAATTCCGCAACCGTTTTCTTTAAACGATCACTTTGATTTATAAAAAAAAAAAGCATAAACAAATCGGTCTTTTCTGACCGTGAAATTGGGGATGTCACAAAAGGCTCAACAAAACAGTTCCCGCCGCAAGTAGAGGATACTCTACTCACTCCTTCTTTTGGCTTTTGGAATAACCTTCATATGTACTCAAAGTGTTACTCTTTTCGTATAAATATTTCCGTCTAGTAATTCATGTTTCACTAAACCTCTATGCTGTCAAATTTTCCATGTGTGGTATGTTGTAGACCTACTCCAAGGTCAAATTTTTCCGAATTCTATGTAACCTCTATACCAATTAATATGAAAAATTCTTGTTTCCTTTAAAGATCATCATTATAAATCTGTACTTTGAGTTGTGTAAACATTTCGTGTCATAAACCGTTTTAACAACTCACCAAACCATTCTTGATTGACATAATCTATGTTATTGAACTTAGATACCTTGTCGAAGTTTTACCACTGCTTCATTCTTTATAATATCGCCTCGCAAATCAGACAGACATAATCCCCCAATAAGTCCAATACCTCTATCACCTACCCCCTTTAGAGAAAGGGACAGGCACTGTAGGATAGCAAATCTCTATAAGTTCAACAATGGCAATCAAAACAATGACGGAGATTCAACATACTTGAGAAAAAACAAGTATACCCTAGGTAACTACCAAGAGATAACAAATCATTACCACTAAAAATAGCACAGAGAACAGAGGAAACCACTAGTGAAGCATGCAAGGTGGTAGAGAACCTAATGCGTCAAACGAATCAATAAGAATTATTATTACCTAGTGAATTGGTAATTATACTACTCACACTATGTGATAGGCTTAAAGTCTTTATAATTACAATTTGTAAACATTGGGTCACAGAGTTTCACTAAGAGTTATCATATCTATCGATTTTAGTAATTAGTTATGAATTCGTTTTCTTTTTATGCATCAAAACCATGTCTTCGCATGGAAATAACTGTTCAGCCAAAGAAACCCCAATTCTGCACATAGATGCCGCTACTTTCCAAGCTGCGGTAACAGCTTCCGTGACAGTTGTCCTAGCACAATTCATCGCTAGTAACACAAACAAAGATGGAAACAGAATCGACAATTCAAATCATTGTCACAATCCGGGAAATCAACAAATGATAATAGTCACAAACTCCCAAATCCACAAATCTAAGTATAAGAAATGAAAGCGTCAAGCCCAAAAGGAGCGCAAGCGATTTCAAAGACTTGCCATGCAACAACTACAAATGGCAACCCTTGCCACTTCAACACCGATCAAAAGATATGAGGGAACACTCCCGAAGTGTAACTATCATCATAACGTAGTTTGTTGTGAATTGCAACAGAATGGGGCACGCTGCTCGTGTCTGTAGAATGCCGACAAGAACCACCTCCCAAATCCCTGGTATCGGAGCCAGCCAGGCTTGCTATAGTTGGGGTGAAATCGGACACTATAATAGGAATTGTCCAAAAAATAACGAAAGTACTCGTGTCCACATAACTATGCACATCACTTCCACCACAGACGCTGGTGCAAGCCAGATATGTCATATATGCGGTGAGATAGGACATCTCAAGGAGAATTGTCCAATAACAAAGAACTCTGGTGCAAACAGAATGATACTAAGGATCACCGTCACAGGTGAGACTACTCTGGACCCCTGTTGAAATACTGGTACATTCCGAAGCGATAAAGTTAGACTTATAAATGTTTAAAAACTACTAGTGCAACTCGAGTCATATCATTCTGCGAGATCCTGTCGGTTCTATGGACTCTCGTGCTGCTTGTACTTGCTTTTTGCAGTATACCTTGTTCGCAACAGTATTATCATAGGTAAAACTAAAGTATTGAAACTCTTTCATAAGTTGCATCGTTGTGTTCTTGTAACACCGTTCTGAACTAGTCTAACGCCAGTTATTCCGAGTAGTTTGAAATTGTCGTGTGACTTGAGTCAATTCGATCCTCACATTGCCACTTAATGAGAAAATTTCTTTCCCCATAATCGACCTCCTAGTGAAGTCATCGTTCCAGAATTCCGAGGTAATCGTGCATAGAGCGCCTCATGTTTCGTATCCTTCCTGAAGTAACCTCAACAAACCTCCCTGGAATACCACTCGTATAGTACGTCAAGTTCAATCCGAAGACCCATACGTTTAATCTATCAATGAAGAATTTATATGAAAGGGTGGTACATAATCAAGGTTCTATATGTTTAGCATTGATGATTCTACTTTAACTTCTTTTCCTTGTTTGGATGTGAGATTAAAGAAGAATCATTTATTCAACAGCCTTTTCAATCTTAATTATATACGACTCGTATACCCGAGACTGTGATTGATGAACCAGGTATGAGTTCTACTATGAACTTCAGGACTGAGACTGCTCAAGGCTACGAGTGATCGTACCGCCGCACGAATAAACTTGAGAGCCAAACTAATGCCCTTCCTACCGATCAGGACAAGAGGTGCAGATGGAACATAAGTGCTTAAAAAAAGAATATCATGCATTCCTTACACACATCGTTGATACGATCCAAGAAGTGAAAGACATTAAGAACATCCCAGAAGTACGCGACTTTACAGACATTTTTCCAGAAGAACTACCGGGATTACCACCGCAACGTCAAGTCGAGTTCATAATCGACTTAGTTCTAGGGGCTACCCCAGCATCGAAATCACCTTATCATCTAGCACCAGCTGAGATCCAGGAACTTTCCAATCATCTTACGGAATTTCTTAGAAAGGGATTCATTAGACCAAGCTTCTGACCATTAGGAGCACCGGTCTTTTTCGTGAAGAAGAAAGATGGATCGTTTCATATGTGCATTGACTACAAAAAGATGAAGCAACTTACCGTCAAGAATCGCTAGCCTCTACCTCGCATTGAAGACTTATTTGATCAACTTCAAGGAGCAAACTACTTCTCGTAGATAGATCTAAGATCTGGGTATCCCCAGTTACGAGTGCTAGAGGAGGATGTCCCCAAGACATCCTTCCGAACTTGGTATGGACACTACGAGTTTGTAGTGATGCTGTTCGGATTAACCAATGCACCATCAGTATTCATGGATCTAATGAATAGGGTGTACCGTCCTCACTTAGAACAGTTTGTCATTGTCTTCATCGATGACATATTTATCTACTCTCGTAGTAAGGAGGAGCATATTCAACATTTACCAAAACTCGTCAAATTCTTAGGCCTCATTGAATACCATCATAGGTTATTCAGGACGTCTCAAGAATCACGAAGCCACTTACAACATTGACCCAGAAAGGCGTGGCCTTTGACTGGGAAGAGAAACAAGAGAAGGCATTCTAAACACTAAAACAAGCCTTGTATATCGCACCGATACTATCCCTCCCCGAAGGGATAGAAGATTTCGTTATGTATTGCGATGCATCCAATCCAAGGTCTTGGTTGCAGTCTTATACAAATAGGAAATGTCATTGCTTATGCCTCCCGTGAGCTTAAGACACACGAAGTCAACTACACGACACACGATCTTGAGTTAAGAGTAGTGGTATTTGCTCTGAAGATTTGGAGACACTACCTATGTAGTGCAAAGATTACTATGTTCACAGACCAAAACTTCACTCACACACATTCGACCATGAGTTATCATACCAGCAAGTTCAATAAACGAAGCAAAGTCGTATCCCGATAGTGAAAGGTTCGTTGGAATGCCATGCAAGGACCTAAATTCACTTGGGAATGCAAGGATCAAGTGAAACTTCTATTTGTAGCATACTTATCAATTCTACTTAAACTCTAATTTCGGGATGATTTTCCCTCTAACGGGGGGATGATGTGACAACCCGATATTTCGAATCAATGTAATTACCTAAAAAGTCAAGAATTGTAATCTATTTTTATATAATGAAATTAGCATAAAAAATATAATGTTCAAAAGTCTCTATTGGGTTGCCTAAAATGATAGTTGTCGTGTCAAGGTTTTCAGAAATATAAAGAACATTAAAATCTGAGTTATAACAAAGAAGTTATGACCAATCATGCCAAAACCGGTAAAACACTGACAAACATAAAAAGTGAAATTGCAATAAAATACTTTTTAGCCTTAGATATCTAAACGAAAGTCATAGATTATACAAAACCGTGAACTTGCATAAAAAGAACGTCAAATTCTGAGTTCGTATTAGGAAGTTATGATTTTTCTAAAGTTTCGGGATAGCAATAGACAGCTAAAAACTCAAAATAAAGATTAAGGGATTTTTGGCCGAAAAACCCTAAATGAGAATCTAAGATCTCAACAATGGTAGCGCGACAATAAAAAGTCTGACGAAAACGGACGTTGGATGAAGAAGTTATGGCTTTATGATGGAGTTTTCATGTCCGGACTTGTTAAAAATAATTAATTAGAAATAAATTCAAAATTAGCCGACGAAATCTAAACGAGAGTTGTAGAGCATATTCTCACCTACGTGTGTATATATATATATATATATATATATATATATATATATATATATATATATATATATATATAGAACGTCGAAAACGGAGCTCGTACATGAAAGTTACGGATTTTACAAGTTCGAGACACAAAATCCGAGGTTGTCAGGCTGGCGACGAGATGGCATAGATGGCCTCGACGTGGAGACCCTGACTGATGGGTTTTCAGGCTTGGCAGTACACGTCTCATCCATAGAAGAGGATAAGATCGACTCCACGACATGGGAAACCCTTTTGCCACGCCGTGGGACCCAAAAAATGGGCTACAAATAGAGCTCAAAGGGTTTTGGGTTTCATTGCTCAATTCTCTTCTTTCTCATGCCAAAGCTCTGCGTTTAAACCCCCCAAAGCCATCCTAAAGCCCCGGTCTTCACATCCAAGTTCCGAAGGAAGGTTTTACACTCTCGAGATTCCCAAGATTCCAGATATTCCTAAGAATCCCGAGAAATCAACTTTCTCAAGTCGAAGTTCTGCTCAATTTTCGTCTCACCTTCTTCAATCTACCAAGTGAGTTCATACCCCTACAAATACGTTTTCAAATGCTTTGTAAATGCTTTTATACACTTTTATTGGGGGGGGGGGGGAATACAAGTAAACACACAGTTATTCTCGTGTGAAAACATCAATCTTTTGCTATACTCTTTGTTATATACTCAATCATATGTGATTTATAACTATCATACGAAAATGTTCTCATGCAACATATCACGGTAACACATTGTCCTTTTGGAATAAAACATGTTGTTATATAAATATCAAACACTTTATTTATATTTGGATTATAAATGTTCAATAATGTTATAACAAATGTTATACTTTACATACAAAGTCGACACTACACTAGGGTTTACTATACAAACGAAACACACTTTTGGAAAGCTATAATAGGTATAGTTTACAAGGTAATCATGAGATTTTACATACTATAAGTACTAGATCAAGGAAATACTTTCATATACAAGAACAAATGGACTTTTCATACGTAAATCTATGTGATACTATGTTTTGTGAGACATTCAACTTCACATACTTTCAAGTATGCAGTTAAAGTGTTGTATTATATACCATAATATCTTGTAGGGAGAGTGTGATACTTGTGTATACATCTATACGGGATTGACAATCCCACACATAAATTGTTAGCTACAGTTAGACCGACAGGTCTAGGGTGACAAACGTCATAACATTCCAACGCATGAAGAATGTTGTTACAGGTAGTCTGGGTCAATAGCATGGTTATAAAACTCACATGGAGTATTAAAAACACGTGGATTTACGGGGTTATCAAATGCCTTAGTGATCTTATACATACATAAATCTATTATTCTAGGCATGAAAAATACTATTGCATTACAATTTTGGAACTTTTAAACTACCATACACTTATGGAAAAATATTGGATTTCTAGAAGCAAACATTCAAAACAGTCGGGTCTTGGTAGAAGACTACTTTTATACTATTAGGAAATATGGGATTTTCTAGGAGCTTTCAAACATCTACAAACAATTTCATTCAAATTTATACAAACATTGACATTAAATACTTATGAACTCACCAGCTTAAATGCTGATCTACTCTTTCAAATCTAGTTGTATTTCTCATGGATTTAGTAATATAGGTAAACTTCAGCTTTTGGAGAAGTGACGCTAAGGCATCGGTTTAAAACTCATTTTGTCATCATATTGAAATTTGTTTTGAAACAAGTATCATTCAACAACGTAACTTTTAAATTATATATATGATGTTTGTTTTACTTTCTTTACTATGTATTCAACTGTTACGATACTACATGAAGTCAACCGCCCTCGAACGATTCCGCCGTTCTGGTTTGGGGGTGTGACAAGATGCCCTCATTTGCACTATAATTGAAATATACAAAAAGAATACAAGTTTTATACCAAAAATGTTGTTCACAAAAAAAAGGTTCTTGTGTTTGAAAGCTTTTGATTAAAACAAATAATTGAAAAGAAGAAGACATTAAAAAGTAATTAATTCTTTTGTTTTTGCATTAAAAGACAACAGACCTACCAAGAAAAAAAAAGTTTACTGTAATGGAGTCTTTATAGGACCATTAAAATAGCTCTTTACAAAGCTATATGAGATAGTCTTATTGATAGGTTCATTAGACCTTTTTTACAAAATTTCCAAATACACCTGTCTTTATAGGACCATTAAAATAGCTCTTTACAAAACTATATGAGATAGCCTTATTGATAGGTTCATTAGACTCTTTTTACAAAATTTCAAAATACACCTTTAAAATTAAACAAATTGTATGTCTTTAACATTTGAACTTTTAGAAGCATACTTATATTTTTTTCATATTAAAATTCAAAACCTTTGGATTCATTTTTCTATCATATTAGTGTATTACCAAAAGTATATATATATATATATATATATATATATATATATATATATATATATATATATATATATATATATATATATATATATATATATATATATATATATATATGGAAAAGTTCAATAGAAAACCATAATTATTTGTTTTTTAAGGAAATGAATTTTTTTCAAGTTTTAGAGCTTATCGAAAAAAATATATATATTTAAATTCATAACTTAACATTGTGAATGTTAAATATATTTTGTGGATTCACATTGTGAATTTTCAAAGATTCATATTGTAAATTTGACGAAATTTTTTTTTATCGAATTTGATATCGTTGAAGAAATGATAAAAAGTTATGAATTTCTGTATTTTTAGTTTTTTTTATTGATAAAATATAAGTTCTAAAATTTGAAAAAAAGATTGGTTCTTTAGTTAATTTTGGTTCTCTATTGAACCTCACCTTATATATATATATATATATATATATATATATATATATATATATATATATATATATATATATATATATATATATATATATATATAGTAAACATGTAATTTAATACTACTATGCGCATTTTTTGTATTTAATCATGGGGTAATAATTATACATTGGCTTAGCAATTCATAAAATTATGAAACCGAAATAGATATATTGCACCATATATCTAAATGTATTGTTTTATATTTGACATGGTAGTTTATCAACTACTTTTACTACACATACTCTATCAGCTAGACAAAAACTAAATTTTCAACTAAAAAATTTACTTTCTGTATTAGTTACCAGCTAACTTATAAGACAAAAGCTAAATTTCCAGCTAAAAAGATTCACTTTCAGCTACTCTGCAAACCACATCCTTAGAGGTGGAAACACTCTATTTTGTTTAGCAAAACATATCTTTTTACTAATAGGCCTATCCAAATCTATCTTTGAATTCTTCAACAATGGAGTTTTATGAAATATTGCTTAAGGTTAAAATCCATATAACCATTTTCTTGAGTCTTATTTTTGTTATCATTCGTAAATTCCATCTTTGTAGCTTCTGTTGTTTTGGATCCGGAATACTGGTAGTCTGGATCACACATATGACTCCTTTATAAACAACGCACTTGGTGCATGTTAGCATGTGTAATTAGTTATACTTGATCTCATGTATGATCCTAGTTGTCGTTATCTGATTGGTGATTCCCTGATACATAATCATCTGATTCTAGGAATTGTGCCGGTTGTATGACAACCACTCAACAGTCTGCAATGTCCATGAAAGATCTTGAAATTTAAAGAAGTTTTTTAGTAGTTTTTTGAATTCCAAAATTAATGACTTCTAGTTATTCTTTGTTTGTCATGCTGCTTAGATTCGAAAACTGTGATCCATTTCCATATAAATCAATGATTATTCTGCATAGAGACTGTATAAAAAATTTAGATTAGTACATATTGTATGGATAAACTCAAATGAATTTTCTAAAAGGGAAGTATCAAGCTTATAATTCTTCCAAAAGTTGCTGATTTTACATCCAAATTCAATACTTGTATATACTCCCATGCTGCATATTATAAACAATTGTTTTCTCTGAAGTATCTGGTATTCAAACAGAAGGTGGAACACTTCTTCAAGATGAAGGCTATTCTTTTGATCTATGATAGAACAGAAGAATTTCCTTCTTCTTGAAGAAAGGTTCCAGCTTGTGTTTGAATGCTAGCTACTTCAGAAAAAACAAGTGTAGAGAGATGGGAGTAAACAAATGTATTGGATTTGGATGAAAATCAGCAACATTCAATCTGATGTATTTATAATGTGATTTACCTTTGCTTGTTTCATTCACTGTTACATATCATTAAACATGTTGTGGCCAAAATTCCTTCCAACTAACGCACCATTATGACTGAGCGAAACTAGACCAGGCGTGATCAGAAAATTCAAGTCCACACAACGGGAAACAGGAAAAGGACGACTCGAGAGCTTATTGTGACATATCGATAAAGCATCATGTGTGGGATCTCTATGCCATTAAAAAGATCATTCCATTTAATGTATCATGCTTTGAGGGAAACAAGAGAAGAGGGTAGTAGGACCTAGTGATGTTTACAATGCGATTCAATGATATCACGATGCCTTCGACTTTGATGGGACTTAGAATCCGATCATAGGCACGAGGTGGCTGTCTGATGTGGATGAATGTTTCTTCACTTGCTCATGTCTTGCTGACCAGAACGTCAAATGTGCCCTGAACTTGCTGAGGTTCGGGAAAAAGGATTGGTGGAGGTTGATGACTAGCTCATATACAGATGATTAGAGAGTTGTGGTTACTTCGGAGTAGTTTAGGGAGATGTTTCGCGCTTGCCACATTCCACGGGTCGAGCACGAGTGGCTGTCACAGGAGTGTTTTGTGATCTAAGACAAGGTACATAGTCGGTGATGGAGATCACCTGCATGTTCACTGAGAGGGCGATGTTTTACCCGGAGCTTACAATTAAGCAGGCTCATATAACTCGTTATCTACGCATGCTCAAGTCTGACATCAGACATTTTGTTGATACTCAGCGGTGTGATACCTTACTGGAGTTACAGGAGGCCGAGAGGAGGCGAGAGATTGAGATAGAGACCCAGGTGAGGGAACAATGTCAGGCACCGGCTTGATTGTACACACCATAGAAACAATTATATTTCGAGGATACTGGATTATTAATCAAACAATTGTTGGAGTTGTGTTGTAAATTAAATAAATAAGATTTTTGTGAAATGTGTTATGAGAATTATGTGATTTTTTAAATGAAAATTTTGTTTGAAAATTTATGGTGTTACAATATTTTGGGTATTTTCAATTGTAGCTAAGATTTGGTCATTGTTTATTGTAAAGGTGATCAGTAGAGTTCGTATTCAGAGTAGTGTGTTGATCAGCTATCTTTTCATACTAAGTGACAAGTCTCCTCACTATAACTGTGGGTTGAAGGCACCATGGTCGGCCCATTAGGATTTGTTATGTAGGATGTTAGTTGTCTTTGTTATCAACCCGCGGAACTGGAAGAGGAACCCACGAAACTAGTGATAGATTCGGATAAGGAGTAGCCCGAAGAGAGTGATAAGGATGACTCGGATGTGGAGTCTAAAGTCATCAATCCGCTATACATGGCTTGGGTGCCTGCTCACAGGATGGGCCCTAATGGCCCCACGCCCTCATGGGCGCATGACATTTAGAGGTGGAGCTGACACCAAGGGATGCGGCCACCTTTTTGTGTGCATCGAAGATACTACGACCTTAGCCACGGTGGGTCGGCTAATCGAGCACTTCTGATCATGGTCAGACGGATGCGAGACATTGGCAATCAGGCACATGCCACCGCCAACTAGCAGGATCAAATGCGAGCCGCCGTGGAGCGAGCAGAGAGACAAACACATGAGGTGGTCAAGGATTACCAGGAAAGACGGGCAGCATTGGAGGCCCGCCTTCATGTCACTGAGCGCCAGTTGGCCAGGCTGCAGGGTGCATCCACCTCGACAATAGCACCCCCAGATGCCTCTCGCCACGAGTAGGATCTGTTCTACTCATCACCACTATCAATAAGACTCTCTTTTGTTTAATATTATATGTAGGACCAACTAATCGATTAAGTGACTACACTACTCGATTGGGATGGTATGTTGTTTGACTATTATCCCATGTACTGTAGGCCTTATAAGGGCCAAATTTTCACGTAACATGTACCAAACCTTTATCATTAATGAAATAGTGTTGTGTTTTATTTGTGATGTTATCTACTATGTTCTCCATTTCTATTATTTCTTGATATTTCATGATTTCACTTACAAGCACTAATCGATTAAGTGACTACACTACTCGATTGGGATGGTATGTTGTTTGACTATTATCCCATGTACTGTAGGCCTTATAAGGGCCAAATTTTCACGTAACATGTACCAAACCTTTATCATTAATGAAATAGTGTTGTGTTTTATTTGTGATGTTATCTACTATGTTCTCCATTTCTATTATTTCTTGATATTTCATGATTTCACTTACAAGCACAAATCGAACCATCACAACCATTAGACAATAATGGAATTTGAAAAAGAAAAACTATTATGTGTTGATCATCCTTCTGTTCCATGATAGAAGATGCCTAGAAGACCCATTTGCAGAAATAACAACACAGATTCAATGGCTCACATCCACAATGGAAACAGTGGAGGCGGAAATGGTCCGGGAACAGGAAGCTTTAACCATGAAATGAATCAAGGACCTGCAAAAACTTGCACCTATAAGGACTTTTCTAATGCGAAGCCTAGAACATTCAATGGAACCAGTGGAGTGATAACTCTAAAATGTTGGATCGAGAAGACAAAGTCCGTCTTTGAAATATGCGAATGCCCAAAAGAAAGTAAAGTGAAATTCGCAGCTTGCATGTTTTTCGATCAAGCACTATCATGATGGACTGGTCATGTTAAAGCCTTAACACTCCCAGTTGCTAATGCTATGCCATGAGAGGAACTCAAAAGAAATGATGTTGGCTGAATACTGTTCCTGTGGGGAAATACAAAAGCTAGAGCAAGAGTTATGGAACCTTTCTGTACAAAACCTGGATGTAGAAGCCTATATCGCTAGGTTCAACGAGCTGGCACTTTTGTGCCCAGGAATGATAACCTCAGAAGGCAAGAAAACTGAACATTTCATTTGGGGTTTGACTCCCCTAATTCAAGGAAATGTGATTGTTGCCAAACCTGAAACGTTCGATAGTGCAAAACGTCTAGCTTAAAAGCTATATGATCATGGAAACAAGAATGGCACCAAGACTACAGAGACAAAAGCGAAGAAGGAAAGAGGCAACAAGAAGAATTCGGGAAATAAAGGGAAAGGGGGACGAACTTTAGATTCTTCTAAGAAGCAGCAAACGGTAGCAGTTCACGCTGCTACCACTCAGACCATACAAGCTTTAACTGCAACTACTACAACCACCCCAACACCTGCGAGACCCTATGCATGTTCTCATCCAAAGTGTGACAAGTGTAGTTTCCATCATGTCGGCGAATGCAAAGATTTCCAATGTACCAACTACAACAGAAGAGGGCACACTGCCAAATATTGCAAAGTGCCTTCACAACAGAACAAACTGCCTAACAACAACAATACTAAGGTCGGTCAAGCCTGTTACGGTTGCGGGGAAATTGGTCACTACAAATGAAACTGCCAAAGACCAACAATAGGGGCACAAGTGGATTAGGAAGAGTCCTAGCAATAGGAAAAATGTGTTGGATAAGGTTTCTAAGTCCATAACTTATTTGGTATATACTTGACCCGACCTGGCATGGTCCATTTGGGTTGCATTTCATCAAAACTATTTATGGATAATTTTATGAGAGTTATACACATATTATTATTAATATATTATAAGTTATAATATATTAATATGAAGTCATGTTATTTAATTAGTCTTAGTCTTAAATTAATTATGAATTAATTTAGAGATCAAAAGGAAGACTAATTAGATTATGGGCTATTGATTTCATATGGTGTGGGCTAACACCCATTTGTTAATGGGCTAGGCTTGTATGGAAGTCTATGGATGATCCATGGAGCTTTTAACCCATGGATCCTTGGAAAAGGAAAGGTCATGGGTTATTAGGGTTTCACCCTAATCATGTACACTATATAAGCATGCTTATGTTGCATGAAATAGCCACTAGTGTGTGTGTTTGTGTGTGGCCGAAAATTGTAGTGTGTATACACTCTCTCAAAGTTTTCCAAGAGTTTGTGGTGATTTGTGATTCCATTTGAGGCATTCACACTATTGGTGCTTGACCTTCAAACTCCTTAAGAATCAAACTCATCAAAAAGGTATGTAATCTCTTCTAACTCTTTTATGTTTAAAAGTACCCCATGCCATGTTAGATAGGTTATGAACCTTGGAAAATTATTATATTACTTCTATTTAGACAAACATAGATCCAAGGTTTATTAGGGTTGCATGCACACTTAGGAAGTGTTAGATTGCTCAAAACCCAACAAAAGGGAGGCCGTGCAAGACCTAACAGTATTCACCAATACGTTCCTTCTCAATAACACCTATGCATGCATCTGATTTGATTGTGGAGCTGAGCAAAGTTTCATAAGCCACAAGTTTAAACCTTACTCAATCAAGATCCCCCAAAATTAAACGAAACCTTTACATTAGAAATGACCAATGGAAAAACAGAATCAACCAACGATATTTTCATTGGGTGTACATTAACACTGAATAATCACTCCTTCCAAATCAATTTGATGTCTGTCACTATTAGGAGTTTTGATGTGATCATCGATATGGACAGGTTAAACCCCTACCATGTCGATATTATGTGTCACGAGAAGCTCGTTCGCCTTCACCTACCCAATAACGAAACCCTAACGATCTACGACGATAAACTTGACGCAAACCAGTGATGCTTATGTTTCCGCTGAGTGATTAAGGAGATTATGGTTTTTAGTATAATAAGCAGTTGTAAGGCCTGCAATAACTAGTTATGCTTATGTTTCCGTATTGATTATGACATCTGGAAGTTTTAATATTAATGAAAACCTAATGTTTTATTTGGAATGTTTTTGTACCGATTTTATCTTAAAATAAAAATGTTTTGAGACGATTCCGTAATAAAACATTCTTTTAAAGAATACTTTATTTTAAATAAGTATAAAAGAAAAGTTTATTTGGCAAAGTTAGTTCTTATAAATAATTATCTAAATAAATTAAATATAATAGTTGTTACAAAATAATAAATGAAAATTACATTTTTTTTCCAGATTTCGTAATTAAGAAGATGTATTTTAATATACATTTATTTTATCGCATATTTAAAATATATTATCTCTATTACTCTATAGTTTATATATATATATATATATATATATATATATATATATATATATATATATATATATATATATATATATATATATATATAGGGAAGAGTTATATGGAAAATGAATGATTATGGCAACACATATTTGAACCAATGAAAACATGACAACACATTACTTCCACAATAACTTCCACAATACGTTACTTGTGAAGAAAGAAATGGATACGTGTCATTTAATTATTGGTTCCGGTAGATGTTGCCCTAGTTATTTGTTTTCCATAGAACTCATTCCTATATATATATATATATATATATATATATATATATATATAGTATTTTTTTATTTTTTTTATTTGTTGTTGTTATTATTATTATTTTTTAGTTAATTCAAGTTCCGAAAATAATATTTGAAAAGAGAATTTTTTGATTTTTCCATTTATTTTGCATTTTAAAATTATTTTTAGAATTATACAGTGTAATATTCTATTAGAATATTTCACATATTTAAAAAAAAAAAAACAGGATTTTTTTTTATTTTTTTAAATTTTTTTCAGTTAATTCAAATTCCGAAAATAATATTAAAAAAAGAATTTTTAGATTTTTCTATTTATTTTGCATTTTAAAATTATTTTTTATAATATATCAGTGTAATATTTTATTAGAATATTTCACGTATTTTTAAAAAAAATGGATTTTTTTTAAATTTTTTAATTTTAATTTTATTTTTTTTAGTTAATTAAAGTTACGAAAATAATATTTAAAAAAAGAATTTGTGGATTTTTCCATTTATTTTGCATTTTAAAATTATTTTTAGATTTGATCTCATGGTTTCATAAAATTAGAATGATTTCAAATGAACCTGAACCTCTCTCTCTCTATCTATATATATATATATATATATATATATATATATATATATATATATATATATATATATATATATATATATATATATATATATATATATATTAGACAATATTTGAAATATATTATTATATTAGGTCCGATACGTAAAAATTCGTCAGTTTAATATTATATCTCTTAGAGATTCAGAGTTAAAAAAATATTTAGCATTTTCAATAACACAAATATAACATTAGTTATTGATATTTAAACAAGAAAGGACATCATCAATAATTTAACATGTAAGGAAACCACTGTGGCCTAATTGTTTATTAGGTTTTATTAAACATTATATTTAGTAGAAAATCATTTCATTACATTTTTGACCTTTAACACCTCTTCTTCTTTAAAAATATCATTACGTAAGTGTGTTTGTGTTTTTTTTTTCTTAAATATTTATGTATATAGATCAAAAGGAAAAGTTCGAGTAAAAATAAAAATAATATTAATATCTATAATGAAAACAATTCAGGTATGGAAGGAGGATTAACCCTAATTGTTTAACATACAAACCTCTTATAATACTTCAATCTCTACATATACCCTCAACCATTTAAAAAAAAAAAAATACATTTTCTTCACAGCATTATACCAACCAGACCAAAGGCCCTTTGGTGATTAGCCTAATTGTTGTTTCTTTGCCTCATGTAACCAAGGGAGAAGGAGACAAAGGGGTAACTTCACACAAACATGTATATGCTTCATAACAATATCTCTTTCTTATCTTCATCATCGAAAACAACCCCGGCCAAACAATTTGTCAAATAGTTCTTCCTTTTGTTTTTTACCAGAAAAAAAAAAAATACATTCACAGTACAAAAAATACTTCTTAACGGCTATAAAACAGTAGCATTGACACGAATATGACCTATGTTTTTTAATATCAAATCTGTTTAATATTTATTTCTGAGCACTTGAGTCCAGATTCCAGAACTCACCATGATAAGTTGCTGGACATCTTTGATAAGACCCTAGAGCATGTACACTACATTAAACTCAATCTTTTGTTCATCTTGAAGAAGTGTTCCAGTTTGAGTGTTGAATGTCAGATACTTCAGAGAAAACAAGTGTAGACAAAACGCACAATAAGAAAATTTCCATGTCTGTCATGTTGCTTAGGTTTGGAAACTGTGATCCATTTCCATATAAATCACTGATTATTCTGCATACAAGACTGTATAAAAACATTTACATTAGAACATATTGTATGAAACTATGAATAGACACAAAGGAATTTCTAAAAGGGAAATATCAAGCTTACAGTTTCTTGAAAATTGTTAAGAGGAATGGACATAAAATGCAATCTCATTGAGCTATTCTTCATCAAAAATAGAGATCCAATCACTCACAATTTTAGCAAAGGAAGAGAGAAGAAACACAGAAGTTGCTGATTTTTCATCCAAATTCAATACTTTTATTTACTCCCATGCTCCTGTTATCAAGAATAGTTTTCTCTTGAATATCTAGTATTCAAACACAAGGTACAACACTTCTTCAAGATGAAGGCTATTCTTTTTGCACAAAAGAATTGCCTTCATCTTGAAGAAAGGTTCCAGCTTTTGTCTGAAAGCTAGCTACTTCAGAAAACAAGAGTAGAGACATGGGAGTAAATAAAAGTATTGGATTTGGATGAAAATCAACAACATTAAATCTTTGTATTTATAATGTGATTTACCTTTGCTTGATTCATTCACTGTGACATATCATCAAACATGTTGTGGGCGAACTTCCTTCCAACCAATGCATCATTACGATTGAGAGAAACGAGACATGGTGTCGGTAAATTCAAATTCAAAGTATGGAAAAGGATGACAGCGAATTTATTGTAGCAATATCATCAAACCTAAAGAACGAGAATATTTGAATGAAGATACGTGGAGATCATTAAACACACATGGTGTGACATATCATAAAGCATGGCTGTGTGATCTTCCACGCCATCAATGTATTATGCTTTGAAGGAAACAATAAAGAAGGTACTGTGTAGTGATGCTTACAATTTTATACTGTTATTCCATGAAATTGAGTAAATACGAAGTATGGGCAAAGGTTGTGGCAGTTGAAAACTGTTGAACAAGAAATTTTATGTGAAGATGCGTGGATAAATGAGGACAATTCCACCCCATACTTCAAGGTTCAATTTTTACCTTGACGAACATAGTTATATTAGGGCCATATTTAGGGCCAAATACATATAATAACATAAATATGGATAAAACATTTTGGGCTTTTAACAGAGAAAAAAAACCCTTGGAATGATATTTTTTTGACCATTCGGATTTTTTTTTATAAATCTTTACTTTTTAAATTTGGATAATTTAAAATAAATAAATAAATGAAAATCTTAATCTTCAAGTTTGTTTTTTCCTTATTTCCTAACTTTTTTCAACGTGGATTAAACTATATATTTGGCATTTGGCAATAACATTTTGTCTTGAGCCACAAATTTGTTAATTATTATTACTAATAAAATAACTTTGTTGACCATTGTTAAGGTGACGTCAGTAACGTTGTCAAAAACCTAAGTGGCAACCCAATCCTTGTAGGACCCATTTTCGTTCACATATTGACAATTCGTGTATTCGTGTCACGAAAACGTGTAAGGTATGAAGTTGACACGATACGATTACACAATGAGAAATAAGCTTTATCTCAATTTTTAAGATTTATTCGTATCGTGTCGTGTCTCTCACAGATTCGTGTCTTTGTGTCTGAAATTGCTAAGTCTAGGTATTCTCCATAGGTAGGTGTTTATACAAGTTGTTTATTAAGAATAAGATTTCATTAATAAATGAAAATATTATAGATGATATAGTAAGGTGACTATCATGACCCGATAGATAATACCCTAGATTGATGATCACCTTGAAGGAAAAGGAAAAGGCACAGTCCTAGTAAAAATAAAGGAAAAGGCACAGTCCTAGATTGATGATCAATTTTTTTTTTTATAAATGCTATGATAAACTATTTTTCATCATATGTTATTTTGTTTTTATGATTATTTTTGACTTTTAGTGACATGTTTTTTTTATTTATCATGACTATTGTTAACTTTTAATCAAACATTTTTTTTCGTTTGTCATGACTATTATTGACTTTTAGCCATACATTTTTCTGATTCTGATTACTATTAGTGACCTTTAATGATATGTATTATCTTTAATCATGACAATCGACTACTTTCGGTTACATAAAAAAAGACCAACACCCGGTTTACATGTCATAATTTTAAGTGTTTTAAAAAATTATAGATTTATTAACTTTCAAATTGAATGACAATTAGTATCGTAGCATTATACATAAATTCATATATAATAAAACAATCCACCTCATCCAATAATATCATGTCAAACAAGTTATTAGAAATATTGTACACTACATGGAAAATGATGGTTAACAAACATTTCAAAGTTAACAAAGTATTTTTTTGCCGATACAAAATATTACATGGAGATAAAACCTACAACAAAAGACAAATGTTCTTAATGAACTCCATCAATATCAGAATCTGTGTACTCAACTTAGCAGCCCCTAACCTCAGAAAAAAATAGCATATAACGTTTCAATTAAAATAGTGATAGGATGTTATATTATCCCGTGTTGCAAAAATCGGTCTACGCGGCCGATTATTCGTTTAGGCGGCTTCAAACCGATTACGCTTATACCTACTTGGCCTATATAATCGTTATGGGTCAAAGTCAGACCTAATCGGGACTAGGTGCCCTAATTGGTCATATGTTGTCAACATAATTCAAAACATTTCAGGGGAAAAATCGTCAAATCATCTCTCTCTTTCTCTCTCTCTCTCTCTCTCTCTCTCTCTCTCTCTCTCTCTCTCTCTCTCTCTCTCTCTCTCCATCAACAAGAAAGATGCTTTCTTCTTCTAAGCACTATTTCTACTAGTTTCTCTAGTATATTGTTGCTGTCCAAAGCCCAAGCTCATCGTAGCCTTCTAGGATCGTCGTAGCGTTCCAGCTAGTGTTGGGTTGTGTCGTCGCTCCTCTCCTCCGATATCCTCCACCATCGTTCCTTCTCCTCTAACATCTTCCGGTCCCGCGAAATCCATCCATCTGACATTAGAGCTCGTTTTCTTTCAAGGTTAGTTCTTCTCCAATCAAATTGTTCACATTGATTGTTTTAATTGGGAATGGGTGGTCGTTCTACTAGTCGATGTTTTTAGTTATTGGGTTGTTCTATTCCCTATTCCCTATTCTATGGTGCTTCTATATTATTATGTTGTGGTTCCATTATATGTTACATTTACTTCACATGTAACATTCCGTTTAAAATAAAATAAATTAAACAAGAAAAATAAAATAAAATTAGTAAATATATAAATAAATATATAATAAATAAATAAAGCCTAGCCCTAAAATCCCGAGATGTATTTTATATTTTAATTTAGCCCTAAAGCCGTAATAATCGATCAGTACTAGAGTACTAGCCAGTAGAGTTAAATCTTATAATTTCAAGAATTTGGGGCCTAAATTGTATCTTTGGGACTTAAAATGCAAAGAATTTCGTGGCCAATGGTTGTTTGCTAAATATTTGGCCTAATTTGAAAATGTAAGTGACTGGAGGGGCTGGAAGTGTCAACTATGCACTTAAGTTTGGAATTCGAGATGGGAGATCAAACCCATCACCCATCTCATTACCTTGCCTCATATAGCACCGATACCCCCATCACAAACCCTAATCCTAAGAGCTCCAGCCACCGCCACCATATCTCTCCCATATCTAGCAGCGCCATCTCCTTCGTTGAACCACCACCGGAGTCATCCTACTATCGACGACGACTCGCACTGTAAGGGAAGCTTTCGAGACTGGAAAGACTGTGAACGACCGTTGCCGCCACTTCTTCTTCTTTTCTTCCGTCATCCGCAGCCACAACACGACAGCCGTCGGTGCTACTCCGACTGCCCCTCTCCTTCTTTCCATCTTACAAAAGCTAGCCGCCACTGCCACCGCTCGTACAGCCCTCCAATTTGCTGCTCTGATCATCGTTTGCCACCCCAAAGGGGTTGTTGTGTTCGTGCTTCACGTGGGTACATGTATGTAGGGGTGTGCGCGGTGCGGTGCGGTTTGGTGTGGTTTATAGGTAAAACCATAAACCGCACCGCATATGCGGTTTGAGAATTTTAGAAACCGCAAATCGCACCACGGGAACCTTAAACCTCGTTGTGCGGTGCGGTTTAGTGCGGGCAGTTTGTACGGTTTAGATGCGGTTTGATTAATTTTTCAACATTATGCGGTACTGTTTGTTATACTTCGTAAATCATACGGTGTGATTATTCTTTTGGGGACAATTACCACCATGATATGTTGATAATTTAAATTAGGTAAAAATTATAACATAGTTATGCATGTATCGTAAAATTAACTAATAAAAGTAGATCTATGTGTATATATTAATCGTAAAGAAGGATTGCATCGTAATTTCTAAACTAAATTTAACGGTGAATCAATTGAGTTGTGGGTTTAACAAACAATTTAGTAGTAAAGTGTTTATATATGTTCATGAATAGTTTTATATATTAACTTGCAGGAATAAATGTTATGAAATGAACGATATCAAAATTATACTAATATGACCTCATTATATATATATATATATATATATATATATATATATATATATATATATATATATATATATATATATATATATATATATAATGCGATGCGGTTTGAACCGTTGTTTTGTAAATAAAAACCACAAACCGCACTGCGTAGTGCGGCTTAGAAAAGTTACAAACCGTAAACCGCATCGTGCCCGTCCAAAACCTCATTATGCAGTGTGGTGAGGGCGGTTTATGCGGTTTATTACACACCCCTACATATATGTTGCTGCTTCAAGTCGTGAGATGTGTGTGTGGTTGCATCTGGGCTAGCTGGAAAGGTGATGAACCACCATGGCTGCCAACCATGGTGGTTGCCGCCGTTGCTGCCTTTCTGCTACCACCAGCCACACCGTGTATGGTGGCTGTGTGTGTGATTTATGATGTGTGTATCATGTAGTGTGTGTGTGTCTATTTTCCATTGGATGTTTTTGGGTGATGCTTGACTGGAAACCGAAGAAACCCCCTACCACCACCGTGAGGTGGTGGCTATCGCCTCCTGCCACTGCCAACCACCGTTTTGGTTGTTGTATTTGGTTTATTCCTTGTTTTTTTGGCGCTTGTGTGTGTGTTTTATGAAATTGTATGTACATTGGATTATTGGAATATTACTCTAACCACCGCCATGTGTGGGTGGCTGCCGCCTCCTACCGCCATGGACCTCCGCCGTCCACCACTGCCCGAGGTGGCAGTGGTTTGTAACCAATTTATTAATTATATATTTATTTATTTAATTATACAATCAATTAAATTTAGGGGTTGGAAACCCTAATTAAGCTTTAGAAAACCCTAATATTAACAAACTCTAAATTTATAGTTGGTCGGGACCCGAATTAAAACTATTAATTGAACCTAAAATAATAACTTAATAATTCCCTAAAAATAACTTAATGTAATATTGAACTTAATGGATTAAGTCCTTAATGGGTTAAGTGAGGAACACAAACCCTAGTTATCATTTTATGTAAAAACCCTAGAATCGAGGAGCTTTATTTTGGGAAATAATCGGGTGCGTATTTAGGTTGCTGACTGGATTATTATTTCAACAAAAAACAACTAAGTCAAAAATTAATCAATCATACCCTTAGGTGATTAAGTACTTAATAGGTTAAGTGTTCTTACTTAACCCTAATCGTCATTTCATGTGAAACCCTAATAGTCATTTCATGTGAAGTGGTTACTGTTGCATGTGACTATGACCTGTGATTGAGTATTAACTCAAGTATCTTCCTGTAAGTGATTGGAAGTGAGTTGAAGCTAGTAGAGTCCTTTGTTGCTACAGTGGTTTCTGTATGCACATCGAGGTGAGTTTCGCCGCACTGTATCGTGGGTCGAAGGCAACAATGTCGGCCCACTAGTATTGATTATTTGCTAGTAGAGGGATGCCCTAAGGACTGTATATAGTCATGTAGGACACACTGGGTAATTTTGATCTAAGCTCTTTTAGCTGTTGCTTGTTTGGTTGTGGTTTTAGAGTAGGATCACATGTCCAGGTGACTATCTCACCTCTTTTAGCTGTTCCTTGGATTGTTGATATTTAGTATGTTGTTATGCTCTAATGATCTATTAGACCTGTCTCCTGGTATGGAGTATGTTTCTTTATTGTAATAACTTGTAGAATTGTATGTTATTTGTGCCTTCTAGTTATCATCTATGGAGTGCACATAGGGACTTTCAGTGGTCATATAGGATAGCCTGAGAACTCTTGGTCTAGGCTCTCTTTCATGTTTCTTGTTTAGTTGTGGCTCTAGAGTAGGACTATCTGTTCGGGTGGCTATCTCACCTCTGGCTACTTATGGTTACACATTTTGTGGGGGTTAGCTGGTAGCAAGACTATATGTGGTTAGAGGAATAGTAAGCAGTAGTGAGCTGCATGATTGTTGTTGCCTGTATTATGTGTCTACTTGATCATGATTGTTATATGTCGACATACTATGTTTGGTTGGGTTGAGGCAGTCTTGCTTTGTGCGGTAGGCCAAGATACCCAGTACGGACCGGCTGTAAGCCATATGCATGGATGCTTGGGAGGAGAGATAGGGTTCAGGCAGTCAGCCAACAAACCCTAGGTATTCCAACCTGATGGTTGATTGGACCCGACATATTGGTATCCCAGTCCGAGGTTGATTGCGCCAATATGCTTATGATACGAGGGTATTCCATCCCGAGGATGACTGGACCCATCGTGGACATGCCTGGTATTCCAGCCCGAGGTTGATTGGGCCAGGTATAAGTGTTTGTGTTTATGTTTTGTTTTGGTGTGGTGGTACTTTAGGGAAATCTCACTAAGCTTTGTGCTTATAGTTTTGTTTATGGTTTCAGGTTTTTCAGATGATCGGAGTGGCAACAGGAAGGCGTAACCGTACGCATCCTTGGTTTTACAATAGATTGGATCTTGGGAAACTCTGATTTTAAAATAATTTTCAAGAACACTATTTTTGTAAACATTTAACTAGTAAAATGATTGTTTTGAAAAGTTTAAATTTTGTTGAAATTTCTTGGACGTTACATGCACTGAACACAAAACTAGGAACAATGTTGCTATTTTTTTAATAAATTTTACTTATTTTTTTCTACCAAGAAGAAAAATAGAAGTCATGGCTTTAGCCTTTTAGGGAATGTGAATTAACCTGTTAAGGGTATATAAATTGAGGTTTAATTTTTTTTAATGGATGCTTAGGTTTGGCGGCAAATGAAGTACAAGAGTGGTTCTCTATCAGAGAAGGAATCTGAAGGAAAGCTAAAGGGGAACTTGTGTACATTGGCATCCATATCTTTGTGGGTGACGATAGGTAAATCCAATTTTGGATATATTGTATAAGGATTAATAGAAACAAATAAATGGAGAATTTATGTGATTAGGTTTTGGCGGCAAACAGAGTACAAGAGTGGTTCTCTATCAAAGAAGGAATATGAAGGAAAGCTAAAGGGGAACTTGTGTACATTGGAGTCCATATCTTTATGAGTGAAAAGAGGTAAATCCAATTTTGGATATATTGTATAAGGATTAATAGAAATAAATAAATGGAGAATTTATGTGATGTTTACATGTCAGACCATATTGGATGCAAATGCTAGCATTGTTGCTTTATGTTCATCAATCAAACACAATAAGGAATATCTTAAAGATACATGTTTCTATTTTTCATGTTTTCTTCTACATGTCTTTATAGAAATACGTGTATATACTTCCTAATTTACTATTGATTATGTAAGGAGAACAAATTGGGAAATCCAGGATTCACTGTTGATGCTTTGATAGAGGAGGGTAGGAGGGCAAAGGGGTTCCATTTTTGTGTTTTTGGATGGCTGGGAAATTTTGTGTTGGAAAAGTAGCTCAAAACTAAAATTACATCGAAATAAGGATCCTTTTTAAATTTTCATGTTTCAACATCATATTTAAAGTTACTTTAACGTATGTGACATCATAGTTACATCAACTTGTGTTTAATTTAATCGCCATAGCAGAGAATAGCAATGTGAATTTTTGCTCTAAATCTGTAACTTACAACCTGCTCCTGAGTATCACTTAACGAAAGAAGAGAACGGAAGTGAGAGGATTTGGAAGGAAAGAAGAGAAGTTTGGGTGCTCCCGAGTTGTTTTTTTTGAAGAGAAGAGATGAAGAGAACAAATTTGGGAGGATTTGTACCGTTCCAAACGTTCCTCCCAAAATGGGCGGAATTGAAGAGAAAGAAAACGCCTGGAAGATTAAAGGTTACATTATGACCAAAATACCCTTTAGCCTAATAATAAAAGGATATCATCCCTCATTCTACCTGATTGATCAGTTTTTGGCCTCGTGTTCTTCTCTGTTACAAGCACAGGTATCCCTATTCTGTTCTTCTTCTTCTTCTTCTTTTTTTTTTTTTATTCTTTTGTCTTCTGTCTTCTATTAAAACAATTGCAATACTATCACATGCCAATACTATATTTGTATGTTTTATTCTTTTGTCTTCTGTCTTCTATTAAAACAATTGCAATACTATAATATGTGATAAAAAGTAATAATTACGCTAAGCAAAACCTTTTCTTGCTTATGTGCATATGCTTGATTGTAGTAATTACCATTTAGAGATGGTTGTCAAATATCATAACTTTGGATAAAAGTGAAGCTAAGTTGCATCATATTATCAAGTAGTATACTACGAATCATTTATATTGGAATAAAAGGAGTAGCATACCAATGCATCCTGTTTACAACTGAGGAAAAGGAAAAACGTGAAGATTCTTATTTCTAACTGCATGGTTTTCTACCTTAAGTAAATAGCTCTCCAATAGATCAAAAGACTACCATCAAGATTCCCAAAGACCATCCGAAAGGACATAGGTGAAACTTAAGTCGCATTTTAAAAATCTATAACAAGAAAGAATTCTGCTTTGGTATCTGACACATTGCTCATGCAGTTATTCCGTTTCAGTCTCTCCAAGTAACTGAGTAAAGTTATGCCAGTTATGCTTTTACTTTTCTGATGTAAACTACAAAGTACAAACTAAAACAACAATGTGAACTTGCCTTTTTGTCATAAAATTTCTATTGAAGGGTAATTTGGGTATTTGATGTATTTTTGTTTAAAATATATTGTCCTAATAACCAAATAAGGTGAAATCACAATGGGTTCTTAATAAATATTCTCTAATTGAAGCTAATTACATGTTATTTTTATTAGAATGACTGTTTTGCCCTTGAATTACATTCAATTAATCAGCATGACTGTTTTACCCCTGGATTACATTTAACTTTTATAACAAATAAGGTGAAATCACAATGGGTTCTTAATAAATATGTTATTTTTATCAAAATGACTGTTTTTCCCTTGAATTACATTCAATTAATCAGCATGACTGTTTTGCCCCTGGATTACATTTAACTTTTATTGTGTTCTAACAATCTACCATTCTTTAATTTTTATTCCTATGTGCAAAGTCATCATGATCAAACAGGAAGCTAGTGGTAGTGAAAAGGAACAAGTTAAATGGTCAGATAAAATGGATTATGCGTACATCCACGCGAAAATAAAACAACAAGAGACGGGCAATAGGGTGAATGGTACTTTCACACCAACTGCATATGCTCAAATGGTTGAGGAGTTGAACACAAAGCATCAAATGGATATTACAAAAAATCATTTGAAGAATCGCTACAAAACCTTAAAAAAACATTTTTCGCAATGGTACGATCTGTTTAGGGGAATTTCATTGAGCGGGTTCTCTTGGAATTCGTCTACTCAACTAATAGAAGCGGAGGAAGAAGTATGGGATAATTTAATAAAAGTAAGTGTTCCTTTTTTGTCTATGTTATTTTTTTAAATATTTTATGTTATCGTTTGCAATATTAATTATTTTTGTGTTGTTAAACATTCAAAACCTGAGGTTGCGTCGTTAAGGGCAAAAAAGATTGCATACTTCGATGAGATGTTGGTATTATTTGCAAGGGATAGGGCATCTGGTGCTCATGCTGAAACAGCGAAAGAAAGAAATGCCCGATTAAATGAAAATGAAAATATTCAAGTTGAAACAATTAAAGAAGTTGATGACATGTTAGCTAACAATGAAATTCATTTGGAGAACGAATATGTTGATCTTGATGATGACATTCAGGATGTTATTCCACCTCCTTTTTCACAAGAACAGTCTTCGGGTGCAAAGAAGTGTAAGAGTAAAAAGAGGAAATTTGAAGACGAAGAAGAAGAAGAAGATATTAACTCAAAGATAATGAAATCGGTTGATAATGTGGCTGGTGCTATCAGGGAGGGTAATATAATTTTTGATAGAGCTTATCCTCGGGAATATACAGGGGAAGAAATTTATAGAGAATTGGAGTTGGTGGGTTTGGAACCCCATGAATTACCGAGGGCTCTAAATTTTTTGGCAACAAATCAAGCAAAAGCTAGGACATTGTTCAGTTGTCCCCTTCAGATACGGATGGGTGTCCTCAAAGATATGATGGGTGCACGTGATTGAATAACCTTGGGTGATTGTTACTGGATTGATCTAATGCGTTTATGATTTCTTCTTTTTGAGTTGTTTGTGGTTTTCGTTTTGCATCTTGAAAACAATTGAATAACATGCGGTTTTCCTTTTTACAATTTACTTTATATTAAAATAAAATTGTTTTGTTAATGTTTTAAGTAGAGGGGAGGAAGGGAGAGTTGGTTTGTTTGGGGGGGGGGGGTTGGGGGTGGGGGCGTAGGGGGTATGGTAGAATGAATGTGGGGATGTAAAGACTTAATATTTACTCAAAAACATAAAAGGGTATAATTGTCTTTTTTTTACTTTCTTTTCTTTCCTTTAATGAACTCGGGAGCACCTAAAATGAATACTTTCTTTTCCTTTCTTTCGAACTCGGGAGCACTGAATACTTTATTATTTCCGTTCCCTTTCTTTTCTTTTCTCTCCTTGTTCTTTCTTTCTTTTCTTTTCTTTCCTTTAATGAACTGGGGAGCAGGGTGTTAATATTTTGCATGGAGGAAGTCCAAAGCACATATAGTAGGTATTGCTATTGGAATTGAAGTTCTTCTAGTGTTGGCCAACTAGTAAGGTCTATAGAGTGACAACAAAAAAAATACTAGCTTGGTACATAACCTTAAGATTCACTTCAACCTGTTTGATTTTATGCTTCAAAAAGAAACATTTTTGGTTTGCAACTTTTTTCCCTTTTGGTATCCTCTCAATAATTCTTTGTAATTGCATAGCAAGCCTAAAACCTTATTCACGATGACAATTCTCAACTTGTGTAAGTAAACAACATGCATATATGTTGTTTCTTTTCTATTTTTGTTAATTAATTATCATAAGCCTTTTTTTCCACATTTCGTCCTTCTATTACAAAGGAAATGACAGTACATTGAATTAAGGACTGTTATTCGTTTGAAATCAACTGAAGGCTTCTAACCCCCGCAAAGCGGGGAGCCTTCACTAGTTACAATAAACTTTTTTTTCTTGGCAGGTTTGTTGTCTTTTAATGCAAAAACAAAAGAATTAATTCCTTTTTAATGTCTTCTTCTTTTTAATTATTTGTTTTAATCAAAAGCTTTCAAACACAAGAACCTTTTTTTTGTGAACAACATTTTTGGTATACAACATATCTTCTTTTTGTATATTTCAATTATAGTGCAAATGAGGGCATCTGCACCCCAACCCCACTTTGTAATAAACACCCTTTTAGGTGTAAAACATACGTAAAGCATCCTCAAACCCATCCATACCTTTACACCAAATTTTTTGTTATGACTAGTATTACACTATATTTGGCGTCTTATTTATTAACACAAAAATTTGGTGTTAAAGTGTTACTTGCATTTTTTGTTCTCCAAATTTTGAGGTTATGAATAAGTCATCTCAAGTATGAAATTTAGTTCATTTAGATGCTAGTTGGATATTATTGTGTTAACTTTAACAATTATGGCATATGTAATGCTGATGATTTACCCTTGCCCATAGAATAATCCAAAAAGTTCCTAATTCACAAAAAGAACCTTAATTCACATAATATGCCATATATAAACTAATAACTTTCTAACTTAAAATATCAATATGTGAAAGACAATATCATTACCATCTTGTAATGTTAATTCATTGGCCTTTACAATAAAGAAGGCATCTAATATACACTTGTATTAAAACTAAGATGTTGATGAATATCTGCAAATGACACAATAACTCTAAAAGGCATTTGAGAAATATGATTAGGTCATGTTTCATTGTTCTTTTCCCTCTTAAAAGTGTTGAATAGATTAAAAATATGGGTATATGATGTCTACCTAGGGTTTGTTATATGAAAAAAATGATAGTTTTTTTTGGACATATTACCCTTTTGTCGAGAAGTGATACTGAATAAAAAATTTACATAAAAATATTCACCAACAATTGACAGAAACATAAACAATAGATATATAGGAGGTCCAAACTATCACTTTACATACAAAGTCATTTTGGTTGTATTAAGTAAAAAAGAAATACTAACAATTGGATGCATAAACAAATAACTAGATAAAGGCTTTAACAACAGTAGAAAGAACTGGTTAAATGCAAGAAAGACAAATCTATTTTCATTTATTTGTGTATTATAGCATCTTACTTTTAATTCTTTCTATTACAAAGTTGTACTTTGAAGAATCTATCAAATTGAAGCCAAGTCATCAATATACAATGCCTTAATAATAAAAACTTACACAGTGCAATACTGTAATAGAAAGAAATAAAAGTAGGATGTTATAACAAACAAATAAATGAAAGTACATTATTCGGGAACTCTCTTTGTTTGTTATGGAGATGATACAACTAGAAGAAGAACTTGATGCTGCTCTTCTGTAAATATGCTAAAAAAGTTCATGTTGTTTGACTATTTTCTATCTTCATTTCACTTTGCAGTTGACTTGATTTTCTGCTGCATAGCTGACTTGATTTTGTTGTCTACTACTAAAGTTTTAAGTTTCCATTACTTTAGTTATTATATAAATATCTATTCTCATCTTTTGAACACACAACTTGATTCTCTTTATATTTTTGGTTATTTAGATTTATTTTTTTATAAAGATAATTAGAGTTATGATTCTTGATATGTGGTTAGTCTAAACACATTCACGCTTATAATTTGAAATAAAAAAGGCCAAGTAGTTCATCCAATTAATTGCAAGGTCATTAAGATTCCCTTTTCATATTTGCTCACATTGAGAACCTATTGTGATGTGAATTAATATTATTATAAGTGTATGAATAAACACAACAACATGAATAATGAATATAAAATTCTAAACATATGATTTTGAGTAGGAAAAGAAGTTGGGTGAATACAAGAAACACCTAGAGAAGTTGGGTGAATACTAACTACTCATTAAGTCATGCAAAATGATATGTTTTATAACATCAAGTTGCTGATGCGTTTTTGTATCATCAATGCACAACCAACTCGTAGTCAAAAACTCATATATCTTAGTTTGAAGATTATATGATATTATCGTCTCAAAATCTCTCGTGATAAATTTCATGAAGTGATTCAAGTGAGCACGGGTTGAATCCAATACTCAAATCTTATTTTAGGAGCACTCATGAATGGTGTAGCAAACTTTTGTTATGTCTAATGCCTTAGAAAACTTACGAGCCAACACATGACAGTCTAGCCTCATTACCTACTTCCAAATTATGATCAACTGTGGATGGTTTGAATAATCTTATTATTTGGGAAGTCAAAACATGCAAAGTGAAACACAAGAACTAATCCTATATGGCCCCAAAACTTTTGGGTGTAAATAAAACACGTTTTATTTAATCACCATATTGATTAGACATTATTCATTGTATATTGTTTCGATTTATCAACTAATACTTGAATTAAAAGAATAACTATCCCATTCTCCAAGCATGCACACTATGTTTAGCTATGGTCCTTACTTCATGAAATAGATCAATTGTAAACATTTCCAACAATACTCATTTCACAATTCCAAATCCTTATCGTAAGAATAAGAATACTAAGTTCATGCCACTTACTATAATTTTTGGATTGTAAACTTATATGCTATGATCCTTTTGTAATGACTATGTATACAAGTCACAAAGATTTTGTCATTTATAAAACTTTCCGTTGGAGATTTTTACAAGATAATTCCATAGATCCAAAGTCACATATTCAAAGCACTTTCCTTTGAATATCCTTCTTGCATAAAAGTTCCTAAATTTCTCATAGATTATTGATATCCAACTCCCATTATGGAAACATTTCCATATTTCCCATATGACAACTTATTTTTAATAGAATCCCGTCTGTTCATAATAATGTCAATATGGTCCATCCATTACTATACTTCCAACTATCTATAAGCAACCAATCCTTGGCGAACCTTGGATTGTTCTTAGCAGTTGTTTAATAAATTTAGTCATATCCAATTCTAGTCCTTTTTCCCTCTTAATGCCCTAGGCATTTGGAAAATTAGAACACATGAATATTATAGCATATGCAATCGATCTTATACCTGAAGCATATGGGATACGATTCATAATGTTTTACATAAAGACATGATACTAGACCAATCTTTTGCTATAATATTTCCATATATAGAATTTCCAATGTTGAAGCATTTCAACATGGTATTCATACAAATCCTTGACTAAATTTGATTAATCTCAATCTAAACTTTTAGAATTGAAATGAAGTATATGTTTCTCTTCCTTAATTATCGCAGAACAACTTTTCAACCCTGTACCTTTGCGAATTGAAAACTTTGTTTTCTATAGTTAACATTGCTAACTTGCAAGACTTACCATAATAATTATGCTCCCACTAACATAACAATTATTTTGTTAGTTGCATAACTTTTATGCTCCCACTAGTTGGGACATAAATCCAGAAATCAGATGGACTTTTAGAAATCAATACTTTATTGAATTTCTTACCAAAGTTTAGATTTCTGAAACGAGATGCCTTTCCCTTAAGCTTCCTTTGATCCTACAAAACATCAAAATGTAATCTTATCGCATCATGTATTAATAATCTACAGACAAAAACTTAATAGAGTTAGATATCAGACTTACCTGAACTAGAGTCAAACTTTTTGACCTTACCGTCCTTATGATCCTTTAGGTAGATACGACAGCTTCATAACCAATGCCCCTTTTCTTGGCAATAGAAACATATGGACTCTTTGGAAATAGTACACAGGATAATCTTAGACTTAGCCTTTCCTCTTCCCTTAGGAGGAGAAATCTTTTCTAGACTTCTAATGTTTCCATTTTCAATGTCCATGGAAGTTTGGGAAGTAGATCTTCCAATCAAATTTGCATTACTAGTGCACCAAATCATTACTGATTCAGTAGCAATTAGCAAATATGTAAGATCGATAAGGGTCATGTCGCAGTCTATCATATAGTAGTCTTTAACAAACTGACTATATGACTCGGGAAGTGACTGAATAACCAAGTCAACATCCAACATCCTTGAGACATCGACTCCTAACATTCCCAGCCTGTCAATGTGTGACTTCATCTCCAAGACATGTGCATACACAGACCTTCCATCTTGGTGTTGGCTTGCCAATATGGATTGAGTGACCTTGAACTTTTCAAGTCCTTAATATAACACCCAAAACAAAATATTAAGGCTAGGACCCAGCACAATATTTTACAATTGTGAAGAGGGATGTCGTAATCCAATTGTAAAATATTTGAAGGTAGGTACATGACGATTTCCCAATTTCCACCATGAAAAACGAAATAAATTATTAAGTTTTAATTGGATTGAAATTCCTAAACCCTTTGAGATTCATTGAACTTTTCAATGGCATGTTTAAATCTCGATTGTCCCCTTCAAGTTTGTGACTGGGATGCCGAGGATCACAAACAAGGTGTGACTAACCATGCAAATTATCTTGGTACACCCAATATTGCAAATCACCTAATCACTGTGTCAGTTAACCACACACACTCCATTGATCTATGATTAACATCAAGCCACCCTTTGCCACACATTGTTAGTCCAAGATTAGTGTGCTGGTTAATCACACACACTCCACTAACGAATTAACAAGGGTGCAAAGTGTAATTTCATGGATTAGCACTATTTTCACATTTTTCTAAAGTAACTAAGATTGGGAATTTAATAAAAGTTTAGTTACTTGATATATATCATTATATTTTTAATGAGGGAGAAATAATGTCATATACTACCCGTTCAGCTAAAGACCCTCCACCAGGCAACGAAGCTGTGGGTGAAAGTGGACACCCATTAAACCACCATTTTATAGGCAATAACCTTATACCCCCTTATAAACCGACTTTGTGAATGATGCCTACTAACGGTAAGACTGACTTTTCTTATACATACATACATATATATATATATATATATATATGTTATTAAACTTAAAATATTGTAAAGTATAAGGGTTGAATTTTAACTTTTAAAACTCTAGGGTTTGGAATTAAAGTTTCATTAGTTAGACTTTACAAATTCCAAAACTTGGGATCAAGCAGCCCCTTTCCATTGTTTGAAAATATTGAGTGTATTAAGACAAGTTTTCAATACTTAGCATATTAAAGTCAAATACTCAGTATACTAAGACAAGTTTGAAATACTTAGCGTATTAAATTAAGATACTCAGTGTATTGAAAAAAAATTTCTACTTATAATAATTAGCGTATTAAATCCAAATACTCAGTATATTTTTAAGGCTTAGAACAGGCACAATAATTTAAGCACTCAATGTACTTATACAAATAATTAACCTATTATCTTAATATTTGACAATTGTCCTTTCATTTCCATAACTTATGAGTTTAATGTCATTTTAATGTATGAGAGTTTTCATTTTCCATAACTTGAGGACAAGTTATAGAGGTCATTAAAATTCATTTACATCAATTTTTCAACAACTAAAATTATCATATAATTCAAGATTGATTTAACTAAACTCATAAACAAGATAATGTCTAGTCAACAATTTGCAAGCAACTTTGTTTATCATATAAATCAACAATTATCTTTAAAAATTTGACAATTATTTTGTGATTGGATGATCATAATCACTACCATATCATAAAAAACAGATTTAATAATGTAAAACATTTTGTAGTAGTGATTCCAATCCAATCTAGGTCAACAAAACTCAAAATTCTACAACCAGAGCCATGGACTTGACGAGTGCATGAACTGACTCGTCGAATTGCCCTTGTTACTGAGTGTGACTCATCGAGTCACCCAGTGGACTTAGTGAGCTCATTAGTCAAAGGCCAGAAAATCGATTTTTTTCAACTTTGAAAAATAGAAAGCATCAAATATAACAAAAAAAATAATCCTAGGCTCTGATGCCACTGTTGGGTTTTGAGCACTATAACACTCCTATGGTGCACATGCAACCCTAAATGCTTTGGATCTATGTTTTATCTAATTATACATGCATATTTTCAATTTTTAGCATATATCATAACTAGCATACAAATTGTCATATGAACAATACAACTATTTAGATAACTTACCTCTTAGAAGGACTTGTAGTTCTTAACCTTTAAAAGCTTGAGCACCCCAAGTGTGATGCCTCTAATGGTTCACAAACACCAATATGCAAGAGGAGGCTTGAGAGAGTAAGTTACTTGGTACAAAATCAATATCAAACTCTTAGAATGAATGGAGCAATCGATTTTGGTCATGAGGGGTTCTATTTATAGTGCTAGGGTTACAACTTTTCAAACCCTAATGACCTTTCATATTATTTAGGCTCCATAGGTTAAAAACGTCCATGGACTATCCATGGACTATCATATTAGTTTAGCCCATCCTAAATAACCACGGATCGTTATCCCACACTATAAGAATCATTGATTTACATAATTAATCCCCATATATTTAATTAGCCTATTTTGATCACAAAATTAATTCCAAATTAATTATTGATCAATACTAATTAAGTAATATGATTTCATATTAATATATTATATTTGTAATATATTAATAAATCATAAATAACCTTATTCTCAAAAGTCCATCTTATCAAATTGCACTGATGAAGGCAACCAAAAAGGACCATGCTACTATCGGGTCTAGTACATCCCAATTATAGTTATGGGCTTAGACGCCTAGTCCAACACTCAGTACCTTCGTAAGGGGATCCACTAGGTTGTCCTCTGACGATATCCTCTTCACCACGTGGTATCCTTCTACTTTATATCTTATAAAGTGGTACTTTCTGTCGATATGCCTGGATCTACCATGATTTCTCGGTTCCTTGGTTAAGGTAACTGCCTCTTCATTATCACAGAAAACTTCCACAAGTTCCTTTATGGATGGCACAACTCTATGATCTCTGATGAAGTTTTTCAACCATATCGCCTCTTTCGACGCTTCACTCGTGGCTATGTACTCTGATTCACACGCTGAATGATCTACCATTTCTTGCTTGGAACTCTTCTATGTTACTGCTCCTCCATTTAGGGTAAACATCCAGCCCAACTGACAACACAAATTATCTCTGTTGGTCTGAAAACTGGCATCACAATACCTCATCACTCTTAATTCATCACTCCCACTGAGGGTAAGAACCCAATCCTTAGTCCTCCACAGGTACTTAAGAATGTTCTTTACTGTAGTCCAATGAGCTTTAACAGGATTCCCTTGATATCTGTTGACCATGCTCAAAGCAAAGGCCAGATCAGGGCGAGTACAACTCATAAGATGCATGATCGAGTGAACCGCGAAAGCATATGGTACTCGACACATCTCTTCTATCTCAGCCTCTATACTCGGACTCTGAGTCTTAATCAGTTTGGTATTGCTTTAGATACGTAAGTCACCTTTCTTGGAGTTCTCCATGCTGAAACGCTTCAACACCATATCCAAGTAGGTACTTTGACTAAGTCATATTAGTCTTTTACTCCTGTTTCTCAATATCCTTATCCCTAGGATATAGGTAGCTTCTCCAAGGTCCTTCACAGAGAAACACTTCCCAAGCTAGGACTTAACCTCCTGCAAGGTTGGGATGTCGTTTCCTATGAGTAGTATGTCAACTACATACAATACCACAAAGCTAACTATACTCCCACTAGCTTTGACATACACACATGTCTTATCCTTGCTTCTCGAAAATCTAAACTCTTTGACTTTCTCATCGAAACAAAGATTCCATCTGTGAGACGCTTGTTTCAATCCACAAATGGATTTCTCAAGCTTACACACTCTATTAGGGTGCTTTGCATTGACAAAACCCTATGCCTGACACATGTAAACATCTTCAGCCAACTTTTCATTAAGGAAAGCAGTTTTGACATCCATTTGCCATATTTCATAGTCATGAAATGCAGCTATGGCTAGCATAACCCTTATAGATTTAATATTCGCTATTCGTGAGAAGGTATCATCGTAGTCAACTCTATGAGTTTGAGTAAATCCCTTCGCAACCAGTCGCACCTTATATGTGTGTACTTTCCTATCCATGTCGGTCTTCTTGAAGATCCATTTGCACCCGACTGTCTTACAACCTGGTACATTATCAACCAAGTTCCAAACTTGATTGTCATACATGGACTGAATATCGATGTCCATTGCCTCATTCCATTTAGTAGACTCGGGGCCTGCCATAGCTTCCTTGCAGTTGTTAGGTTCATCTAGATTTATCAATGTACTATCACTGATAAATGTATCATCTTCAACTGTTATATTACAGCCATATAACATAGGTGGAACACTAACTCTACTGGAATGCCTCAGAGGTGCAAAGTCATCTATTGGTTCAACCAGAGTTTCCTCCCCGGGTTGAGCGCTAGTGTTTGAGGTTCCTTCATCACTTAAATCGTGAAGCTCTTCAAGGTCAATTTGCTTCCCACTGTCCTTGGCATATGAGTTCTCTCACTCACTCACTCTCTCTCTCTCTCTCCCTATCTATCTTAGAAAACCCCTATCCTCGCAACCAAGAAAACATTGTCACTCGGTCTATATAAGAGATATCCAAAGGAATTCTATGGGTAGCCAATAAAAATACATCACTCACTATGAGGTTTAAGCTTGTCGCGGGTCTCGCATCTCACGAAATCCTTGCAACCCCAAACTTTGATGCGATCCAACGAGGGAACCTTCGCTGTCCACATCTCGTGAGGTGTTTTGGCAACCTTCTTAGTAGGGACTAGATTAAGGAGATGGGGTAGCCTCTAAGGCATACCCCCAGAATAAGATAGGTAACGAAGCTCAACTCATCATGGAACGAACCATATCCAACAAGGTTCGATTGCACCTCTTAGCCACACCATTCAACTGCAGTGTCCTAGGTGCCGTAAACTGTGAAACAATTCCACATTCCTTAAGATAGTCTAGGAACTTGATACTAAGATACTCTCCTCCTCGATCGGATTGCAACAACTTTATCTTCCTGTCCAATTGATTCTCCACTTCCTTCTTAAACTATTTGAACTTTTCAAAGGTTTCTGACTTATACTTGATTAAGTAGATATAGTCATATCTACTGTAATAATCAGTAAAAGTCATATAGAAGCGGTTTGCATCCCTTGTAGTTGCTCTGAAGGGTCCACACGCATCAGTGTGTATGAGATCCAACAGACCTTCACCCCTTTCACAAGTACTAGTGAAGGGTGACTTGGTCATCTATCCAAGCAAACAATATTTGCAAGTGTCATCCGATCTCAAGTCGAATGACTCCAAGACTCCACTATTTTGGAGTGGGGCTATGCGCTTCTTGTTGACATGTCCAACACGACAGCGCCACAAGCATGCCTTGTCCAAAACATTGTACAAATCAATATTCAACAAATTATTTCCTAGGTTATCTACAACCATCACAGTTTCATATATACCATTACAAGGTAATACTTCAAAATAAAAAATACCATTGTAATAAGCATTAATAGTACCAATTTCATTATTAAAAGAAAAGGTAAAACCTTTTTATACAAACTATGAAAGGAAATAATATTTCTCGCCATGTCCGATGAGTAACAACAATCATTCAATTCTAATTCTAACCCACTACTAAGAAATAAAGAATAAACTCCAATCTTGGTGACAAGCGGCATTTTTCTTTTTCCCATGATTAAGTTTATCTTCCCGTTCTCCCCATCCCTACTTCCTTTTAGTCCTTGCACATCAGAACAAATGTCAAATCCACAACCTGTATCAAGGACCCAAGAATTAGCATGTGGTGAGTTATTAGAAAGAATAGTGTAAATACCTATGAAGGTGGACTTTATCTTCCCATCCTTGATGTCTTGCAAGTATTTGGGGAGCTTCGTTTCAAGTTCCCTTTTTCATGACAGTGGAAGCACTTTGCATCCTTCGAATTGGTCAAGGGATTAGCAGAACCAACTTTGGTCCCACTTGAAGAGGATCCATCAAGATATTTTCCCTTGCGGATCTTACAAGGAGCCTTCCTCTTCTTCCCTTTCCCATGTCCAATTGCCATAATAGGCGCAACAACAGTAGTAGGAGTGGGTACAACCGACTTGCCTTTCAAGTTGCTTTCTGTAGTTCTTAGAAGGCCTTGAAGCTTGTTGAGAGTGACCTCCTCCTTGTTCATATGATAGGTCATACAAAATTGATCATAATAAGAAGGTAAAGAGTGTAGAATGATATCTATGGCCAACTCTTCATCAAAATTGACATTCAATTTCAGCAAGCGGTCCACATATCTCTACATCTTTTTCAAGAGGGACGTGATGGACTCTCCATCCTTCATTTTGGTTGTGATCATGGAGACAATGATCTCATACCTTTCCTGCCGAGCACTTTGACGCTACCTTTCCATCAGATCTTGGTGCATTTCATAGGGCCAGAAGTCCTCATAGGACTTTTAAAGCTCACCAGTCATGGTAGCAATCATAATGCACAACACCTTTGTCGCGTCCCTCTCATGAACCATGTATTACTCGATTTGTTCGGGATTAGCAGTATTTTCATCAATTTCCTTTAGCTCTTTATTGAGGACATATTCTTTATCCTCGTAGCGAAAGTCCATACAGATGTTTCTTATCCAATCATTAAATTTTGACCCATCGAAGATAGTTCTCCCAACCAAGTTCATGAGGGAGAATGAGATGGAAAGGTTGGAGCCTAAAACATTGTTTGGGATAGACATATGAAAAGAAAGAAGCACAAAGTTTAGATTAGATGAGAATACTTAATATAACACCCAAATGAAATATTAAGGCTAGGACCCAACACAATATTTTTTACAATTCGGAAGAGGGATGCCGTAATTGCAAAATATTTGAAGGTAGGTAAATGACGATTTACCAATTTCCACCATGAAAAACAAAATTGATTAATAAGTTTTAATTGGATTGAAATTCCTAGATTCTTTTTTGATTCATTGAAGTTTTGAATGGCATGTTTAAATCTCGATTGTGCCCTTCAAGTTTGTGACTGGGATGCCGAGGATCACAAACAAGGTGTGAATAACCATGCAAATGTGCTAGGTACTCTCAATATTACAAATCACCTAATCAATGTGCCGGTTAACCACACGCACTCCATTGATCTATGATTAACACCAAGATACCCTTTGCCACCCTTACCAGTCCCAGATTAGTGTGCCGGTTAACCACACATGCTCCACTAATGACTTAGCAGGGTGAAAAGTGCAATTTCTTGGAATAGCACCATTTTCACATTTTTCCTAAAGTAACTAAGATTGGGAATTTAATAAATGTTTAGTTACTTTATAATTGTCATTATACTTTTAACGAGAATTAATGTCCTATCCTACCTGTTTGACTAACAACCCTCCACCATTCAAGGAAGCGGTGGGTGAGAGTGGACACCCATTATACCACCATTTTATAGGCAGTAACCTTATACCCCCCTTAAAGACTGACTTCTTGGATGAGGCCTCTTAACGGTAAGACTGACTTGTCTTATATATATATATATATATATATATATATATATATATATATATATATAATTAAACTTATAATATTATAATAGTATAAGGATGGAATTTTAAACTTTTAAAATTCTAAGGTTTGGAATTAAATATTTCATTAGTGAGACTTTACAAATTCAAAAACTTGAGGGCAAGTTTTGTAACTTTCAAAACTTTTGTTTTCCATAACTTATGAAAACTTATAAGTTTTTTAATGTTCATGAGTGAGACTCTTCATATAATTTGAGGACAAGTTACAAAACTCACTTCAAGAACAACTTAGATCAATTTTAGCTAACAAGTTATCATATAATTTCACTATTGATCTAATCTAACTCATAGCAAGGCAATTCATATCAAATAATACAAATAATTACTTTATTATCTTAAAATTTGACAATTATCCTTTAATTGGATGAGGATCATCATTACCAAATCAGAAAATACATTTTTTTATGATTCAAAACATTTTTTGGTAATGATCTTAAACCAATTCTAGCCAAAAACTTGAAATTCTGCAAGCTGAAGCCCCTTACTCGACGAGTACATGAACTGGACTCATCGAATTCCCTTTTACTGAGTGGACTTGTCGAGTCAGTCAGTGGACTCGGCGAGTTCACCGGTTAGAAGCCAGAAAGTTGACTTTTTCAGCTTTGAAAATTACCAAGCATCAAATATAACATAAAACAATCCTAGGCTCTGATACCACTATCGATTTTTAAACACTATAACACTCCTATGGTACACTTGCAACCCTAGATGCTTTGGATCTTTGTTTTCTCTAATAATACTTGAATTTTCATTTTTCCAAAGCATACATGCTAAATAACATACAATAGAGGATATACAATATAAAACTCATAGTTTGATGAATACCTCTTATTTAGTTTGAAGTTCATGGCCTTGAAAGCTTTAGAACCTCAAGTGTGATGCCTCTAATGTGTCACAAACACCAAATTCAAGAGGAGGCTTGAGAGAATAGGCTAGTTATCACTCTCTTATAATGAATGGGGCAACCGATTTTAGATCTATGTGTGTGCTTTTATAGTGTTGCAAAGGCTAGGGTTACATGCATGCAAACCGTAATGCACCATGACCTTTCATATTACTTAGGCTCCATAGGTTAAACCACCATGACTATCATATTGGTTTAGCCTATCCTAATTAACCATGGATCATTGGCCCACACTATAAGAATCATTGATTTACATAATTGGCCCCGTATATTTAATTAGTCTCTTTTGATAACAAAATTAATTCGAAATTAATTCTTGATCAATACTAATTAAATAATATGATTTCTCAATTAATATATTATACTTATAACATATTAATAAATCACAAATAATCTTATTCTGAAACATCCATCCTATCAAATTGCACTGGTGAAGGCAACCCAAAAGGACCATGCTACTATCGGCTTAAGTACATCCCACTTATAGTTATGGGGTTAGATACCAAATCCAACATGTTCCATGATGAGTCGAGCTTCATTACCTATCTCATTCTGGGGGGTATTCCTTAGAGATTGCCGCCCATATCCTTAATCTAGTCCCAACTAAGAAGGTTATCAAAACACCTCACAAAATGTGAACATGGAAGGTTCCCTCGTTGAAACGTATCAAGGTTTGGGGTTGCGAGGTTTTCGTGACACGAGAGACTCACGACAAGTTCAAACCTCGTAGTGGGCTTTGTATTTTCATCGGCTACCTATAGAATTCCTTTATATATATATCTTCTATAGACCGAGTAGTTACATAGACAATTGAAAATACCCTATCCAAATTGTTGCAGGACCCGATGGGTTGAATGCCACCTATGGGAAAAGAGCTTAAGCCAAAGGGGCGTTGAATACTTTTTCTAGGAGATCATTCAAGACATGGTCCGAATGGTGGGTGTATTGGAGTGATGTTGGTCTAGCAGTGGGACCATAACAAACATCACGTGCGATTGGGAGGTGAAATGCAGTGGAATTGTCACCAGTTGTAACAATCCTTAACGACAACGCATGTGCAATGTCGGAGTACCGAACACAACCCACCAGGAGTAATAGTTACGGGTGAGTGTTATGCCTCACCTAGTTGATTAGGTCATGCTGGTCACATTAGTAGTGAACAAGATACTTTCCTTGGGGTTTGTAGTAAATGAATAGACCTTAACTTGGAAGTATTACTATAATAATTACAGTGATGGTAAGCAGTGAGTAATTATTAAAGTAAAGTGGAGATAAATATTAATTAATAATATTTTAGCGGTGAAAAGATTGAAAATTAGCTACAATGTGGTTTAGGAGAGTAACTAAAAAGGGAGCTCTAAAAGAAGAAAAAAATTAATTGAGCTAAACGTTATTTGATATGCGGTGCGATGTTGTTATATCTTGCTTGTGAGTCTTTTATTATGCGGGAATGTGTTGTGTGATCCATTTATTATATGTGTGTTCTTTTAACAATGTACTATAATTGAATCACTTAGCTTATGCTAACACTTATTGTTTGCTTGTTGATCATTGTACATTGTAACATGTAGCTTGACATGATGTCTTGGTAAGGATGAGAACTTATTGGGTAGTCTTATTTAGTATCTCTAGATATGATACCATTTGGACATGTTGGGTTTTCATCATATTGTTTTTGTGAACTTTAAATTTTGATTGTTTTGTTTTGACATAAAAGTAACATTGGTGATATTTTTGAAATATTCATAATAAGTCTTCCGCAAACATAATCTGTTAAAAAGTGTTTAACATAAAATAAAGTTGGGTGAAAAATCACGGTGTTACATTACGCATCACCTATACGATTATAATAGGTAAGACCTTAGCACTTCTTCCGAAACTTGGAGGTTGACCAAAACTCAAGTCAAGTAAAAAAAGTGAACGATCAAAGTTAACTGTCAACATTGGCTTTAGTCAACCACCATGTCGTGGCCATCCATGGACACACCGTGGCCCTCATTTAACAAAATAGTCGGGCATTTCCTAGTTACCACATCGTGGCAACCCACGGTCACACCATGGGCAGTGGTGTGACACTTGCAGATTCGGGCTAGTCAATTTAGAGATAATAAGCATTAAAATTAGTTTTTGATATAAGATTACTTAGGATAAATAATCTTAAGAAAAGATGTAGTATATGTGACAAGGATTTTAAGCATATAAAGAACATTGAAATCCGACTTCATATGCATAAGTTATGATTCTTCGAAGTTTTGCGATTAAACCGGCACAACTCTGCATATCGTAAAAAGTGAATTTTCAATAAGTTGATTTTTAGCCTAAGAGTTCTAAACAAAATTCATAGTAGTCATGAAATTGAGAGTGTCCATATAGAGAACGTCTAAATCTAACTTCATGAGAGGATGTTATGATTTTTCTAAGATATAGTGAAGCGGTATACAACTTAGAAATCGAATTTTAGATCTATTAGTTGTTAGGACAAACAATCTAAATGAGAGCTGAAGATCTTGTCCATATGATTCCATTGATATAAAGACAGCCGATAACGGATATCCTATGAGTGAGTTATGAATTTTAAACAGACTTTAATAGTCTAAGTCAAGTTAAATATAGCTTTAAAAACAAACTCAAAATTAGCCAACGAAGTTTAAATGAAAGTTGTAGATCTCGTTGAGGGATTTCCAGGGATAAAAAGAACGTCAAAAACGGAGCTCATATGAAGAAGTTACAACATTTTGAAATATTGGAAATTTTCACACGCGTGGCGCCCGACGCATAGTGATGACGTGGTACCACAAGAGGGTACCACGTGGTATGGTCGGCTACCACCTACCATCATCAACAAGGCGACGTGGCACCACACAAATGCGACACATGGTGCCATAAGCAGATGATACATGACACCCTTCTAGAAGCAATGACATGGGCGAATGACAAGATGACACGTGATGCAAGGTAGGAGGAGCCAGCAAGGATGGTGTGCGCGACATGCACCCCATGAACTCCTATAAATAGGATGGAAAACTTGCTGATTTCACCTCACAATCCATGATAAACCCTCTCTAACCTCCATCCTTTCATGAGTCCGATTTCTTGAAGTTCTTAGGGGCATTTAGTAAGGTTCTGAGTAGTCAAGGTGTCCAGCAAATAGAAACTTTCAGTTTCTAGATTATGTCTGTGTCATTTTCCCGGTTTTTGCTAAAAGATCTGTAAGTTAAGCTACATTCTTCTGTTTTCAGTGTAGCTTATATTTATAGTCATAAATCATTATTATGAACCTATAAATAAGATTTATCAGTAATTCCAAGTTATTATAGTATTTGATCTATTTACAGGAGAGGTCTCTATAGTGGCCGTGTTGGCTTTGTTGTTGGATTTCAAAGAGGCTATATGCTGAAATGATCCTACCTCCTACATGTCATGTCTGGCTAATCGTTACTTGTAGTCGTCCGGATTACAAAACTAGAGTAAGGCTTAGTACTCTATGCATCTAGGTCTTTTCAAAGTATGAAGCGAAGCACAACCGAAATCATCAGTCACTCATTTTTATCAAGGTGAGTGCATAGCTTCTTTCATCTTACACATATATATGAAGTATCTAATTAATACATTGCTATATGTGCGCATGCATAAAGATATTATGTGTTAGATGAAATGTTATAAACATATGTTATATGATTTATACCATATATGTATTTTATAAATATAATATATTAGGTAACAAAGGGTAGTAATAGATGCCATGGTATAATGAAAGATGTAGGCAATGATAGAATGGAACTACTGTAGAAATGGTACTAGTGTGCGAACAATACAAGAATGGTACTAGCGTACCAATGATATAATCACCTAAATAAGTGTAGGTGACAACCACCATACTATTAATCACCGTACCGTGGAACACTAGTAGCAATAGACTTTGTGCCTAAACATTGGCATCGATGGACTTCATGCCTGAACATTGGCAGCGATGGACTTCATGCTTATTAGATAAACACTGGCAACGATGGACTTCATGCCTATTCCTTAGGATAAACCCTTGGGAATGAAAATAGAAAGGAACCTACTGACATGTATTGCAAAGAAATCTTTGTAATAGTATTTTAAGGAACGATGATTAAGATGACCCTTAGGATAGATCCTTAGGGTAGAATAAATACACAAAAGAGGGTGGTTAATTGGGTTAATTGTTTGATAATTAAACATATTAACTATATTATTGTGGGTTGAAAAATGTTATGTACTCACCGGGTTTCCCAACCTGACCCACTTTGTTTCTTTGTATCACAGGTAGTGATACGAAGCTACTGATAGTTAATTATCTACTAAGAGAATTAAAGGAATTCACAGACTGATAGAATATTGATGTAAGCCCTACGTTTATGCTTATGTTTCTTGTACTAGTTATGACATCCCAAGGTTTTAGAAATTAATGAAAAACATGTCTTTAGAAATACTTTTTTTCAGGGACCAAATTACACATTTATAAATAAACTCTGTATTTAAATAAGCATAGACAAAAAGTTTTAAAATGACTGTAAATTTGGGGATGTCACAATTGGGTTTCTGACAGCTGAATGGGTTAAGTCGTTTTCTTTGATTCCTAGAGTTCCAAAGCTTAGATCTGGTGCATTCTATGGTCTAAATGGATAAATTTTCCAACTTAATCCATTCTGACATCCAAAGACATCAAGATCTCAAACCCTAGGTCCAAATAAGAATAAATACAACAATGACTTAACCATTAATCCCTTAGTCCAAAATGTCATTAACCCAAAAACTCTAGAAGAGTTTCCAATACCAGATCTAGCATAAAGGTAGGTGTTTTATAGATATGCATGTCCAATGCATTTCTAGAATCCATTTAGGTCAAAATAAGCTAAAAGTTACCAAAAACTCATGTAAGGTCAAGAACCACAAGCAAACTCTAGATCTATAAGATATATTGTTCATCAGACTCAAGAGAGTCATAAAGTTGCAACCTTTATCACTTCAAACCAACCAAGCATTTCTTATAGACCAAAAATATGTGAAGAAACTAGATCTAAAACCTAGAAATCATCAAGATAGAAACTTGAGGAGTTACAGATGGTCCATAGAGTGATGCCAAAGATGGTGACGAGTTGTTGCTTGATCCTTTAGCTAACACCTTCTTCTTCTTCTTCATTCAAAATGCAACAAAACACCACAAAGAGCTCAACACTCAATAAGGTGGGCTAGGGTTTCACAAAGATGCATTCTGTCGGTGACGAGGGATGAGTGTGGAAGAAACCCTAGCTATCACTTCCTTTAGATAGGGGTCCAACCCAAAAATCTAGGGTTTTTTGAAAATCAGCTGCCACACCATGTCACTTTTGGCCATGCCGTGAAGGGTGATAAATTCCCACAATCCTAATAATATCGCCACACCATGGTGAAGCTCCACCAATATGTGGCCTACCAAAATAAAGGCTTAAAAGAAAACATTTTAGCTAATACATAAAATGAGTGTTACAATATCATCATTTTAGGATCAGGAAGTGAGGATAACAAAAATAGGTAATCAGGATAATTTATTGATGATAAATATATATATTTAAAGTATTATGGTATTGTGAGTTGAAAACCCTATGTACTCCAGGCACCCAAGCCTGACCTACTCAATTTATTTGTATCACAGGAAGCAGTATAGAGATACATGAATAATGATGTGCTGAATTTGCTTAGAGATTTAAGGACTTTTAGGACATTAGTAAAATAAATTTTTGTAAGTCCTATAATAGATAGTTTATGCTTATGCTTTTTGTATTGGTTACGGCATCCTAAGTTTTAAAATATTAATGAAAACGTTTGTTCAGAAATTCTTTGATATTGAAATTATCTCACATTAATAATACTATAGGATGAATTCCACACTAATAAAAGGATACTCTATATTAAATAAGCATAAAGTAAAGGTCATTTTCAGGCCATAAATTCGAGGATGGCACAATATGGATCTTATTGTTTGGAGTTTGGTGAAGCTCGAGGAAGAAGGAAGTTCACATTGTTGCAAGGAAGCAAGGTGTTGGTTTGGACCTATCATTCTCTTCTAATTTCTAAGTTTTATGAGGTATATAGCTCTTACATTGGAATTTCATCTTCTTGATTCAAGTTAGGATCATTTTGGGTAGTTTTGGTCCCTTCGATGGATGCTCTTGGAGTTTAAGGGACTCCAGAGCTTTTTATGGTCATCTTATGGTCTCTAAGTTTCTGCCGATTGAGAAAGTAGCCAAGTTTGGGTCACATTAAGGACTTATTGGACATAGAATTGTAGATCTTGCCTTGTGTTGGAGTCCTAAATGATAGAGCTAGAAACTTTATCCATTAAGTCTTTAAAATGGACCAAATCTAAAGTTATGGGTTTAGATCTATAAGGATTAAGAACATAATGAAGAGTATGGCATTCTGGTGAGAACCATGATATGCACAAGGGATTTTCACGATGTGGCAGGGTTCCACATGTCGATTATTTCCTCCTAACATGGCCACGACATGGCCAAGAGGTCTCCATGTCATGGTGAGAATTGACTTGGTTGACCGTTGACTTTTGTTGACTACTGATCGTTAACTTTTGCTAGTTTGACCTTAGGTCAAACATGAAGGACTTGGGTTATTGATTAAGGATGTATCTTTGTTTGGTGTTAGTTGGTTCATGATAGCGATCCGTGCATGGAATAAGGGTGATGATGTGTTCTTTTTAGAATAGTATATATGAGGAGTAGTATGTTGGATTTAGTACTAAGAGGTTAGTGATTGTTTAGTTAAGTTTCTTAGGGGTTGTATGTAGTCATGTAGGATAGACTAATAACTCTTGATCTAGTCTTTATTCCTTATTCCTTGTTTGGTTGTGGCTCTAGAGTGGGGTCACTTGTTCGACTTTCTACCTCACATCTTATTATATATAGTTATGCATATATTAATGATCTGTCCGTTGTGGTGTAGTATGTTGTTTGAGACCCTATATGCAACAATGGTTCTTCTTACTATATTACCTATTTCATAGTAGTATGTATGCTAGACTAGCCGAGTCCTATTTTCTGATTGTCGCTATATGTATTTATTGAGTTGCTGATTACTCTAGGACTATTGATAGGTCACACCCTGAATAGTCAGAAATAACGGCGGAAACATCCGGGGGGCGGGTGATGTCATGCGTACTGTAATGACCCAATTTTCACGTCCAAAAATTTCATTTTTAAAGACATTACTTTTCGAAAATGTTAAAAGATAAAACATTGTTTGACCAAAATACATCACAACATAAACCATGTTCAAAGACAAGTCATACAACCAATCGAAACATCAGAGTATAAATCCCAAGGAAATCTAATAAATGCGGAACCCAATGTGTGTGCATGATGTGCCGCTACCGAGCCAGCTCCTTTCCCTTCGATGAAGAGGTACCTGAAACCAAAACTGTAAACTATAAGCACAAAGCTTAGTGAGTTCCCCCATCATACCACATACCATACAACACATAACATACATACTGCCAGGCTATTCTGGGGTGCCTGACTACTCGGTACGGCCATTCTGGGGTGCCGACTACCCGTGCAGCCATTCTGGGGTGCCGACCCACCCGTGTTAAGCCATTCTGGGGTGCTGACTACCCTTCGGTCCTAACAACCGAACTTGGGGACTAGTCCCCTCCTACTACCTCTATCGCATATAACATAACAAGCCAACATGCAAACATATAATCACACACTGTCAAACGTATCTGGGGTGTCTGACTACCCTTCGGTCCTATCAACCGAACTCTACTACTATCACATACAACATATCATGCTAGCAGATAACATATCAGGTAGTAGCAAACCTAGATGATATCACAAAGACGATCATCTATCATACATCTCCTACTGGTGGGTCAGCATTGTGGCCTTAGACCCACCGCTACTGGAAGGTAATTTACCTCGGAGTAGCTGCTGATCTTCGTGGGAATAGTCTGACTGCTGCTGCTGCTGTTCTGGAAATCCTCCGGCTGTATTCCCACCAAACACTTAGTCAAAAACTGCTAACTGACCCTTGGGTAAACTAACCATTTTACCCCTGATCATGCCCTAAGTCAAAGTCAGAGTCAACTTCCAATTGACCCGACTCGCCGAGTTGGATCTCCAACTCGCCAAGTCCATGTCCAAACGACTGTCCTGAATTCTGTTTCTACTCGTCGAGTCAGGCGTCGACTCGACGAGTTCTCCTTCCAAACTTATGTTCAAGTCCTTCATCCTACTCGCCGAGTTGTATGAACAACTCGCTGAGTTCATCTCCATCCGATGAACAAGTTATACTGTGACTCGCCGAGTTGTATGAACAACTCGCCAAGTTTGATCTTGATCTAAGGAGATTGCCTCAAACTCGCCGAGTCGGTGCATCGACTCGCCGAGTTCCACTATGGGTGAGTTTTAGCTTCCAACTCACCGAGTCCCTCCTGGACTCACCACGCGAATCGACATAACAAAAAGGGGATAGACCCAGAGAATCGCAACTGGACTCGCCGAGTCCGATGAGCGACTCGCCGAGTCCGCTCCATGCAAGAGCTAAAAATGTGATTTTGCTCGAATCCAATCTATTTCATTCGTAGATCTGGGCTCCTAGAGCATGAATAACACGTAAAGTTTCCAACTTTACGTGTAAATATCCATGTATGGGATTTTTAGGGTTCAAAATGCACCAAAAGAGTAGATCCAAGGTTTATATGCAATATAGGCTCATAAAGGTAGTGGATCTGAGCTTCTGGAGCTCAACTATGCTTGGATCTAGAGACCAATCAACTTATTTCGAATTATTATGAACATACAAGCTTGGAAATGGGCCAAGAATGTCTTAAATGAAGCCTTAAGCATAGAAACAGGGGAAAATGGGATATACCTCAAAGGAACTGCTGAGAGAACACAATGGTGCTTGGATGGCTTCCCTTCTTTTGGATCTACTTCCCTTTTTCTTCAAAACCTTCAAGAACACACAACAATTGCTTCAACTCTTCAAAGAACAAGCTTAAACGAGGGTTGGGAGCTCTAGGGGGTGAATGGGGGCTGGCCTGGGGCGGAAAGGGGGATTAAATAGGGTGCAAACCCCAGAAACATAGGGTTTCATCCAACAGTAGTGACTCGCCGAGTCGCCAACTTAAACGTGTCCCAGGGTTCCGTCACTACTCGGCGAGTCGGACCTATGACTCGCCGAGTCCAAGGCTTAAAAAGGAAAATACTCAATTAAGATTTACATACCAGGAACCAGGTGCTACAAATCTCCCCCACTTATTTTAGATTTCGTCCTCGAAGTCTGCTGCTCAATCCTGGAACAGCTCGGGGTAATGCTCCATCATTTCATCCACCGACTCCCAAGTCCACATCGAACCCTTGTGGTGCTGCCATTGCACCTTCACTAAATCCACCCTTTTGTTTCTCAAATCCTTTGACTTCCTGTCGAGGATTGCAACTGGGTGCTCAATGTAATTCAGGCTGTCGTTAACCTGAATATCCTCCAACGACACTACTGCTGAATCATCCACTAAGCACTTCCGCAGATGAGAGACATGAAAAGTGCTGTGGATCTGGTTGAGCTCGTCCGGCAGATCCAATCTATATGCCACCTTGCCCACTCGGGCTACAACCCTGAACGATCCGATAAATCGCGGGCCTAATTTGCCCCGCTTCCTGAATCAAATGACGCCTTTCCAAAGCGACACCTTCAGGAGAACCATATCCCCAACTTAGAACTCCAAGTCTGATCGATGCTTGTCGGTGTAACTTTTCTGCCGACTCTGAGCAGTCTGAAGCCTGCTCCGAACCTGCTGGATCCTCTCGGTCGTCTCGAGCACCACGGTGCTCCTCATGACCCTCTGGCCAACTTCACCCCAACATATTGGGGTCCTGCACCTCCGTCCATACAACATCTCGAATGGGGGACGGTCAATACTCGTGTGGTAGACGTTGTTGTATGAAAACTCAGCCAAGGGAAGGTAGGTATCCCAGCTACCACCGAAATGTAACACACATGCCCGCAATATATCCTCCAAAGTCTGGATGGTCCGCTCGCTCTAACCATCCGTCTGCGGGTGAAAGGCGGTGCTAAAATGCAAACGAGTGCCCAACTTGTCATGAAACGTTTTCCAAAATCTAGAAGTGAATCGCACATCTCGGTCTGATATCACTGACACTGGCACCCCGTGCCGCGCTACTATCTCCCTGATGTAGATATCGGCCAACTTCTCGGCCGAGATGCTCTCCTGGATCGGAATAAAATGGGCGCTCTTGGTCAATCGATCCACGATGACCCAAATCGAATCTACTCCGCGTGCAGTCCTGGGAAGCTTTGTGATAAAATCCATCGTGATGTCTTCCCATCTCCACAACGGGATGTCCAATGGCTGCATCTTCCCATGCGGTCCATGATGTTCGGCCTTGACCTTCCTGCAGGTCAAGCACCGCTCGACGTACCATGCCACATCCCGCTTCATGCAGGGCCTCCAATAATCTAGACGAAGATCCCTATACATCTTCGTCGCCCCAGGATGAATAGAGAATCGGGACTTGTGCGCCTCCTCCATCAAGATCTGGCGCACACCTCCGTGATACGGCACCCACACCCTGCGGTGTAGTGTCAATAGTCCTCGACTATCATAATCAAAGGAGGAAACCTATCCCACCACACGTTCACTCTTCCGATGTTCCTCCTTGATAGCCTCCTGTTGAGCCTCCTGAATCTGCTCCAACAAGGGAGTCACCATAATAATCCTCATGCAAATATCCCTGATTGGTGTCGCCTTGCGGCTAAGCGCATCGGCCACCACGTTGGCCTTTCCTGGGTGGTAAAGGATCTCACAATCATAATCCTTCACCACGTCCAGCCACCGATGCTGCCTCATGTTCAGATTCGGCTGGTCCATGAGGTACCTCAAACTCTTATGGTCCGTGTAAATGGTACACCGAACCCCGTAGAGGTAATGATGCCAAATCTTGAGGGAGAAAACCACCGCCCCCAACTCCAAATCACGCGTCGGGTAGTTCGCCTCGTGAGGCTTGAGCTGCCTCGAAGTGTAGGCAATGACATGTCCCCTCTGCATCAATACCGCGCCCAACCCTGAAATAGACGTGTCACAATAAACCACAAAATCCTCTACACCCTCAGGCAGGCCTAAGATCGGTGCCTCGCACAATCTCTGTCTCAGTGTCTCAAATGCTGCCTGCTGCTCGGGTCCCCACCGAAAGACCATGGCTTTCTTCGTCAACCGTGTCAGGGGTACAACTATTTTGGAGAAATCCTGAATGAACCTCCGATAATAGCCTGCCAATCCTAGGAAGCTCTGAATCTCAGATGGAGACTTCGCAACCTCCAATCTCATCACGGCCTCAACCTTGGCCGGATCGACCAGAATCCCGTTCTGGTTGACAAGGTGCCCGAGAAATTGCACCTCGCGCAACCAAAACTCACACTTGGAGAACTTGGCATACAAGCTCTCCCTCCTCAGGGTCTCCAAAACCTCTCTCAGATGCTCCTCATGCTCCTCCTGCGTCTTGGAATAAACCAAGATGCCATCGATAGACTATCACAGACCGATCCAGCATCGGTCTGCATACGCGGTTCATGAGGTCCATGAACGTGGTAGGAGCATTGGTGAGCCCTAACAGCATCACCACGAACTCATAGTGGCCATAATGCGTCTGAAATGCGGTCTTCTGCATATCCTCTTCCCTGACCCTCATCTGATGATAACCCGAACGCAAATCAATCTTGGAGAACCAAGATGCTCCCTGGAGCTGATCAAAGAGATCATCCATCCTCGGGAGTGGGTAACGGTTCTTCACCATTACCTTATTCAACTCCCGATAACCTATACACATCCGATGCGACCCATCCTTCTTCTTCACAAACAGAATCGGGGATCCCCAGGGTGAACTGCTCGGTCTAATGAATCCCTTGTCTAGTAGCTCCTGCAGCTACGTAGACAACTCCTGCATCTCGGGAGGAGCCAGCCGATATGGTGCCTTGGCTATCGGTGCCGCACCAGGAACGAGGTCAATCCTGAACTCCACCTGTCGCTCCGGAGGTATCCCAGGAAGCTCCTCTGGGAAAACATCTGCGAAGTCTCGCACCACTGGAACCTCGCTCACGGTCGCATTACCCGCCTCCCGGGTATCCATCACGTACGCGACATATCCTGCGCATCCCTACTGAAGGTAACGTCTAGCCCTCGCGGCTGAACATACAGTGGGTCCGCGCTGTGGCCTCTCGCCATGGATCACTAACTCTCCCCCACCTAGGGTCCTGACTCGCACTAGTTGCTGCGCACAATCTATCACCGCCCCATTAGGGCTCAACCAGTCCATGCCTATGATCACCTTGTTCCCACGCAACGGAATGGGAACCAAATCCACTAAGTAGCGCCCCTCGAACAAACGCAACACGCAGTCCCGAAATACCATCGATGCTCGTACCGATCGATCATCAGCAATCTGTATTCCAAAGGGTAATCTAGCATGCCCGAAGACTCAGAAAACTTCTTGCTAAGCGCAAGGGACACAAATGATCGGGATGCACCCGAGTCGAACAACACCTGGACTGGGATACCTTCACATGGAACGATTCTAACACATATACATATACCGGGCACATATCAATATCATAACATCATATAAATAAACGAGAGGGAAAAGAATCATACCCGTCACCACATTGGGTGCTGCACGTGCCTCCTCGGTGGTCAGCTGGAATGCTCGGCTCCTCACCACTGGAGCCTCTGCCTTTCCATGCCGGCCATCTATGATCCGCAGGGTCGCTGGAGCTGGCGCCTTTACCGGCGTTGAACATGTCAACTGGGGGCAATTGGCCTTCTAGTGGCCCCTCTGGTTGCAGTGGAAACACAGCAACTCCGATGTCGGAACAACTGTTGCTGGAGCAGTGCAATCCCTGCTAAAGTGTCCAAACTTGCCGCACTTGTAGCAGCCCGATGATCCCAACCTGCACGTCCCCACGTGCGGCCTGCCACATTTCCTGCAGCGGCTCGGTCCTGATTGGCCTTTCGGCCTCCCGTCTGATCCCTTGGGCTTCTTCCCCGAAGCCCCTCCTGTCGGACCCTCCTCTGACTTCCGTTTCCGGAGGTGCTCCAAATCTATCTCTCTCTCCCTCGCCCTGGCAATCATGGAGTCCAGGTTGGGGCAAGCTGAAAAACTGACGTGCTCCCGGATATCAGCCCGTAGCATGTCATGGTAGCGGGTCCTCCTCATATCCTCATCTCCTACGTACTGGGGCACCAGCAATGCCCTCTCCTCGAACTTGGCGGTGATTTCCGCCTCAGTCTCTGTCGTCTGCCTCATATCCAAAAACTCCCTGGCCAGCTGCTGAAGCTCGACAGCCGGCGCAAACTCTGCCCTGAACCTGGTCACAAAGTCTGACCAGGTCATAGCCTCAATAGCTGAGACTCCCAAAGAATAACCCATTGACTCCCACCAATCTCGAGCTCGGTCTCATAAACACCCTGCTGCATACATCACCTTCGACCCCTCAGGGCAGAAGCTAGTCAACTGCGCAGACTCGATGTATGCAATCCACCGCCTGGCAGCAATGGGGTCCTTCACCCCGTGGAAATCCGGTGCACCGCTGCCCCTGAAGTCCTTAAAGGACAGCGTGCGAGATCCCAACTGGCCATATGCCATGCCGCTCCTAAACGCCCTGAGGCGATCCTCCATCAACTCGATGATCCCTTCCTTGATCGACCCGAAGACAATGGGGGTCGACTCAAGGATACCTCTAGTGATCTCTGACGTGATGAACTCCCGTAGCCTCTCATCTACTGGCTCGGAACCTGATCCCGAACCCGATCCCTCTCCTCAACTGCCAACTGCTGGTCTCGGGTGTAGTACCACCATTCTGAAAGACAAAGAAATAACAACTGTTAGCGATACTGATACCCCTGGAGGGATCCCACCCACTACTAGTTCCCTAGTCTTATCCTAACCTTCCTTGGTTCGGGTATGGATCCTCTGCTTTCAGTAGTAGGGGCCCATACTACCTTCCACATCTATCCGTACCTTCCACATCATATAATTTCACTATTGATCTAATCTAACTCATAGCAAGGCAATTCATATCAAATAATACAAATAATTACTTTATTATCTTAAAATTTGACAATTATCCTTTAATTGGATGAGGATCATCATTACCAAATCAGAAAATACATTTTTTTATGATTCAAAACATTTTTTGGTAATGATCTTAAACCAATTCTAGCCAAAAACTTGAAATTCTGCAAGCTGAAGCCCCTTACTCGACGAGTACATGAACTGGACTCATCGAATTCCCTTTTACTGAGTGGACTTGTCGAGTCAGTCAGTGGACTCGGCGAGTTCATCGGTTAGAAGCCAGAAAGTTGACTTTTTCAGCTTTGAAAATTACCAAGCATCAAATATAACATAAAACAATCCTAGGCTCTGATACCACTATCGATTTTTAAACACTATAACACTCCTATGGTACACTTGCAACCCTAGATGCTTTGGATCTTTGTTTTCTCTAATAATACTTGAATTTTCATTTTTCCAAAGCATACATGCTAAATAACATACAATAGAGGATATACAATATAAAACTCATAGTTTGATGAATACCTCTTATTTAGTTTGAAGTTCATGGCCTTGAAAGCTTTAGAACCTCAAGTGTGATGCCTCTAATGTGTCACAAACACCAAATTCAAGAGGAGGCTTGAGAGAATAGGCTAGTTATCACTCTCTTATAATGAATGGGGCAACCGATTTTAGATCTATGTGTGTGCTTTTATAGTGTTGCAAAGGCTAGGGTTACATGCATGCAAACCGTAATGCACCATGACCTTTCATATTACTTAGGCTCCATAGGTTAAACCACCATGACTATCATATTGGTTTAGCCTATCCTAATTAACCATGGATCATTGGCCCACACTATAAGAATCATTGATTTACATAATTGGCCCCATATATTTAATTAGTCTCTTTTGATAACAAAATTAATTCGAAATTAATTCTTGATCAATACTAATTAAATAATATGATTTCTCAATTAATATATTATACTTATAACATATTAATAAATCACAAATAATCTTATTCTGAAACATCCATCCTATCAAATTGCACTGGTGAAGGCAACCCAAAAGGACCATGCTACTATCGGCTTAAGTACATCCCACTTATAGTTATGGGGTTAGACACCAAATCCAACATGTTCCATGATGAGTCGAGCTTCATTACCTATCTCATTCTGGGGGGTATTCCTTAGAGATTGCCGCCCATATCCTTAATCTAGTCCCAACTAAGAAGGTTATCAAAACACCTCACAAAATGTGAACATGGAAGGTTCCCTCGTTGAAACGTATCAAGGTTTGGGGTTGCGAGGTTTTCGTGACACGAGAGACTCACGACAAGTTCAAACCTCGTAGTGGGCTTTGTATTTTCATCGGCTACCTATAGAATTCCTTTATATATATATCTTCTATAGACCGAGTAGTTACATAGACAATTGAAAATACCCTATCCAAATTGTTGCAGGACCCGATGGGTTGAATGCCACCTATGGGAAAAGAGCTTAAGCCAAAGGGGCGTTGAATACTTTTTCTAGGAGATCATTCAAGACATGGTCCGAATGGTGGGTGTATTGGAGTGATGTTGGTCTAGCAGTGGGACCATAACAAACATCACGTGCGATTGGGAGGTGAAATGCAGTGGAATTGTCACCAGTTGTAACAATCCTTAACGACAACGCATGTGCAATGTCGGAGTACCGAACACAACCCACCAGGAGTAATAGTTACGGGTGAGTGTTATGCCTCACCTAGTTGATTAGGTCATGCTGGTCACATTAGTAGTGAACAAGATACTTTCCTTGGGGTTTGTAGTAAATGAATAGACCTTAACTTGGAAGTATTACTATAATAATTACAGTGATGGTAAGCAGTGAGTAATTATTAAAGTAAAGTGGAGATAAATATTAATTAATAATATTTTAGCGGTGAAAAGATTGAAAATTAGCTACAATGTGGTTTAGGAGAGTAACTAAAAAGGGAGCTCTAAAAGAAGAAAAAAATTAATTGAGCTAAACGTTATTTGATATGCGGTGCGATGTTGTTATATCTTGCTTGTGAGTCTTTTATTATGCGGGAATGTGTTGTGTGATCCATTTATTATATGTGTGTTCTTTTAACAATGTACTATAATTGAATCACTTAGCTTATGCTAACACTTATTGTTTGCTTGTTGATCATTGTACATTGTAACATGTAGCTTGACATGATGTCTTGGTAAGGATGAGAACTTATTGGGTAGTCTTATTTAGTATCTCTAGATATGATACCATTTGGACATGTTGGGTTTTCATCATATTGTTTTTGTGAACTTTAAATTTTGATTGTTTTGTTTTGACATAAAAGTAACATTGGTGATATTTTTGAAATATTCATAATAAGTCTTCCGCAAACATAATCTGTTAAAAAGTGTTTAACATAAAATAAAGTTGGGTGAAAAATCACGGTGTTACATTACGCATCACCTATACGATTATAATAGGTAAGACCTTAGCACTTCTTCCGAAACTTGGAGGTTGACCAAAACTCAAGTCAAGTCAAAAAAGTGAACGATCAAAGTTAACTGTCAACATTGGCTTTAGTCAACCACCACGTCGTGGCCATCCATGGACACACCGTGGCCCTCATTTAACAAAATAGTCGGGCATTTCCTAGTTACCACATCGTGGCAACCCACGGTCACACCATGGGCAGTGGTGTGACACTTGCAGATTCGGGCTAGTCAATTTAGAGATAATAAGCATTAAAATTAGTTTTTGATATAAGATTACTTAGGATAAATAATCTTAAGAAAAGATGTAGTATATGTGACAAGGATTTTAAGCATATAAAGAACATTGAAATCCGACTTCATATGCATAAGTTATGATTCTTCGAAGTTTTGCGATTAAACCGGCACAACTCTGCATATCGTAAAAAGTGAATTTTCAATAAGTTGATTTTTAGCCTAAGAGTTCTAAACAAAATTCATAGTAGTCATGAAATTGAGAGTGTCCATATAGAGAACGTCTAAATCTAACTTCATGAGAGGATGTTATGATTTTTCTAAGATATAGTGAAGCGGTATACAACTTAGAAATCGAATTTTAGATCTATTAGTTGTTAGGACAAACAATCTAAATGAGAGCTGAAGATCTTGTCCATATGATTCCATTGATATAAAGACAGCCGATAACGGATATCCTATGAGTGAGTTATGAATTTTAAACAGACTTTAATAGTCTAAGTCAAGTTAAATATAGCTTTAAAAACAAACTCAAAATTAGCCAACGAAGTTTAAATGAAAGTTGTAGATCTCGTTGAGGGATTTCCAGGGATAAAAAGAACGTCAAAAACGGAGCTCATATGAAGAAGTTACAACATTTTGAAATATTGGAAATTTTCACACGCGTGGCGCCCGACGCATAGTGATGACGTGGTACCACAAGAGGGTACCACGTGGTATGGTCGGCTACCACCTACCATCATCAACAAGGCGACGTGGCACCACACAAATGCGACACATGGTGCCATAAGCAGATGATACATGACACCCTTCTAGAAGCAATGACATGGGCGAATGACAAGATGACACGTGATGCAAGGTAGGAGGAGCCAGCAAGGATGGTGTGCGCGACATGCACCCCATGAACTCCTATAAATAGGATGGAAAACTTGCTGATTTCACCTCACAATCCATGATAAACCCTCTCTAACCTCCATCCTTTCATGAGTCCGATTTCTTGAAGTTCTTAGGGGCATTTAGTAAGGTTCTGAGTAGTCAAGGTATCCAGCAAATAGAAACTTTCAGTTTCTAGATTATGTCTGTGTCATTTTCCCGGTTTTTGCTAAAAGATCTGTAAGTTAAGCTACATTCTTCTGTTTTTAGTGTAGCTTATATTTATAGTCATAAATCATTATTATGAACCTATAAATAAGATTTATCAGTAATTCCAAGTTAATATAGTATTTGATCTATTTACAGGAGAGGTCTCTATAGTGGCCGTGTTGGCTTTGTTGTTGGATTTCAAAGAGGCTATATGCTGAAATGATCCTACCTCCTACATGTCATGTCTGGCTAATCGTTACTTGTAGTCGTCCGGATTACAAAACTAGAGTAAGGCTTAGTACTCTATGCATCTAGGTCTTTTCAAAGTATGAAGCGAAGCACAACCGAAATCATCAGTCACTCATTTTTATCAAGGTGAGTGCATAGCTTCTTTCATCTTACACATATATATGAAGTATCTAATTAATACATTGCTATATGTGCGCATGCATAAAGATATTATGTGTTAGATGAAATGTTATAAACATATGTTATATGATTTATACCATATATGTATTTTATAAATATAATATATTAGGTAACAAAGGGTAGTAATAGATGCCATGGTATAATGAAAGATGTAGGCAATGATAGAATGGCACTACTGTAGAAATGGTACTAGTGTGCGAACAATACAAGAATGGTACTAGCGTACCAATGATATAATCACCTAAATAAGTGTAGGTGACAACCACCAGACTATTAATCACCGTACCGTGGAACACTAGTAGCAATAGACTTTGTGCCTAAACATTGGCATCGATGGACTTCATGCCTGAACATTGGCAGCGATGGACTTCATGCTTATTAGATAAACACTGGCAACGATGGACTTCATGCCTATTCCTTAGGATAAACCCTTGGGAATGAAAATAGAAAGGAACCTACTGACATGTATTGCAAAGAAATCTTTGTAATAGTATTTTAAGGAACGATGATTAAGATGACCCTTAGGATAGATCCTTAGGGTAGAATAAATACGCAAAAGAGGGTGGTTAATTGGGTTAATTGTTTGATAATTAAACATATTAACTATATTATTGTGGGTTGAAAAATGTTATGTACTCACCGGGTTTCCCAACCTGACCCACTTTGTTTCTTTGTATCACAGGTAGTGATACGAAGCTACTGATAGTTAATTATCTACTAAGAGAATTAAAGGAATTCACAGACTGATAGAATATTGATGTAAGCCCTACGTTTATGCTTATGTTTCTTGTACTAGTTATGACATCCCAAGGTTTTAGAAATTAATGAAAAACATGTCTTTAGAAATACTTTTTTTCAGGGACCAAATTACACATTTATAAATAAACTCTGTATTTAAATAAGCATAGACAAAAAGTTTTAAAATGACTGTAAATTTGGGGATGTCACAATTGGGTTTCTGACAGCTGAATGGGTTAAGTCGTTTTCTTTGATTCCTAGAGTTCCAAAGCTTAGATCTGGTGCATTCTATGGTCTAAATGGATAAATTTTCCAACTTAATCCATTCTGACATCCAAAGACATCAAGATCTCAAACCCTAGGTCCAAATAAGAATAAATACAACAATGACTTAACCATTAATCCCTTAGTCCAAAATGTCATTAACCCAAAAACTCTAGAAGAGTTTCCAATACCAGATCTAGCATAAAGGTAGGTGTTTTATAGATATGCATGTCCAATGCATTTCTAGAATCCATTTAGGTCAAAATAAGCTAAAAGTTACCAAAAACTCATGTAAGGTCAAGAACCACAAGCAAACTCTAGATCTATAAGATATATTGTTCATCAGACTCAAGAGAGTCATAAAGTTGCAACCTTTATCACTTCAAACCAACCAAGCATTTCTTATAGACCAAAAATATGTGAAGAAACTAGATCTAAAACCTAGAAATCATCAAGATAGAAACTTGAGGAGTTACAGATGGTCCATAGAGTGATGCCAAAGATGGTGACGAGTTGTTGCTTGATCCTTTAGCTAACACCTTCTTCTTCTTCTTCATTCAAAATGCAACAAAACACCACAAAGAGCTCAACACTCAATAAGGTGGGCTAGGGTTTCACAAAGATGCATTCTGTCGGTGACGAGGGATGAGTGTGGACGAAACCCTAGCTATCACTTCCTTTAGATAGGGGTCCAACCCAAAAATCTAGGGTTTTTTGAAAATCAGCTGCCACACCATGTCACTTTTGGCCATGCCGTGAAGGGTGATAAATTCCCACAATCCTAATAATATCGCCACACCATGGTGAAGCTCCACCAATATGTGGCCTACCAAAATAAAGGCTTAAAAGAAAACATTTTAGCTAATACATAAAATGAGTGTTACAATATCATCATTTTAGGATCAGGAAGTGAGGATAACAAAAATAGGTAATTAGGATAATTTATTGATGATAAATATATATATTTAAAGTATTATGGTATTGTGAGTTGAAAACCCTATGTACTCCAGGCACCCAAGCCTGACCTACTCAATTTATTTGTATCACAGGAAGCAGTATAGAGATACATGAATAATGATGTGCTGAATTTGCTTAGAGATTTAAGGACTTTTAGGACATTAGTAAAATAAATTTTTGTAAGTCCTATAATAGATAGTTTATGCTTATGCTTTTTGTATTGGTTACGGCATCCTAAGTTTTAAAATATTAATGAAAACGTTTGTTCAGAAATTCTTTGATATTGAAATTATCTCACATTAATAATACTATAGGATGAATTCCACACTAATAAAAGGATACTCTATATTAAATAAGCATAAAGTAAAGGTCATTTTCAGGCCATAAATTCGAGGATGGCACAATATGGATCTTATTGTTTGGAGTTTGGTGAAGCTCGAGGAAGAAGGAAGTTCACATTGTTGCAAGGAAGCAAGGTGTTGGTTTGGACCTATCATTCTCTTCTAATTTCTAAGTTTTATGAGGTATATAGCTCTTACATTGGAATTTCATCTTCTTGATTCAAGTTGGGATCATTTTGGGTAGTTTTGGTCCCTTCCATGGATGCTCTTGGAGTTTAAGGGACTCCAGAGCTTTTTATGGTCATCTTATGGTCTCTAAGTTTCTGCCGATTGAGAAAGTAGCCAAGTTTGGGTCACATTAAGGACTTATTGGACATAGAATTGTAGATCTTGCCTTGTGTTGGAGTCCTAAATGATAGAGCTAGAAACTTTATCCATTAAGTCTTTAAAATGGACCAAATCTAAAGTTATGGGTTTAGATCTATAAGGATTAAGAACATAATGAAGAGTATGGCATTCTGGTGAGAACCATGATATGCACAAGGGATTTTCACGATGTGGCAGGGTTCCACATGTCGATTATTTCCTCCTAACATGGCCACGACATGGCCAAGAGGTCTCCATGTCATGGTGAGAATTGACTTGGTTGACCGTTGACTTTTGTTGACTACTGATCGTTAACTTTTGCTAGTTTGACCTTAGGTCAAACATGAAGGACTTGGGTTATTGATTAAGGATGTATCTTTGTTTGGTGTTAGTTGGTTCATGATAGCGATCAGTGCATGGAATAAGGGTGATGATGTGTTCTTTTTAGAATAGTATATATGAGGAGTAGTATGTTGGATTTAGTACTAAGAGGTTAGTGATTGTTTAGTTAAGTTTCTTAGGGGTTGTATGTAGTCATGTAGGATAGACTAATAACTCTTGATCTAGTCTTTATTCCTTATTCCTTGTTTGGTTGTGGCTCTAGAGTGGGGTCACCTGTTCGACTTTCTACCTCACATCTTATTATATATAGTTATGCATATATTAATGATCTGTCCGTTGTGGTGTAGTATGTTGTTTGAGACCCTATATGCAACAATGGTTCTTCTTACTATATTACCTATTTCATAGTAGTATGTATGCTAGACTAGCCGAGTCCTATTTTCTGATTGTCGCTATATGTATTTATTGAGTTGCTGATTACTCTAGGACTATTGATAGGTCACACCCTGAATAGTCAGAAATAACGGCGGAAACATCCGGGGGGCGGGTGATGTCATGCGTACTGTAATGACCCAATTTTCACGTCCAAAAATTTCATTTTTAAAGACATTACTTTTCGAAAATGTTAAAAGATAAAACATTGTTTGACCAAACTACATCACAACATAAACCATGTTCAAAGACAAGTCATACAACCAATCGAAACATCAGAGTATAAATCCCAAGGAAATCTAATAAATGCGGAACCCAATGTGTGTGCATGATGTGCCGCTACCGAGCCAGCTCCTTTCCCTTCGATGAAGAGGTACCTGAAACCAAAACTGTAAACTATAAGCACAAAGCTTAGTGAGTTCCCCCATCATACCACATACCATACAACACATAACATACATACTGCCAGGCTATTCTGGGGTGCCTGACTACTCGGTACGGCCATTCTGGGGTGCCGACTACCCGTGCAGCCATTCTGGGGTGCCGACCCACCCGTGTTAAGCCATTCTGGGGTGCTGACTACCCTTCGGTCCTAACAACCGAACTTGGGGACTAGTCCCCTCCTACTACCTCTATCGCATATAACATAACAAGCCAACATGCAAACATATAATCACACACTGTCAAACGTATCTGGGGTGTCTGACTACCCTTCGGTCCTATCAACCGAACTCTACTACTATCACATACAACATATCATGCTAGCAGATAACATATCAGGTAGTAGCAAACCTAGATGATATCACAAAGACGATCATCTATCATACATCTCCTACTGGTGGGTCAGCATTGTGGCCTTAGACCCACCGCTACTGGAAGGTAATTCACCTCGGAGTAGCTGCTGATCTTCGTGGGAATAGTCTGACTGCTGCTGCTGCTGTTCTGGAAATCCTCCGGCTGTATTCCCACCAAACACTTAGTCAAAAACTGCTAACTGACCCTTGGGTAAACTAACCATTTTACCCCTGATCATGCCCTAAGTCAAAGTCAGAGTCAACTTCCAATTGACCCGACTCGCCGAGTTGGATCTCCAACTCGCCAAGTCCATGTCCAAACGACTGTCCTGAATTCTGTTTCTACTCGTCGAGTCAGGCGTCGACTCGACGAGTTCTCCTTCCAAACTTATGTTCAAGTCCTTCATCCTACTCGCCGAGTTGTATGAACAACTCGCTGAGTTCATCTCCATCCGATGAACAAGTTATACTGTGACTCGCCGAGTTGTATGAACAACTCGCCAAGTTTGATCTTGATCTAAGGAGATTGCCTCAAACTCGCCGAGTCGGGGCATCGACTCGCCGAGTTCCACTATGGGTGAGTTTTAGCTTCCAACTCACCGAGTCCCTCCTGGACTCACCACGCGAATCGACATAACAAAAAGGGGATAGACCCAGAGAATCGCAACTGGACTCGCCGAGTCCGCTCCATGCAAGAGCTAAAAATGTGATTTTGCTCGAATCCAATCTATTTCATTCGTAGATCTGGGCTCCTAGAGCATGAATAACACGTAAAGTTTCCAACTTTACGTGTAAATATCCATGTATGGGATTTTTAGGGTTCAAAATGCACCAAAAGAGTAGATCCAAGGTTTATATGCAATATAGGCTCATAAAGGTAGTGGATCTGAGCTTCTGGAGCTCAACTATGCTTGGATCTAGAGACCAATCAACTTATTTCGAATTATTATGAACATACAAGCTTGGAAATGGGCCAAGAATGTCTTAAATGAAGCCTTAAGCATAGAAACAGGGGAAAATGGGATATACCTCAAAGGAACTGCTGAGAGAACACAATGGTGCTTGGATGGCTTCCCTTCTTTTGGATCTACTTCCCTTTTTCTTCAAAACCTTCAAGAACACACAACAATTGCTTCAACTCTTCAAAGAACAAGCTTAAACGAGGGTTGGGAGCTCTAGGGGGTGAATGGGGGCTGGCCTGGGGCGGAAAGGGGGATTAAATAGGGTGCAAACCCCAGAAACATAGGGTTTCATCCAACAGTAGTGACTCGCCGAGTCGCCAACTTAAACGTGTCCCAGGGTTCCGTCCCTACTCGGCGAGTCGGACCTATGACTCGCCGAGTCCAAGGCTTAAAAAGGAAAATACTCAATTAAGATTTACATACCAGGAACCAGGTGCTACAAATCTCCCCCACTTATTTTAGATTTCGTCCTCGAAGTCTGCTGCTCAATCCTGGAACAGCTCGGGGTAATGCTCCATCATTTCATCCACCGACTCCCAAGTCCACATCGAACCCTTGTGGTGTTGCCATTGCACCTTCACTAACTCCACCCTTTTGTTTCTCAAATCCTTTGACTTCCTGTCGAGGATTGCAACTGGGTGCTCAATGTAATTCAGGCTGTCGTTAACCTGAATATCCTCCAACGACACTACTGCTGAATCATCCACTAAGCACTTCCGCAGATGAGAGACATGAAAAGTGCTGTGGATCTGGCTGAGCTCGTCCGGCAGATCCAATCTATATGCCACCTTGCCCACTCGGGCTACAACCCTGAACGATCCGATAAATCGCGGGCCTAATTTGCCCCGCTTCCTGAATCAAATGACGCCTTTCCAAAGCGACACCTTCAGGAGAACCATATCCCCAACTTAGAACTCCAAGTCTGATCGATGCTTGTCGGTGTAACTTTTCTGCCGACTCTGAGCAGTCTGAAGCCTGCTCCGAACCTGCTGGATCCTCTCGGTCGTCTCGAGCACCACGGTGCTCCTCATGACCCTCTGGCCAACTTCACCCCAGCATATTGGGGTCCTGCACCTCCGTCCATACAACATCTCGAATGGGGGACGGTCAATACTCGTGTGGTAGATGTTGTTGTATGAAAACTCAGCCAAGGGAAGGTAGGTATCCCAGCTACCACCGAAATGTAACACACATGCCCGCAATATATCCTCCAAAGTCTGGATGGTCCGCTCGCTCTAACCATCCGTCTGCGGGTGAAAGGCGGTGCTAAAATGCAAACGAGTGCCCAACTTGTCATGAAACTTTTTCCAAAATCTAGAAGTGAATCGCACATCTCGGTCTGATATCACTGACACTGGCACCCCGTGCCGCGCTACTATCTCCCTGATGTAGATATCGGCCAACTTCTCGGCCGAGATGCTCTCCTGGATCGGAATAAAATGGGCGCTCTTGGTCAATCGATCCACGATGACCCAAATCGAATCTACTCCGCGTGCAGTCCTGGGAAGCTTTGTGATAAAATCCATCGTGATGTCTTCCCATCTCCACAACGGGATGTCCAATGGCTGCATCTTCCCATGCGGTCCATGATGTTCGGCCTTGACCTTCCTGCAGGTGAAGCACCGCTCGACGTACCATGCCACATCCCGCTTCATGCAGGGCCTCCAATAATCTAGACGAAGATCCCTATACATCTTCGTCGCCCCAGGATGAATAGAGAATCGGGACTTGTGCGCCTCCTCCATCAAGATCTGGCGCACACCTCCGTGATACGGCACCCACACCCTGCGGTGTAGTGTCAATAGTCCTCGACTATCATAATCAAAGGAGGAAACCTATCCCACCACACGTTCACTCTTCCGATGTTCCTCCTTGATAGCCTCCTGTTGAGCCTCCTGAATCTGCTCCAACAAGGGAGTCACCATAATAATCCTCATGCAAATATCCCTGATTGGTGTCGCCTTGCGGCTAAGCGCATCGGCCACCACGTTGGCCTTTCCTGGGTGGTAAAGGATCTCACAATCATAATCCTTCACCACGTCCAGCCACCGATGCTGCCTCATGTTCAGATTCGGCTGGTCCATGAGGTACCTCAAACTCTTATGGTCCGTGTAAATGGTACACCGAACCCCGTAGAGGTAATGATGCCAAATCTTGAGGGAGAAAACCACCGCCCCCAACTCCAAATCATGCGTCGGGTAGTTCGCCTCGTGAGGCTTGAGCTGCCTCGAAGTGTAGGCAATGACATGTCCCCTCTGCATCAATACCGCGCCCAACCTTGAAATAGACGTGTCACAATAAACCACAAAATCCTCTACACCCTCAGGCAGGCCTAAGATCGGTGCCTCGCACAATCTCTGTCTCAGTGTCTCAAATGCTGCCTGCTGCTCAGGTCCCCACCGAAAGACCATGGCTTTCTTCGTCAACCGTGTCAGGGGTACAACTATTTTGGAGAAATCCTGAATGAACCTCCGATAATAGCCTGCCAATCCTAGGAAGCTCCGAATCTCAGATGGAGACTTCGCAACCTCCAATCTCATCACGGCCTCAACCTTGGCCGGATCGACCAGAATCCCGTTCTGGTTGACAAGGTGCCCGAGAAATTGCACCTCGCGCAACCAAAACTCACACTTGGAGAACTTGGCATACAAGCTCTCCCTCCTCAGGGTCTCCAAAACCTCTCTCAGATGCTCCTCATGCTCCTCCTGCGTCTTGGAATAAACCAAGATGCCATCGATAGACTATCACAGACCGATCCAGCATCGGTCTGCATACGCGGTTCATGAGGTCCATGAACGTGGTAGGAGCACTGGTGAGCCCTAACAGCATCACCACGAACTCATAGTGGCCATAATGCGTCTGAAATGCGGTCTTCTGCATATCCTCTTCCCTGACCCTCATCTGATGATAACCCGAACGCAAATCAATCTTGGAGAACCAAGATGCTCCCTGGAGCTGATCAAAGAGATCATCCATCCTCGGGAGTGGGTAACGGTTCTTCACCATTACCTTATTCAACTCCCGATAACCTATACACATCCGGTGCGACCCATCCTTCTTCTTCACAAACAGAATCGGGGATCCCCAGGGTGAACTGCTCGGTCTAATGAATCCCTTGTCGAGTAGCTCCTGCAGCTACGTAGACAACTCCTGCATCTCGGGAGGAGCCAGCCGATATGGTGCCTTGGCTATCGGTGCCGCACCAGGAACGAGGTCAATCCTGAACTCCACCTGTCGCTCCGGAGGTATCCCAGGAAGCTCCTCTGGGAAAACATCTGCGAAGTCTCGCACCACTGGAACCTCGCTCACGGTCGCATTACCCGCCTCCCGGGTATCCATCACGTACGCGACATATCCTGCGCATCCCTACTGAAGGTAACGTCTAGCCCTCGCGGCTGAACATACAGTGGGTCCGCGCTGTGGCCTCTCGCCATGGATCACTAACTCTCCCCCACCTAGGGTCCTGACTCGCACTAGTTGCTGCGCACAATCTATCACCGCCCCATTAGGGCTCAACCAGTCCATGCCTATGATCACCTTGTTCCCACGCAACGGAATGGGAACCAAATCCACTAAGTAGCGCCCCTCGAACAAACGCAACACGCAGTCCCGAAATACCATCGATGCTCGTACCGATCGATCATCAGCAATCTGTATTCCAAAGGGTAATCTAGCATGCCCGAAGACTCAGAAAACTTCTTGCTAAGCGCAAGGGACACAAATGATCGGGATGCACCCGAGTCGAACAACACCTGGACTGGGATACCTTCACATGGAACGATTCTAACACATATACATATACCGGGCACATATCAATATCATAACATCATATAAATAAACGAGATGGAAAAGAATCATACCCGTCACCACATTGGGTGCTGCACGTGCCTCCTCGGTGGTCAGCTGGAATGCTCGGCTCCTCACCACTGGAGCCTCTGCCTTTCCATGCCGGCCATCTATGATCCGCAGGGTCGCTGGAGCTGGCGCCTTTACCGGCGTTGAACATGTCAACTGGGGGCAATTGGCCTTCTAGTGGCCCCTCTGGTTGCAGTGGAAACACAGCAACTCCGATGTCGGAACAACTGTTGCTGGAGCAGTGCAATCCCTGCTAAAGTGTCCAAACTTGCCGCACTTGTAGCAGCCCGATGATCCCAACCTGCACGTCCCCACGTGCGGCCTGCCACATTTCCTGCAGCGGCTCGGTCCTGATTGGCCTTTCGGCCTCCCGTCTGATCCCTTGGGCTTCTTCCCCGAAGCCCCTCCTGTCGGACCCTCCTCTGACTTCCGTTTCCGGAGGTGCTCCAAATCTATCTCTCTCTCCCTCGCCCTGGCAATCATGGAGTCCAGGTTGGGGCAAGCTGAAAAACTGACGTGCTCCTGGATATCAGCCCGTAGCATGTCATGGTAGCGGGTCCTCCTCATATCCTCATCTCCTACGTACTGGGGCACCAGTAATGCCCTCTCCTCGAACTTGGCGGTGATTTCCGCCTCAGTCTCTGTCGTCTGCCTCATATCCAAAAACTCCCTGGCCAGCTGCTGAAGCTCGACAGCCGGCGCAAACTCTGCCCTGAACCTGGTCACAAAGTCTGACCAGGTCATAGCCTCAATAGCTGAGACTCCCAAAGAATAACCCACTGACTCCCACCAATCTCGAGCTCGGTCTCATAAACACCCTGCTGCATACATCACCTTCGACCCCTCAGGGCAGAAGCTAGTCAACTGCGCAGACTCGATGTATGCAATCCACCGCATGGCAGCAATGGGGTCCTTCACCCCGTGGAAATCCGGTGCACCGCTGCCCCTGAAGTCCTTAAAGGACAGCGTGCGAGATCCCAACTGGCCATATGCCATGCCGCTCCTAAACGCCCTGAGGCGATCCTCCATCAACTCGATGATCCCTTCCTTGATCGACCCGAAGATAATGGGGGTCGACTCAAGGATACCTCTAGTGATCTCTGACGTGATGAACTCCCGTAGCCTCTCATCTACTGGCTCGGAACCTGATCCCGAACCCGATCCCTCTCCTCAACTGCCAACTGCTGGTCTCGGGCGTAGTACCACCATTCTGAAAGACAAAGAAATAACAACTGTTAGCGATACTGATACCCCTGGAGGGATCCCACCCACTACTAGTTCCCTAGTCTTATCCTAACCTTCCTTGGTTCGGGTATGGATCCTCTGCTTTCAGTAGTAGGGGCCCATACTACCTTCCACATCTATCCGTACCTTCCCCAAAGACCGCCTCGACTCGAACAGGTCCCTTCCCCTACTACTGATCACTGCTACTCATTATCCTAGGCTTACCCTAGGAAACCTCTAACTCTACCCAGCCCAGCCCTCAGCTGCTGAAGGCCTCTTGGTGATGCCAATTAACTATTACCTGAATACAATCACATGCGCTGAGGCTCGGATAATCCTTCGAGTAAAGGACTCATCTCTACAACGATTAAGACTCAAACAAGAGCTACGCAATAGAGTCAAATCCAACACTCTGAGATTATTCAACCCTGATCACATGTGAATTAAACGTATTCACCTAACAGTTAACTCCCATCACTTCAAGGCCCACATAGCACAAAGCAAGCAACATTTGGACGTAAGAAAACGACCTCAAGCAACTCTATCCTCGAAGAGAGAACTGAACTAGCATACAATGCCAAACTCGTACTATCAGGAATAACCTAAACAGGCTACCCTACTGCTTTCTACTCAGCTCTTTCATATACAGAAGCACATAAAGCAGACACATAAGGCATCACTCCTAGATCCTTAGTCCTATTCTAGCATGCTGTTCTACAGAAACTGATAAACATAAATAAACTTGTATGGGTACATTGGGGAATACTTACTTGAGCTTGGCCGGTTGCGCACATCACACACATTATTCTTTCTTAAAACCCTTTACTTAACCCTTTTAGAAAACACTTTCTCTTTCCAAAATCTTTTAATCCCTCGATTTGAGTCCAAACACCCCCGAAGGTATATCCGAATCCCTCAAACCAACACTCTGATACCAACTTGTAACGACCTAATTTTCATGTCCAAAAATTTCATTTTTAAAAACATTACTTTTCGAAAATGTTAAAAGATAAAACATTGTTTGACCAAACTACATCACAACATAAACCATGTTCAAAGACAAGTCATACAACCAATCGAAACATCAGAGTATAAATCCCAAGGAAATCTAATAAATGCGGAACCCAATGTGTGTGCATGATGTGCCGCTACCGAGCCAGCTCCTTCCCCTTCGATGAAGAGGTACCTGAAACCAAAAGTGTAAACTATAAGCACAAAGCTTAGTGAGTTCCCCCATCATACCACATACCACACAACACATAACATACATACTGCTAGGCTATTCTTAGGTGCCTGACTACACGGTACGGCCATTCTGGGGTGCCGACTACCCGTGCGGCCATTCTGGGGTGCCGACCTACCCGTGTCAAGCCATTCTGGGGTGCTGCCTACCCTTCGGTCCTAACAACCGAACTTGGTGACTAGTCCCCTCCTACTACCTCTATCGCATATAACATAACAAGCCAACATGCAAACATATAATCACATACTGTCAAACGTATCTGGGGTGTCTGACTACCCTTCGGTCCTATCAACCGAACTCTACTACTATCACATACAACATATCATGCTAGCAGATAACATATCAGGTAGTAGCAAACCTAGATGATATCACAAAGACGATCATCTATCTTACATCTCCTACTGGTGGGCCGACATTGTGGCCTTAGACCCACCGCTACTGGAAGGTAACTCACCTCGGAGTAGCTGCTGATCTTCGTGGGAATAGTCTGACTGCTGCTGCTGTTCCGGAAATCCTCCGGCTGTATTCCCACCAAACACTTAGTCAAAAACTGCTAACTGACCCTTGGGTAAAATGACCATTTTACCCTTGATCATGCCCTAAGTCAAGGTCATAGTCAACTTCCAGTTGACCCGGCTCACCGAGTTGGCTTGCCAACTGGCCGAGTCCATGTCCAAGCGAATGTCCTGAATTCTGTTTCTACTCGTCGAGTCAGGCGTCGACTCGACGAGTTCTCCTTCCAAACTTATGTTCAAGTCCTTCATCCTACTCGCCGATTTGTATGAACAACTCGCCGAGTTCATCTCCATCCGATTAACAAGTTATACTGTGACTCGCCGAGTTGTATGAACAACTCGCCGAGTCTGATCTTGATCTAAGGAGATTGCCTCGAACTCGCAGAGTCGGGGCATCGACTCACCGAGTTCTACTATGGGTGAGTTTTAGCTTCCAACTCACCGACTCCCTCCTGGACTCACCATGCGAATCGACATAACAAAAAGGGGACATACCCGAAGACTCGCGACTGGACTCGCGGAGTCCGATGAGCGACTCGCCGAGTCCGCTCCATGCAAGAGCTAAAAATGCGATTTTGCTCGATTCCAATCCATGTCATTCGTAGACCTGGGCTCCTAGAGCATGAATAACACGTAAAGTTTCCAACTTTACGTGTAAATATCCATGTATCGGATTTTTAGGGTTCAAAATGCACCAAAAGAGTAAATCCAAGGTTTATATGCAATATAGGCTCATAAAGGTAGTGGATCTGAGCTCCTAGAACTCAACTATGCTTGGATCTAGAGACCAATCAACTTATTTCGAATTATTATGCACATACAAGCTTGGAAATGGGCCAAGAATGTCTTAAATGTAGCCTTAAGCATAGAAACAGGGGAAAATTGGATATAACTCAAAGGAACTGCTGAGAGAACACAATGGTGCTTGGATGGCTTCCCTTCTTCTGGATCTACTTCCCTTTTTCTTCAAAAACTTCAAGAACACACAAAAATTGCTTCAACTCTTCAAAGAACAAGCTTAAACGAGGGTTGGGAGCTCTAAGGGGTGAATGGGGGCTGGCCTAGGGCGGAAAGGTGTCACACCCCAAAAACCAAAGGCGGAAACGTTTCCGGGGTTAACTCCAAGTTGAGTATCAAATCCAATGTACATAGTAAGCAAAGTAAACAACCATTACATTACATAACAAAGTTTACATTTGTTCAAAAGTAAAGTGTTACAAGTATTATACATATATATCATATGAACAAAAGTAGAGACGAGTCTTCTGTACGCTCTGTCTTCTCCAAAAGATTCGCTAGGTACCTGTCTAATGTTGACCTGAGAATACAAGCAGTTTGAAAATCAGTGTAAAGTTGGTGAGTTCATAAGATGTTTGCTTTGTGAAAATGTACGAGTTTCCTTTAGTTTACCGAAAAGTTGTTATCCAAGAAAATCCCATATTTTCTTAAGAGAGAAGGTTGGTTGATTATTAGGTTACACGATTCTGGTTATGTTTAACTATGATCCCAGGAAAGTCCCGTACTTTCCTTATTGTATATTACCAATTGTAAAAGATGTAATGTTATTCAGTTTGTTACTCTTTCTAGTTATATAAGTGTTACCCAGGAAAGCCCCATGCTTTCCTGCATGTTGGTTTCTAATGTGAACGATGTTAAAGATGTAAATGATGTAAACGTGATTAGGTAATGTTTTGTTTTCCCCAGGAAAGTCCCGTACTTTCCTAAAAGTAATTTTTAGTTATTGAACTTCGATATACTGATTTATTTCCTTTCGTACCTAGTGTTTTAACTAGGTATTCTGATAATCTAATGGTATTATCTCGGAATATACTTAGATACATATCTTCATATTCGTGTTCTTATTCTTAAACATATTCTTGTACTTATTCGTGTTTGTATTCGTATTCGTTATTGTATTCGTTTCCCTATTCCTACTCCTATTACTATTCGTATTCGTATTCGTATTCGCAGTCGTATTCATTTCCCTATTCCTACTCCTATTACTATTCGCAGTCGTATTCGTATTCGCAGTCGTATTTGTATTCCTAGTCGTATTCGTATTCGTTCTGTTCTTAATTATATTTTCGTTATCCATTCTGTTCCTAGTTATAAATGTGTTATTCGATCTGTTTCTAGTTGTAGTTTCGTTATTCGTTTTGTTCCTGATTATAGTTTCGTATTCGTTCTATTCCTAGTTATAGTTTCGTATTCGTTTTCGTATTCGTAATTAGTTATAATTGGAAATTAGTAGAAGTTATTCGTAGATTATGAAACATAGTTTAGATTAGAACATTTTATCGAGAAATCTATGATTAGTTTGAAAGCTAAATTCGTAATTCGAACTATTTGATAAACGCAGTTATTGATATTAGAACATATAGAATGAAAACGATTAAACTAAAAACAATAAGTTTGAGTACAAGATTTCCTTGTACTTTTGCTTGTATTCCCCCTGAAAATAGTGAAAACAGTTGAAAAAGGGTAGGGGTATGAACTCACTGGACGAGAAATGTGGCGATTTCGCATGCTAAGTGTTGGTCCGGGACTTGCAAACACACGAGGTTCCTAATTATAATGTAAAGATACACATTTGTATCTAATTAGGACCTAGATTGATTATTTGGTTGGGACAATTGCTTCTAGTCGCGAAAACACTCCGATACAAGTGTTTGGAGGGACCCGGGTGGCGTTTAGGGACACATATAGTTAGGATAATGAGTTGGGACATCAAAGGAACACTCCTTAAGGAGTTTACGGCCACATGACCCTCTACCCATGAGTTTACGGCTGTAAACTCATGGTGGGGTGAGTTAAGGGCAAAAATGGCTTCAAATCACTTAAGGGAATTTTCTAGTTTTGGATTTAAAGGCTTGGAATGGATTTAAATCATCAAAATGATTAATTTATGGGAGTTTACGGCCTAGCATAGGCTCCTGGCCGTAAACTCCTTAATTCTCATGAAAATGATGTTAAGTGATGCTAAAACAAATCACATGTGATTGGTAAAATTGTTCCAAGGCCTTACATGCATTTGTTTGAAGATTTGAAAAGGTTTTTGGAGTTTACAGCCATGGAGTATGTTCTATGGCCGTAAACTCTCATATCTGGGATTTTTTTATGTTTAAAGCCCTAAAACTATTTTTGGTTGGTCCTTTGATTTATTCCAAGGCTTTTGGTGGTGTTGGATGGCTTTCTAACACCTTAGAAGTGAGTTTACATCCAAGTTTAAGGAGTTTACGGCCCAAGCACATGCCTTGGCTGTAAACTCACACAAACCCTTCAAAAATGATGTTTCAAGTGTCCAAATGTTAATACCAATATTCTATAATTCATATCTAAGCCTTGTTTGGGATTTGGAAGGGTTTATAGTCAAGAAAACCTTATTTATATGAGTTTACGGCCCAAGCACATGCCTTGGCTAAAATCCTTCAAACCTCTCAAAATCCATGTTTTAAATGTTTTAAGTCCATATCTTGAAGTCATTTAGCCATATCTAGGTCCCAAAATTGTCAAGGAGGGGTTTAAGGGCTCAAAACCCTTCAAACTTGGTGTTTACGGCCTAGACAGCCTCCTGGGCTGTAAACTCATATATTGTGTCCCATTTCATGTTTAAATCTCGAATTTGGAAGTCAAATAAGCTATACAATGAGGTTAGGAAGTTACCTTAAGGATTTGAGACCTTAAAATTAAGTTTTGGACCCTTAATCTTGGATTTTAGGAGAGAGGTTAGAGAGAGAGTAAAGAGAGAAGGAAAAAGCTTCAAATGAAAGGTTTAACACGTTTATATAGTTCCCAAAACTTGGACTCGGTGGAATTCTACCCGATACTGGCATTAATCGGGGCTTTAGGTGGCACCCGATTAAGTTTTCATCATCCGGCGGGAATGTTTCTAACTTTTTGAAACGAATACTTTTGGGTTAATTTCATGAGTTCCAAGAGGTTTGGACACTCATTCAATTATAATAAACATATTAATTTAATTAGTTTAACCCAAAGCGAGAACGAAACGAATCGACTAACGGCGAAATGTCACGGGTAGAACAAGTTTTCGACTATGGAAAATTTCGGGTTGTTACAAAAGGGGGATTAAATAGGGTGCAAACCTGATAAACTTAGGTTTTCATCCAACAGCGGTGACTCGTCGAGTCCAGGATATGGACTCGCCGAGTCGCCAACTTACATCTATTTGAAAACATAGTTAGTATACATCAGTTTAAGCAAAAGATAAAGACGAGACTACAAAATGATTTGTCTTCTCCAAAAGCCAGCGAAGGTACTTGTCTATCGTTGTCTTGAGAATACAAACTTTTTCGGAAAACTAAAGGAAACTTGTACATTTTCAGAAAACAAACCTCTTATGAACTCACCAGCTTTATGCTGATTTTCAAACTGCTTGTATTCTCAGGTCCATATTAGACAGGTACCCGCGATCTTTTGGAGAAGGCGGAGCGCTTGTCAGACTCGTCTTAACTTTTGTTCATATGATATATGTATAACCTTTGTAACATTTTGCTTTCAAACAAATGTAATTATTCATATGTAACGTAATGTTTTGTGTTTACTATGATTACTATGTACATTGGTCGAGATAATCATGACGTCCTCCGCCCCAGAACGTTTCCGCCTTCGGTTTTGGGGTGTGATAAATGTGTTCATGTATTGTTCTGAAAACTATGCAATTATCTTTAGAAAACGTCCCTTATGCTCCGCATATTACAAAAGGGATAAAGTATCTAAATGTTTAATGTGAAACTTGTGGTAATTGCATCAGTTTTTGACTTGTGAAAACATTTATGTTTGGCTTGTATTCCCCCCTGAAAACATTATAAAACTTATAAAAGTGTAGGGGTATGAACTCACAGTTTAACGTAGGATCCGAATGTACGATTGCTATGAGTGCTGAGTGTCAACTGACGTTTTGTATGCAAGTGGATCCTATTAACATATAGTAACACATATATGTATTAGATTAAGGTATACCATGACTAAACATGACGGGAAAACCACTCTAAGGACCTGCAAATGCTTAAGCTAAGTGTCGGAACCATAAACGATCGAATGAGGGAGGTGTGACAACCCGATATTTCAACTACATGTAAACGACCTAAAAAGTCAAGTATTGTAACCACGTTAGTTGTAATAAAAATTAACTTCGAAAATAAAGTATCAAAAAATCACTAATTAAATGACCTATTATGTTAAATGTCATTAAAACGTGATCGTACGTAAAAAGAACGCCCAAATCCGAGTTCGTATAAGAAAGTTAGGAATTTTTCAAGTTCGGCTTAACGGCAGACGGCTAAAAACTCGAATCAGAGATCGAGCGACTTTTGACCGGAATGACCTAAATGAGAATCGAAGGTCTCAACAATGGTATTTCAGTGGTAAAAAGTCTTGCAAAAACCGACGTCAGATAAAGAAGTTATGAATTTCTAAAGAAATTTTCTTACCGCAACCTTTTAAAAATAAATAATAAAAATAATTTCGGAATTTTCAGGAATTGTCATACATCCTTCCAACCATGGCGATAGTCATGGACAACCCCGGGAGTGCACCTACAAAGACTTTACGAATGCTAAGCCTCGGATGTTTAATGGAACGGGTGGTGTGATGGTTTTAAGGCAGTGGATTGAAAGAACGGAATCAGTATTTGAAATCTGCTCCTGCCCCGAGCACAGCAAAGTCAAGTTTGCAACTTACACATTTACTGATAGGGATTTAACTTTGTGGAATGGCCACGTTAAGGTACTTACCCTGATAGTGGCAAACTCGATAAGCTGGGAGAGCTTGAAAATCATGTTGATGAGGGAGTACTGTCGACTAGGAGAGATTCAAAAACTCGAGCACGAACTCTGGACTCTGGGAATCATTGGTACCAATATAGCAACTTATACCAATAGATTCTGCGAGCTGGCAATCCTTCACCCATATATGATTGCTCCCGAGAGCAAGAAAATAGAGCGATACATTTGGGGACTGTCGCCCCAAATTCAGTCAAGCGTGTTAGCTTCAAAACCTGACACATTTGAAAGTGCCAAGGAGCTGGCACAATCGCTTATTGATTACGGAAATCATCAAAACTCAACAACTTCTGCACCAGAACCACACAAGGGAAACAACAATAACAACAACAACAAGAAGAGAGGGTGGAATAAAGTGAAGGCTGGGGCTTCCCAAGAATCCTCGAAGAAACAACAACTAGTTGTCGTAAACGCTGCGACGGTACCTACTACCGTTCCTTCAAATCTCTACCCAACAAAGCCTTATGTAGGCAACCTCCCAGAGTGCACCAAGTGCAATTACCACCACCACGGACCGTGTTGGTAAATGCAGTGCTCCAAATTCAACAGAAAGGGGCACACTGTCCGTTTCTGCAAGGCCCCCGCAAAACCGATCACTCAAGTTCCCGGTGCTGGTGTAGGCCAAGCATGCTACGGTTGTGGCGAGGTGGGCCACTACAAAAGAAACTATCCAAAGGCAGAAAATACCGGCGGGGTGGGACGAGTATTAACTATTGGTCACGAGGAAGCCGTAGCTGATCCTACAGTAGTTGCTGGTACGTTTCTTCTCGATAATTCATATGCATGCATCCTATTCGATAGCGGAGCAGAGAGAAGCTTTGTGAGCCAAAACTTTATTCACTTACTTAAATGTAAACCTAGCATGTTAGAAGAATCATTCACTGTAGAAATGGCAAATGAGAAAACGGAAAACACTAATTGCATATACATGCGTTGTACATTAACTTTAGACGGTCACTCTTTCCCAATCAACCTGATGCCAATCCAAATAAAAAGTTTCGACATTATAGTTGGCATGGATTGGTTAAGTCCTCTTCGCATCGACATCATGTGCTTTGAAAAAGCCGTTCGTCTAAATCTCCCTAACCATGAAACATTAGTGATCCACGACGACAAATCAAGTACAAACCTTCGCATCATTTCGTGCATCCAAGCTCAAAAGTGTTTATGGAAGGATTATCAGGCATTTCTTGCACACATCGTCATACAATTCGGGAGGTAAAGGATATAAAAAGCGTCCCAGAGGTACGGGATTTCCCCGATATCTTCCCAGAAGAACTACCAGGATTACCACCACAACGCCAAGTCGAGTTCAGAATCGACTTAATTTCAGGGGCTACCCCTGTAGCAAAATCTCCTTATCGTTTGGCACCAGCATAGATGCAAGAACGTTCCAGTCAGCTTAATGAACTTCACCAAAAAGGATTCATCAGACCAAGTTTCTCACCTTGGGGAGCACCGGTATTGTTTGTAAAGAAAAAATACGGATCGTTCCGGATGTGCATCGACTACCGAGAGCTGAACAAACTCACTATCAAGAATTGTTACCCTCTACCCCGCATTGACAACCTATTTGATCAACTTCAAGGAGTGAGCTACTTCTCAGATAGATCTACGATCCGGATATCACCAATTACGAGTGCTAGAGGAAGACGTTCCCAAGATAGCCTTCCGAACCCGTTATGGACACTACGAATTTGTATTGATGCCGTTTGTATTAACCAACGCACCAGCAGTATTCATGGACCTAATGAATAGAGTGTGTCATCCTTACTTGGATCAATTCGTCATCGTATTCATCAATGTTATACTTATCTACTCCCGAAGTATGGAAGAACATAGTCAACACCTACGGAGGTTCTTAGAAACACTACGATCAGAGAAGCTCTATGCGAAGTTCTCTAAATGTGAATTTTGGATTCGAAGAGTCGAATTCTTGGACCACATTTTTAGCGAAAAAAGGATACACGTGGAGCCCTCCAAAATTAAGGCCATTAAGAACTGGTCGGCACCAAAGACACCTACAGAGATTCATCAATTTCTAGGCCTAGCTGGCTACTATCACCGATTCATAAAGAACATCTCTAGCATCGCAAAACCTCTTACTATATTAACCCAGAAAGGCATGGTTTTTGACTGAGAAACAAAACAAGAGAAGGCGTTCCAAACTCTGATACAAGTCTTATGCACCGCACCAATACTATCCCTCCTCGAAGGGATAGAAGATTTTGTAGTGTATTGCGATGCATCGAATCAAGGGCTCGGTTGTGTTCTTATGCAACCAGGGAAGGTTAGTGCTTATGCCTCCCGTCAGCTTAAGACACACAAAGTAAACTATACGACACACGATCTCGAGTTGGGAGCAGTGGTATTTTCTTTAAAGATCTGGAGACACTACCTGTACGGAATGAAGAGTATTATTTACACCAACCACAAGAGCCTTCAACACATTTTCGATCAGAAGGAGCTCAACATGCCACAACGACGATGGGTCGAGTTACTCAATCATTACAAATGCGAGATTCGTTATCATCCGGGCAAGGCCAATGTAGTAGCTGACGCCCTCAGTCGAAAAGAATACACTGTTCGGAAAGTCAAATCTCTGAATATGACCATCCATTCCCACTTATCCACGCAAATTAAAGAGGCTCAACTGGAAGCTTTACAACCCGAACATGTGACGGGTGAATCCCTGAGAGGAATGGAAAAGAATCTAGAAATCAAGGGTGGCGGAGCCTATTATCTCATGGACCGTATCTAAACACCAAGACATGGTGGTTTCAGGGATGTGGTCATGACTAAAGCACACAACACGAGGTATTCCGTTCACCCAGGTTCAGATAAAATGTATTTAGATCTTAAGAAACTGTACTGGTCACCTAACATGAAAGCAGAGATTGCTACCTTTGTAAGTAAATGTCTTACTTGCGCTAAGGTTAAGGTCGAGTACTAGAAACCTTCAGGATTACTACAACAACCAAAGATACCGGAATGGAAATGGGAACGAATCATTATGGATTTCATAACCAAGTTGCCCAAGACAACGGGTGGACTTGATACCATATGGGTCATCGTCGACAGATTAACCAAATCCGCACATTTTTTGCCAATCAAGGAGACTGACAAGATGGAAAGGCTTACAAGAACTTACATAAGGGAAATAGTACGATTGCATGGGGTTCCGATGTCCATTATCTCCGATAGAGATAGTAGATTTACATCAAGGTTCTGGCAGTCGCTACAAAGTTCCCTAGGGACTAGATTGGACATGAGTACAACCTACCATCCACAAACAGATGGGCAAAGTGAGAGAACGATACAAACTTTGGAGGATATGCTGAGAGCCTGTGTGATTGACTTTGGAAAGGCATGGGATATCCACTTACCTCTGGTCGAATTTTCATACAACAATAGTTATCATACGAGCATAAAGGCTACTCCATTTGAAGCCCTCTATGGCCGCAAGTGCAGATCCCCTCTGTGCTGGACCGAAGTTGGCGACAGACAACTAGATAAAGGAAGAGATACTGAAAACACTCTCACCTGTCCAGAAATCATACAAGAAACGACAGAGAAGATCGTTCAGATTCGTGAACGGTTGAAAGTATCTAGAGACCGACAGAAAAGCTACGCTGACCAACGGAGAAAACCTTTGGAATTCCAAGTAGGAGACTGTGTTCTATTGAAAGTCTCGCCATGGAAAGGCTTAATACGCTTTGGAAAGTGTGGAAAGCTAAATCCAAGGTACATAGGGCCTTTCGAGATTCTCGCCAGAATCGGCCCTGTAGCCTACAAACTTAATCTACCACGTAAACTTAGTAACATACACCCAACCTTCCACGTATCGAATTTGAAAAAATGTCTGTCCGATGAGACTCTTGTTATCCCACTCGACGATATCGAGATCAACGAGAGCCTCAACTTCGTGGAAGAACCGGTATAAATCATGGACCGAGAGGTCAAATAAACAAAACAAAGTCGCATACCCATCGTGAAAGTCCGCTGGAATGCCAAGCGAGGACCTGAATTCACATGGGAACGCGAAGATCAGATGAAACAAAAGTACCCACATCTTTTTCTCTGATTCACTTGTATCTTTCTTGCTTTAAATTTTGGGACAAAATTCCCTCTAACAGGGGGATGATGTGACAACCCGATATTTCAACTACATGTAAACGACCTAAAAAGTCAAGTATTGTAACCGCGTTAGTTGTAATAAAAATTAACTTCGAAAATAAAATATCCAAAAATCACTAATTAAATTACCTATTATGTTAGATGTCATTAAACCGTGATCGTACGTAAAAAGAACGCCCAAATCCGACTTCGTATAAGAAAGTTAGGAATTTTTCAAGTTCGGCTTAACGGCAGACGGCTAAAAACTCGAACCAGAGATCGAGCGACTTTTGACCGAAATGACCCGCGCCCTGACTGTTAGCTACAGTCTACCATTTGGGGTGACAAACGTCAGAACATTCCAACGCCTGAAGAACGTTGTGTATAGGAATTTCTAGTCAATAGCATGGTTATAAAACTCACATAGAGTATTAAAAACACAATGATTTACGGGGTTTTTCAGACGTATTGGAAATTTTATACGTACATACATTTACTAGAAACAAACATTTGTCCTGAAAGAAGGCTACATTTATACTAGTAGAAAATTATAGGAATTTCTAGGAACGAGCAAACAAAGAACAAAAACATTTCATTTCATACAAACATTGTCATTAAATACTTATGAAAGTCACCAGCTTAAATGTTGATCTACTCTTTCAAAACTACTTGTATATCCCATGGATTTAGTAATTACAGGTAACAACCAAGTTTTGGAGAAGGGACGTTGCGGCGCCAGTTTAATTTCATATTTTGACATCATATTGTAATTGATTTTGAACATGTACACTTTTAAACAATGTAAGATTTCAATTATATATATGATGGTTGTATTGCTTTCTTTACTATGTATTCATTTGTTACGTTACCACATGAAGTCATCTGCCCCCGAACGTTACCGTCGTTCCGGTTTGGGGGTGTGACAGGAGGTGTATGGCCATAAGAGTGTCTGTGCGGCCAAGTGCGTGTGCGGCCACACACTCACTATGAAGTGTGCCAAAAACGGGTTTCCAAGCCTTAGGAATGTTCTAGGGAAGTTGATTTGACCATTGCTTAGCCAAAATGGAAGCTTGTTGCTATTTTGGACCCTTAAAAGGGTGTGTGCGGCTACATATGGAGTGTGCGGCCGTACACATGGTGTGTGTGGCCATACATAGGGGTGTGTGTCCATACACTCTTCATCCAAGTCCAATATGTCGATTTTTAGGTGATTCAAGGTTAATACCAAGTCCAAGCTACTAGATTAGGGCCAAACTCTCACTTTGGAGAGCCATTTAGGTGTGTACGGCCACCCTATGAAGGTATGTGGACATACACCTTCAAATGATGAAGAACATGATGAATTTAGCCTTAGATCAATATGTCTTACTAGTATATCAACTTAGATGTTGGAATAATCACTTTTTTGAATCCTTTGGAGTGCCTTTGAATGAATATTCTAGAGACAGAAAGTAGAGTGCAGCCAAAGAGGGAAAAGAATGAATGAAGGGGACTCCCCCTATTTATAGAGCTGAGTGTGTGGCTGGGGTAGGTGTGCGGCCGTACACCCGTGTGTACGGCCGTACACACCTCCCAAGAGGGTGTATGGCCCGATTTTGTCCCTATACGACTTGTTGACTCATTCCTAATCTCATTCCCGGTTGTAGTCAAGCTTAGAACACTTAAACGAACCTTAAACGACGTTAAAAAGGTAACAGTTGTGAGTTTGATATTGATAAAATTGACCAATCTTTACAGAATAAGAGTTTCGGGTTGTCACATCATCCCCCCGTTAGAGGGAATTTCGTCTCAAAATTCAAAAATAGATCACAAATCGTGGATTTGGAAAAACATAGGGGTACTTCTATTTCATTGAATATTCGCGCTCCCAAGTGAATTCAGGTCCCTGCTTGGCATTCCAACGAACCTTCACTATCGGAATGCGACTTTGTTTTGTTCGCTTGACCTCCCGGTCCATGAATTCAATTGGTTCTTCCACAAAGTTGAGGTTCTCATTGATTTCAATGTCATCGAACGGAATTGTAAGAGTCTCATCGGATAAGCACTTTTTAAGGTTTGAGACGTGGAAGATAGGATGGATGTTATTAAGCTCTTGAGGTAAACGGAGTTTGTATGCCATAGGACCGATCCTAGCGAGGATCTCTAAAGGTCGTATGTATCTTGGATTCAGCTTTCCATGCTTTTCAAAGCATATCATGCCTTTCTAGGGTGAGACCTTCAGCCGAACACGGTCCAACCTGGAACTCCAAAGGCTTTCATCGGTTATTGGTGTAGCTTTTTTGACTGTCTTGTGAGGCTTTCAGTCATTCTCGAATTTGTATGATCTTTTTTGTGGTTTCGCGAATGATTTCTTCGCCTGTGAGAGTGTTGTCAGGGACTTTTCCCTTGGCTAGCTACGTGTCGCCTACCTCATCCCAGCATAGAGGGGATCTGCACTTACAACCATATAGGGATTCAAACAGCGCAACCTTGATACTGGTGTGGTATCTGTTTTTGTAGGAAAACTCGACCAAGGGAAAATTGGTGTCCCACGACTTACCGAAGTCAATGATACATGCTCTCAACATGTCTTCCAAAGTTTGGATGGTTCTCTCACTCTGCCCATCTGTTTGAGGATGGTAAGTTGTACTCATGTCCAACATAGTTCCAAGGTCTTTCTGTAGGGACTGCCAAAACATCAAAGTGAACCTGCTATCTCGATCGGAGATAATGGACACAGGCACACCATGCAGTCGAAATATCTCATGAATGTAGATTCATGTGAGCCTCTCCATTTTGAACGTCTCCTTGATTGGCAGGAAGTGAGCGGATTTTGTCAATCGGTCGACTATTAACCATATGGTATCATACCCACCCGGAGTTTTGGGTAATTTGGTGATAAAATCCATGGTAACTATCTCCTACTTCCACTCAAGTATCTCTGGCTGCTGGAGCAGACCTGAGGGCTTCTAATATTATACATTTGGCGCAAGTCAGGCCCTTGCCCACGAAGGTAGCAATCTATGCTTTCATGTTTGGCCACAAATTCAGTTTCTTGAGATCAAGGTACATCTTGTCCGAACCTGGATGAACGGAGTATTTGGTATTGTGAGCTTCGTTCATGACAACCTCCCTAAAACTACCGAACTTTAGGGTCCAGATCCGATCCATGAAATAATAGGTTCCATATCCCTTGATCTCGAGGTTGTTATCCATTCCTCTCAAGGATTCATCCGTCACATTCTTTGGTTTTAGGGCTTCCAGCTGAGCCTCTCTGATTTGTGCGGATAAGTGGGAATGGATAGTCATTGTTAGTGTCTTCGCTCTACGACCTGAGCATTCCTTACGGCTAGGGGCATCTGCCACCACATTGGCCTTGCCGGGATGGTAGCGTATTTCGCACTCATAATCGATGAGTAGATCTACCCATCTCCGTTGTCTCATATTCAACTCCTTTTGGTCAAAGATGTGTTGCAGGCTTTTATGGTCAGTGAAGATCATGCATTTGGTTTCGTAGAGGTAGTGTCTCCATATCTTCAGAGCGAAGACCACTGCTCCAAACTCTATGTTGTGAGTTGTATAGTTAACTTTGTGTTCTTTCAGCTGTCTTGAGGCATAGGTGATAACCTTTCTCCACTGCATAAGCACATAGCCTAAACCCTAATTGGATGCATCACAGTAGGCAACGAAGTCCTCCGTCCCTTCGGGCAGAGACAGGATAGGTGCGCTGCATAGGGCCTACTTCAATGTTTGGAACGCAACGTCTTGCTTTTCAATCCAACAAAAAAGTATGCCTTTAGGAGGTAGAGTGGTTAAAGGTTTGGCAATTCTGGAAAAATTTTGGATTAATCTGCGATAATAGCCAACGAGACCCAAGAATAGACGGATTTTTGTGGGCGTCTTCGGTGCTGACTAGTTCTCTATCGCCTTGATTTTGGAGGGGTCCACATGTATGCCTTCCTCGCTCACCATGTGACCTAGGAAAGTTACTTTTTGAATCTAAAATTCGCACTTGGAGGATTTTGCGTACAACTTTTCTATCCTTAGAGTTTCCAGCACCAATACCAAGTGCTGTTTGTGATCTTCTTCGCTTCTGGAATAGACAAGTATATCATCGATAAATACGATGACGAACTTTTCCAGGAAAGTACGACACACCCGATTCATCAGGTCCATGAATACTGGAGGTGTGTTAGTTAGACCAAAAGGCATTACTACAAACTCGTAGTGACAATATTGAGTCCGAAATGTTGTTTTAGGAACATCACTCTCGTTAACTCACAACTGATGGTACCCAGATCTTAGGTCTATTTTAGAGAAGTAACTGGCTCCTTGAAGTTGGTTGAATAAGTCGTCGATCCGAGGAATAGGGTAACAATTCTTGACGGTGAGCTTGTTCAGTTCGAAATATTCGATACACATCCGAAAAGATCCATCCTTCTTTTTCATAAATAGAACCGAGGCTCCCTAGGGTGAGGAACTCGGTCTAATGAATCCTTTGTTGAGTAGCTCATTGAGCTGGCTGGATAGCTCCTGCATTTCTTATGGCGCTAGGCGGTAAAGGGATTTGGCAACAGGGGTAGCTCCAGGGATTAAGTCGATACGAAATTCGACTTGGCTGTCGGGAGGAATTCCCAAAAGCTCTTCAGGAAAGTTGCAGACTTCACTACTAGAAAAACAGCCTTTTATGACACGCAAATGCGTTTCAAGGAAGGCCATGTCATAACGAGAGACGACATGCTTCTGCGCGTCGTATATTTATGACGCGCATTTACGACACGCATTTACGACACACGTTTATGACACGCACTGAGTATCAAGGAAGGCCCTGTCATAAAGGAAGATGACACGCATTTGCGTGTCGTAACCTTACAACGCGCATTTACGACTCACATTGCGTATCATTAAAGTCCCTGTCAAGAAAGGCTATGTCATAAATGAAGATGACACACATTTTTGTGTATCATAATTTTAAATGTTTAAAAAAAATATTATTTATAGATTTACTAATTTTCAAATTAAATTTGAATTTAATATCTCATAATAGAAAATAAAATATCATATACAAAAAATACAATCCATTGCATAAAATTTAATGTCATACAAATAATCGTTCCATGGAAAGATAAAATAAATCAATAGTTGTAACAAAAATTTACAAACTAATTAGATACAAGAAATATAAAAAAATATACCCTCAACATTCTTAATTTTTTCCCAAGTGACACCTTTTTACTGTCTTTTAATTTCCTTGTGCTTGTTTTGAGTAAAAAGTTCAAAAGATGTCCATCCCCAAGTGCACACAACAAGTAAGGTATCTGTAATTAAACATTAAACACTTTTTACAAATTTACCATCATAGATGAAGATAAAGATCAAGATGAGATGATAATCATACCTCTTCAAAGGCACAAAGAAGAACAGAACGTGATATTATGTCGCCACTTAGATGTTCTTCAGTGATGAGATTAGAATCATACCCGTTCAAAGGCACAACAAGTAAGGTATCTGTAATTAAATATCAATCCACATCCCAACTGCAGCAAGATTACTATAATTTGGATTTTCACCAATGGGGTTTATGTCAAGACATGAGATATCATATTTCAGTTCTACATGCTTTTTTTCTAGTAAAACACCATCACCAATTTCAAGGTAAACCAGATGGCCACCTTTAGTAGCCAATAGCACTTGTTATGGAAATTAAAAAGGTTAGTCAAACTTATTTATTAAAAGACCAAAATACCCTTGGTTATAACTAAGTAGCATTAGCAATGGCAACATTTATAGAGCAAAAACCTGAAAGAATGAAAATTTAATTAAATGGGGTATAAATATAATAGAAAAATATTTAGATAATTATACCTAATTAATTTGACATACCTTTCTAGAACTTCCACGTAAGAGCCTTTTGTATCAGGTTGGATATTCAATTTAATAAGCTGCAATATGTAAAAAAATAATAATAATAAATTACATTATCATTTGACATTATTGATGTTGATATGATACTTTTATGTGATGAAAGTTTTTACATACTTGGGAATCTCCATAACATGAGCCAACATACACTGATGCATTATCAATATATGATATATTTGATGTTATAGAAGTTTCCCCTTGAAGCTCAATTTTAAGTTCAGTAACTCTAAAACAATGAAGAGAAAGTATATTTTCGAACAGCTGGGAAGAATATTTAATGGTATATATATGACAAAAAGTAGAATTATAACTCACTTTTCTTTCTCATGGGAAATGACAAGCAAGTGAACAAGGCCACTATGGTCTAGTAATAGACTGCAAGTTTATTACACAATACATTAGTTAAAAATGAAAATATGTTTCCATCTCAAAGATGTTCAGATCCGGTATATTTATTAAACCGGTGACTAAAGCTACTCTCCCCCTGATCTGTCAAAAAATCCTTCATCTCAAAGAGAATGAAGGGATCTTTCAAGGGTATTTTGGTCTATTAATAAAAAAAATGATGAATCAGTGTGAAATGAATATACCAGATTTGAACATCTTTCAGTATGTATAAGAAACTCACGACCTAAATCGAAGCCACTGAGAGCCCCTTCTGGTTGACTATCAAGTTTTACCCTAACATTTGAACATGCTCTCATCCACAAGTTTAATATTCTTATCAGGTAGGAAACAAGATGAATCTTGTTCAGCTTCTTGAGCCCTTCAACATCCATGTATCTAAGCCCAATCTTTTGAGCCTATTATAAGTATTCAAGAAGATGTTAGATTCAATTTTACAGAGATGAATCTTTTGGTGAGTTTCGGTATTGTTTTATGATAATGAGAAAGCTTATTACCTCTTCAACATGTTGGGCATCTCCAAGCATGCAAACTTTCAATTTAGGCAAAAGGGGTAGATATGGGACTCTTACCAACTTGATCATGTACAAAACCTAACATTAAACAACAGAAAATAAAGATGATATAACAATTTTAAAAGATAAAAAGTTAAAACACTATGAAAAGAAAGAACTTACAATTTCTTGCATCCAGTTTCTATAAAACTTGGTCTTTTGTCTAGCTTCAAGTATCAATTTTTCAAGTTCACCAACCTTTTTATCTACCGATGTTGCCTCCTGGAACTTTGAATTCAATGAACTTTGTTCCTCATTGCTAAAGGCAATGGTATGATTGTTCCTCGTTGCTAAAGGCAATGGTATGATTGATCATCCCATCTGCTTAGAGGGTGACGAATCCGATTTTGAAGATTATTACCATTTAGCTATCAATTACTACAGACAGTAGTACAATGTTGGTATGATGGAATCAATCGGAGAAGGAATAGATGTTTAGTTAATTTGAACCATTCCTTATTAAGAATTTCATGATTTCAATTCAATTATATATATATATATATATATATATATATATATATATATATATATTATGTGGGCCAGCAATAGTAATAATCTATATATATCAGATGTTAAGTTTTGTGTGATATTATTAGAATACTAGGAAAGTAGATTCCTTGTAAAATACTAGTAGTTAGATAGATAATGATTAATGATTAATCCCCATCTATGATTGTGTGACAACCCAAAATTTCCGTTTGTATGAACATTATCTATTCAATAGAAACTAGCCCAGTTTCTGTAATTTTCAGACTTGTCCGAACAAGTTTGTGTACATTAGGGTTTACGTTTCTGGACATATCGGGAGAGTGGATGCTCCTGTATTTGTGAAACTTGAACATTGTAAGTTTCATAATGTTATAGTCCGACTTCCAAAATAAAAATATTTTCTGTCAAAATATTTCAGGACTATAAATAGATTTCTGAATTTAATTAATTCATTATTCACAATTCTAACTAGAGAAAAGCCAATTCTCTCTGACGGATCTTCGGGTTTTCATCCCGGATTGTGAGTCTACTTTCCTAAATGTGTTTTAATGTTTGTTAAATGCTTTATAACATTGTTACATGTCCAAAATCATCCAAGATCATAAGACTTTTGGAGTTTACGGCCAAGGGTTTCTTGGACCGTAAACCCCATTTCCAAGGGACAAAGTGTGCCCTAATCACCCCCTAAAGCTTAAGGACTTTAACCACTATTGCTTGTGCTTAATTTGGACACCAAAACACTTCAAGATCTTAGGGTTTTAGGAGCTTACGGCCAAGGAAAGATCTTGGGCCGTAAACCCCTTTTTCATGTGTTAAAGATGCCACAAACACCCCTAAGGCCTTAAGACAATTTACCTTGAACACATGGGACTTGAATGGAGAACAAAAGACATCATAATCACTCCTTAAAATGAGTTTACGGCCAAGGAACATATCTTGGGCCGTAAACTCCAAGTGATGACATGAAAGTGTGCCTTTTGTCCCCTTTAGCCTTAGATAAAAGTATGGAAGCTATCCTACACATGCAAGGGCCTCAAAATAATTAAAACCAACACCCCATAGGAGTTTACGACCGTAAACTCTAGGGGATATGGTCCTTTGGCCGTAAACTCCCCAAAGGGATATTCCAAGGCCTTAAACTACTTCAAGTATTATTCCAACAAGGCTAGGCTTATTCTAGGACCAAGATAAGACTTCAAAACACCCAAAACCTCCATGTGAGGAGTTCACGGCCATAAACCCATGGGTTCATGGCCGTAAACTCCAATAGGTAGGGTTTTTTGGGTGGTGAACTCATATACAAGGCCATTTGTGCTTTAAACCCCTTTTGCCTTGTCCCGTATCAACTTAGATGCAACCATTAGGACCTATAACACTTATATAAAGTGTATACATGTTCCTAAGTGTCTTAACTTACTTTGTTAAGTTATTATTTGGCTAATTAGTTATATATATGCTTGTTATATGATAACTAGGCTCAAACTTGTGAACAAGTCTCCATTTGCCACATAGCACGGTACCCGATACATCAATTCAATCTACTCACCACAAGTGAGTTTATACCCCTTTAATCAACATTTGAAATACTTTTAAATGTCTTAAATACTTTATGGGGGGATACAAGTCAAATACTTATAGTTATTACATCAGTCACATGTGATTGCATTAATCACATGTGATTAATAACTAGAAAACCAATGATTTTATCACTGTTCAACTGTTTATCAAACTGTTTCACTTCAAAATGTTTTACAAACTCTTTTTACTTATCAAATGCTTTTATTAAACTTGTTTTACTTCTTATAAATTGCATGCCCATATATGTATATATATAAGTAATGTTTAAAGGGCTTAGGAAAGCCATCCGCCCTATTTCCTTTTCCTCGATTTGGATGTGGTCTGGTGGGATTTCGGGTGACCATCCGAGGGTCGTTTCCATATTAGTTATATATCATATATACATGTATAGACATAAAAGTACTTCCATATTCATATTTATCAGTACATCAATAGCTAGTTACCATCGGGGTAACACAATACATATACAACTATACTAGAAACAATACATATACAATGATGCTAGAAACAATACATATACAACTATACTAGAAACAATACATATACAATGATGCTAGAAACAATACATATACAACTATACTAGAAACAATACATATACAATGATGCTAGAAACAATACATATACAACTATACTAGAAACAATACATATACAATGGTGCTAGAAACAATACATATACAACTATACTAGAAACAATACATATACAATGATGCTAGAAACAATACATATACAATGATGCTAGAAACAATACATATACAATGATGCTAGAAACAATACATATACAAGAATACTTCATTTATTGTGATTTAAATCGGAGCATGACTTAACTGTCATGGCTCGAGTTGTAGCCAGAGTTCTCTTGAAGGGAGAGTGTGAGTTTGCGTATAGATCTATACTAGATTGAAAATCCTACACCTTGCTGCTAGCTACAACCGGACCTGCAGGTCTACGGGTGCCAAACGTCATTCCGTTATTACGACCATTCATTATGTCGTTGTTACTTGTCGATAGTATGGTGCAATTTATCAAGTAATGCCTTAATATAAATCCGGTTTAAGGTAGTTAGTACAACAGTAGTTCTTATAATACAAGGCTACAGTACTACAATGATTTACCCATTGCATATTTTTAGTGATAACCTGACTTAAACGTTTATGTACAAACTATATTTTGTTAAATGATAGTTACACTTGGGAAATTACACACTTTTACATCAAACGAGCATACAAAATAGTTAAGCCTTGGTAGAAGGCTACTTTAATTGAAAATATAGGTTTTTCTGAGAGATTCAAACTTTTACAAATAATTGCAAACCTTTACATACATTTTACAAACTTATACTTGATACATGTTCAAACATTTTTGGATGACAAATACCGACACTAAAATACTTATGAACTCACCAACTTAATGCTGATAAACTCTTTCAAAATAACTTGTATTCTCAGGTCATCAGTAGACAGGTACCGAGGACAGCTTTTGAGAAGATGGAGCGCATTCAAGACTCGTCTTATTATTTTGATATAAATTATTTTTGGTGTCTATACTGTACAGAACACGCTTGTATTAAAATTATATATTTAATGCAATGGATGATGTTGTTTGTTTATTTACATTTACTGTGTTGTGATACTTACATGACGTCCTCCGCCCCAGAACGTTTCCGCCGTTCTTGGTTTTGGGGTGTGATAGATTGGTATCAGAGCATTGTTTATAGTAAATCAAGTATATCAACCCATAAAAGATATACTAAACTATAAACCCATTTGGGATTAAAACACTCTGACCAAGAGTCTATACTTAAAATACTAAAATATTTAATTAAGTATACTAGTCTACATTCATACTAAAACCAGTGTCACAACGACAAGAACAAAAGTATTATGATTGTTAAATATCACAGGTAAGCTCGGGGATATATGGTCAGTCCTGGGAATGGCATAGCCTGATCAACTATGCTGGTCCATGGAGTGATTAGCATATGCCCTAGAATGGTTGTGATGTGTTAAGAAGTCTAAAAACTTACCAACAATACCACAAGAAGATCAATAGAACCTAAACTTAAAATACTATAGGTGTATTTTGTACTACCAACTACTTGTATTCTATATATTTATATCTCTCTTCTCGCGTAGATTTAAATGGCTGGATTCCATCAGGGCGACCCGTACTTTCCAAATGAAGGCAACGCAGGATGGCTCGAAGCAGAGTCTGACGATGAACACCCAATCCCATTGGATGATCATCAAGCTGAAGGCTTCTCAGATGGATCAGACTCTGGGACAGAAGTCAACAACCTACCTCCAGTAGGTCGAGCCCTAAACAACAACCCTCGACCAGCTTTTCTAGGTCCCACTCCCTTGTGGGTAGATAACTTGAATCGCTGGAGTGACGAACAGGGTCAACACTTACCATAATTTGGGGAGCGAACCTTTTATAATGTCAGCGATGGTGGCTCTGCTGACCGGGCTCTACCTGTCATTATCCGCAGGATAGCTCGTAATGTCGAGCAAGGTCGAGCAGCCATCGACCGAGTCGTGGAGATTGATGCCAACTCTGGTGTCAATACAGTCCGCATTCGCCGTCTCGAAGAAGATATGGAACGGACCCGGAGAATCAATGAAACCCTATAGCAACGTCTGGTTTCCTCTCAAGCAGAAGTCATGGAACTTCGAGCTCGTCAAAGGGCTCATGAGCGAAACCTTCAAGAGGTGGTACGTAAAATGAGAGACCTCAGGTTCTCCTGAGGAATACTCAGCGCCGTTAGATGATGTCTAGTACATCGTTATCTTTTGGGTTAAGGATTAGCCTTTAACATCTGTGCTCTAAGTAGCACTTATCTGTAAAATATTCCTAACTTTCATTACTCTAATTAGGAATCTAAGAACTGTCAAACTTTCCGTATGGTATGATGTAAGACCTACTGTTAGGTCAATGAACTAATTACATCAGTAATACTAGTATTATTGACAAGTACCTACTCTGTGGGAAGAATCTTTACATTTGGGTTTTCCTACACATCTTTCTGGTTATGATTTCAAACACTCATTCAATTGATGGGCTATGGTTAGTTAGTCCATGTGTCATTCGCACATTACTTACAAATTGATTCTTACCACTTTTCGCATCTTTATAAACTTATAGTTGAAAGATGCCTCCTCGCAAATCTACCAAGGGAGGGTACCAGTATATTTGCTGGTAGGTGCTTGAGCTACAAGAGCAGTGCCAGGAGTAGTAGCAGCGTGAACTGCTACCGTATATTATTTCTTGGATGACTCCAACGAAGACTGCCCCTTTCATTGCTTCCAGAGCTTTCTTTTCTCACCACTTCCCTTAGCTGGTTCAGGAGTGGCTGTCACTTTATCGATATCAACACCGTGATCTATGAGAGTTTGTGCTAGGCACATGACACTATCAAAAGTGGTTGGACTGGCAACCAATACATTCCCTTCAGTTGGGGGAGTCAATCCCCAAATATATCTCTCAATATTCTTGCTTTCCGGGGTGACCATTACCAGGAAAAGAAGTGCTAGGTCTTCAAACCTAGAAGTGTAGGCAGCAATATCGGAACCCTTCATCTTTAGGTTCTAGAGTTCGTGCTCTAGTTTCTGCATTTCGCCCCGAGGGTAGTACTCAGCAAGCATGAGCTCCTTTAAGCTCTCCCAACCCATAGCATTTGCTACAGACAGGGTTAGGGACTTGATAGGAAAAAATTTCGAAAATGGACTCGATCTTCTCAAACCATCGAGTCAAGGAAATAACACCTCCATTGTCGTCGAAGGATGTGGGTTTTGCGTTCATGAAGTCTTTATAGGAGCACTCCTTCTGGTGCCCTTGACTCCCTCCGTGATTTTGGGGATGAGTACCACCTCCTGGCCCGCCAGATCCACCAGGATTAATCTGTGACATCGCGCCAACCATAGCGGCAGTAACAGCTACCTGAAACATAGCAGGATCGAACTGAGGAGGTAGAGGAGCTGGATTTTTCGGAGGATTGGTTCTCTTTTTATTGGGTCTTTTCTTTGGAGACATCTTGTTCTAAAAATAATCAGGAAGGAGAGGATGGTAAGTCCTCTGGAATCGAATCAAGAGATATGAAGCAAGATATATCTCAATATGATAGCTAGAGTGTTCTACTAAGTGATAATCAAGGAAAAGCTACCAATGTACATAAGTTATCGCTAAAAGGGACGAGTAGCAACACTTAGAAGTGAATATATGGAAGGAATTTGACTCTAGTAAAATAGTCCTATAGTATTTTGTGTTTTGTTGTACCGATATCTTGTTGTATGGATACTTGGTAAGTTTTAGGCCTGCTGCAGCACCACAGTCACCCCCAGGCACATGTTGGTCATGTCTCGAATGAATATAGTTGATCAGGCTATATTAACCCTAGACATGATTACATCACTGCCCAGGTTTAACCACAATGTCAAACATCCAAATGCATTAGTTTTGTTCTACTCGTGATCACTGTTTCTAGTATGAAGGTATACTTGTATACTTTTCATAAAAATACTTATATTTTATAAGTATACTGTTAGTTCATAGTGCTTCTGCCCCTTTAGTGTTTATAGTTGTATACCATGTAAGGTTAGGTATACCAGTTCACTATAAACAATATCTCTGATACCAATCAGTCAAACCCCCGAACCGTCAGAAATAACGGCGGAAACGTCCGGGGGCGAGTAACGTCATGTGTATTATCACAACAATCGTATCATAGCAATCAAAGTACACACAATAACTTACATTATAATACGAATATGTACATCTATTTTAAAACATAGTTTGTATACATTAGTTTATGCAAAGGATAAAGACGAGACTCTAAAATGCTGCGTCTTCTCCAAAAGCTTGCGAAGGTATGTGTATATTGTTGTCCTGAGAATACAAGCGGTTTTGAAAATGTATCAACATAAAGCTGGTGAGTTCATAAGCATATTATGTATTGAAAACTAGTCACTGAATTTGTACAAATGATTTCTTTTCATTATAAGTAAAATATCGTCTGTAGTGAAACCATCATTATCAAGTTTTGAAATACAAATACATGCTTTCCAAGAAAATCCAATATTTTCTAACATGTTTGTTCGACACTGTATGAAAAAAATATTTCGTTTGAAAACCCTGGCTACCACCAGTATGTAGTGTATGTTCTGTTTTGAAAACCTGGCTACCACCAGTAAGTGATGTACGTTTAGTTAGAAAACCCTGGCTACTGCCAGTAACTGAGGTAGTTTTATTACTTAAAATAAAACCAAAGATTGCATCCCTGGAATGCCCTCCAGTAAGTAGATAGGTAGTTTAATTAATTAAAATAAAAATATGGAAGAAAGAAATCCCATAAACAAAGGTTTATTTATACTATTGTGAGTTCGTATAACCATTCTAATATGACTGATAAACCTCCTTGATGTTTCTTCAGGCGTCGTACGATTTACAAAATTTGTCACCCCAGGCATGCCCGCCTAACTATAGCTAACAGTTCAGGTGTGGGATTGTCAATCCCGACTAGATCTATTTACAAATTTCACGCTCTCCCTCCAGGAGACTCTAGTTATACTAACGGAGAGAATTTATTGGTACACCGAAGGGCATAACGAAGATAAGTCTCACAATCCTGTATTAACTAGTTTACATGTAATTCGGTTGTTCTCGAGTTCGAAATCGTTAGTAAATGGTGCAGAGTATAAATAATTATACATAAAATCATTAGTTAGTAAGATACTCTTGTTATCTGTATGGATAAACCAAATCTTTCATACTTTATATGTTTGACTTTGCATGTAGTTTGATTATGTAAAATCGGAGTTGAATTTCCCCAAACTATACCTATTATAGTTTGACTGAGAAGGTGTATTCATGTATTGTTCTGAAAACTATGCAATTATGTTTAGAAAATGTCCCTTATGCTCTGCATATTACAAAAGGGATAAATTATCTAAATGTTTAACGTGAAACTTGTTGTAATTGCATCAATTTTTGACTTATGAAAACATTTATGTTTGGTTTGTATTCCCCCCCCCCCCCCCTGAAAACTTTATAGAACTTATAAAAGCGTAGGGGTATGAACTCACAGTTTAACGTAGGATCCGAATGTACGATTGGTATGAGTGTTGAGTGTCAACTGACGTTTCGTATGCAAGTGGATCCTATTAACATATAGTAACACATATATGTATTAGATTAAGGTATTCCATGACTAAACATGACGGGAAAACCACTCTAAGGACTTGGAAATGCTTAAGATAAGTGTCGGAACCATAAAGGCTCGAACGAGGGAGGTATATGGCCATAAGAGAGTGTATGCGGCCAAGGGCGTGTGCGGACGCACACTCACTATGAAGTGTGCCAAAAATGGGTCTCCAAGCGTTAGGAATGTTCTAGGGAAGTTGTTTTGACCATTGCTTATCCGAAATGGAAGTTTTTTGCTATTTTGGACCCTTAAAAGGGTGTGTGCAGCTACACATGGTGTGTGCGTCCGTACACATGGTGTGTGTAGCCGTGTATAGGGGTGTGCGGCCATACACTCTTCATCCAAGTCCAAAATGTCAATTTTCAGGTGATTCAAGGTTAATACCAAGTCCAAGCTACTAGATGAGGGCCAAACTCTCAATTTGGAGAGCCATTTAGGTGTGTACGGACACCCTATGAAGGTATGCGGCCATACACCTTCAAATGATGAAGAACATGATGAATTTAGGTTTAGATGAAGATGTCTTATTGGTATATCGAGTTAGATGTTGGAATACTCATGTTTTTGAAGCCTTTGTAGTGCCTTTGCATGAATATTTTAGAGTCAGGAAGTAGAGTGCAGCCAAAGAGGGAAAATAATGAATAAAGGGGACTCCCCTTATTTATAGAGGTGAGTAGGCGGCTGCGGGGTAGGTGTGCGGCCGCACACCCATGTGTATGGCCGTACACACCTCCCAAGAGGGTGTATGGCTCAATTTTGTCCCTATACGACTTGTTGACTCATTCCTAATCTCATTCCCGACTGTACTCAAGCTTAGAACACTTAAACGAACCCTTAAACATTGTTAAAAGGTAACAGAATCGAGTTTAATATTGATAGAATTGACCAATCTTTACATAATAATAGTTTCGGGTTTTCACATGATAGTTTGTAGGCTTCCTGATATCCTATATGCTTGTTGATAACCCACAACACTTGTTAGGTTATAATTTATGGTTTATACTCTGCTTTTCTATGCCTTTATGGTTTTTGGTATAGGGTCGAAATCCCTATGGGTTCTTTTATTGTTTGGATAGAAATCTCAAGTGATTTTGGTTAGGCTTAGTGTTTCTTTGTTCGAGTTTTGGCTTGGGCTTTGTTAATAGGTTTAGGTTTAAATAGTGTTATTTTAGCCTAGATAGGGGTAAGACACAGTTTTGTGAGTGTCATATGCCAAGAACGAGATTTGGAGAGAAACAAGAGAGAACCAAATGTAATCAAGAATCTTATGTACCCGACTAATCAATATAGTATGCATTGAAGATTAATATTTGTGTTCTTATTCTATATTTCGTCTTGTATAATTCACTTGATTGGGATTCCGCACCATCAAGTGAATCCGATTGATACATCAAAGAGATTTGGGGACTTACAAGTGGTATCAGAGCTTAGATTGGTATTGTAAGTCCCCAAATAGGATCCAACTAGTGATCAAACACACAATCAAGTAGTAATCAAATAGAATAAGAAGGAGTAGAAGCAACGAACGATCCAACAATGCACACGTCTATTAAGGTTGCAAACATCAGGTACACTTGGATACACACACAACTACTGTTCATCTGGCACATCTGACAACTATTTAAAGGGAACAACCAACCACAAACACGTTCATGTTCGCACACATGTTCACGGCCGTGAACACCCTCATAGCCGCAAACGCACATCACCCATACATTACATGACCAAAACCCTATCAAGAGTTACTCAAACCAACAAAATATGACCTAACAGTCTCCCCATTGTTTGAGGCTAGCATAGATTTTCTCTTTCTCAATGACCAGCATGTTCGACCTCCCCATAGCACCCATCTACATCTTTTTCTCGATAATCTCTACAATCATGCTTGTGAACTCCTTAGCAGCTGCCTCAAAAATCTCTTCCTGACATAAAATTTGATGCTGAGCCAAAGCGTGGATGTCACTTTCACCAAACTGAAGCAGATCCCTCTTGTGAACAATGCAAAAAACCCCATTTGGTAATTTGATGACAGCAGAGGCTGTAGCTTCATCATCGACCCAATATTCTATCTTGCGTAAAGATCCATCACAGAAGTTCTTCACAATCGGGATATGTCTCATCTGATATGTTAGAGGCCACATGACATTTGTAAAGATCTTATTGGTCTTTGGGTCAAGCACATCCTTGGCCCTCTTCAAGAAAGATTCAACGGTCTTCATCCCATCAAATTTTCTCTTAACTTGGTTTTACAAGAAGTGTTTGAAGTCTGTTCCACGTGGATCATTGGATGGATTGGAGAATGGGGCTTCTGAGAGCTTTGTAAGACCAACCTTGGTCAAACAAGAGAAATCATTTCTTGTCTTTGTAATATTCAACGTTACTGCCCTTGCACTTGATCAACCATCAGTTTAATTTATCATGAAAACTCCACATACGAATCCATGACCTGTCACCGTATCTATCTCTGAAGCGAATTTTACTGAGATCTGTCATAGTGATTTGGGGCTGGTCTCCACGAACATTTTGATCATAATTTTTCATGAAGAGCCATTTTCCCTTCTTCTGAGAAGATGACGATTTCTAGGCTCTCTTAATAGTAACTCTTTGAGACGCTTGAGTTGGTTCAGTTTCAAATTGGTCAACAACTTGTGTGGTTCTAACTGGAGGATTGTCATCAATTTGATCAGATTGTCATGTATTAGCTGGGGCAAATTGGGTGGTCTCGACTGCTTGTGGATCTTTGACTATGGTCTTGAACTTGTCACCAAATTCTACAATAATTTTATTTTTCAAGTCAAAGAATCCAACCGTCAGGGATCCAAGGTTTAGTTGCACAGTGGATATTTGTTTTTACTTTAATGTATTTTATTCTTCAAGTTTAGAAACTCGAAAGTCGATTTAGTGACAAAGAACATGGTTTGGCATGCAGAATTAAAGCTTGCACAATTGAACATGGTGATTTGGGTGTTTAAGAAATGTATTGATTGTATATGGTGTTACAAAAAGGATCTAGATCTAGACTACATAAATAACACATACTTACACACTCACTTTTACATCTCTCAAGCAAGTGGTATGAACCCACTATTTATAGAGGTGTTTACATGTCTCTCTCTGACTCTCTATCTCTCATGTGTCACAAGGCTAATACTCCACATGCAAGTAGGTTTTACAAAAGTCAAACATTACAAAGTCATTCATGGAAAACTTTGTACCGTAACATTCTCCCTCTCAAATTTAGGAATGAATGACCCACTTCATATCTCCAAAATCCAGCACTACGCGGTTCAAGCCTCAAAGGTGACACATGTCGACACGAACTTCAATCTTCAATTCTTCCATGATTCTTCAATTTGGGCTCTAGGATGTGAGACAATACAATCCGAGCAGCAATGAATGATCAAGAGTATTCCAAACTCCAAATAATCACCCTAAAGTTGCGCAAAAAAACACACCCCAAAAATCTTAAATAATTCCAAACCCATTTCGAATACATCACTTTCGAACTTCCAATTACATCATCTCGTAGGCTTCAAAACTTCAAGGTCACTTCGGTCTTCAAATCCGCGTAATATGAAAAATTCAAGTTCGAATTTGCATGTAAAACTTCTCCCCCTTTTTATAATTGAAATTTGATTATACAACTCCAAGGAAAAAGAACGTGCTCTATTCGGAATTTTTCATGTCAAAACACCCCCTTAACATGTGGCATAAACTTTGTGCTTCAATCCGGAAAACCAAAAAACATTCAATTTTTATTGTCATTCACGGATTGCCTTTGACAAAATTTCTCAAAAATGGGTAGAAATTGTCAATTTCAAAATTTTGCAGTGACCCATTGCGCCAAAAACCGCCAAATATGCGAAACACATCCCCATTTGTGAAGCTGGGTAGAATGTGTAAATTCGCACAAACTGCAGAGACCAGATTCGAAAATATTCCCATTTCTCAAAAATTTTACCCCAAATGCGAAACTGGGTAAAATTTATCATCTTGCGAAAGCTGCAGGGATGCGAAATGGAAATTCTGCATTTTTGTCATTTTATAACCCCATTTGCGAAGTTGGACCAATTGTGTCATTTCGTAAAAAGATTAGGGACCCAATTCGAAAATATTTGTTTTCTTCTTTATTGAACGAGTTATAACAGGAACGCTTCGCATATTCACATTCAGTCAAATTCTTCGCACCATAATCTTCGCAAATCACTTGTAAAACAGATGTGAATGAACAACTTTCACATATGCAAACTCAATCATCAATGTTAGATGCGAATGAAACACTTTTATACCAACCTAATCATCAAATGCGAACATTATCGACCTTATTTGCAAACTGCTTTTGAGACACAGATGCAAACTTGCACAAATCAAATTCTTGCGAACTCACAGAATGAACCAAATCAATACTTTGTATGCGAACATTCTTGGCCTTCAAACCAGTTAACCAAATGCGAATCTTGACTATCACCCACAAAATTTTCATCATTCGCATTTCACTCACCAACCCAAAACCTTCATTAGTCAATCAAACCAAATTTTCCCATTCTTGTAGATGCGAGCGAACACACACACAACATACAGACAAGAAATCAACTCCAAATCATATGAAATCAAAAATAAATTCACCAATCAAGTTCCCTTCATTCAAACTCCAACTGTTCCAAATCACAGGTCTTTGGTTTTTGGTCAAGAACTCAAAATCGATAATCGACATTGATTTCTTAACTTCTGTAACATCCCGAAATATCAAGAGTAGAGTTGAAGGGGCTAAAAGAGTAACTTCTGAAAGAGTGACTCGGCGAGTCCATGGATGGACTCGGAGAGTAGAGTCGCGACGTGGTCGCGTGTTAAGTTGCCGACTCGGTGAGTCAGTGAGATTGACTCGGCGAGTAGGCGCTGAGTGGAGAAAACCCTAATTCTTGGGGTTGATCCTTATATAAAGATCATTAAGTTTTCCTCCCAGCCTCATTATCACCCCTTGAGCCCCAGAAAACCCTAAATCACGGAGAAGCACCATTGTTGAATGGATTGGAGCTTGGAGAAGTAATTGTTGAAGGAATTTTGGGAGATTGAAGGCTTGGAGCAAGGGTCTTTGCTTGGATTCGAATTACATTGCAGTTGGGGCATCACTTAGAGGTAATATCTCGTTATTGAGCTGTTGTTATGTTGTTTCTTCATTTTGGGGTTTGTGAGAATTTTTCTATGGATGAAATGGGAAGTCTAGAGGTTAGATCTGAGGTTGCTACCTCAGATCTAGAAGGGAGAAGAATCAGAGAGCATGAAAGTCCTTGTGTTGGAGTGTTTAGTGAAGCTTACTTGTCCCAAACCCTAACCCAATGTGCAAACGGATTAGATCTCTTTGGATTCACGTAAAGTTTGCCACTTTACGTGATGGATGAGTGGTAGGAGACTAGATCTATGTTTTGGAGCAATTGCATGACCTGGAATGCTTCTGAATGGATTCAGACCGGTGGTACTCGGCGAGTCACATGGGTGTACTCGACGAGTTGCTTGAAGATGAGCTGGGACTCGGCGAGTTGGAAGAACAACTCGGCGAGTAGGTTGATGATAGCCTTAGACTCGGCGAGTCTGTTCTTGGACTCGATGAGTCTTGTCGAAGGGTCCCGATATTCTCTGGTTGAGTCGAGAATCAGTGAGTCGAGGGATGACTCGGTGAGTTGTGTGCGAGTGGACTCAGAGTTGTTGGACTCGGCGAGTCCCGGGGTGACTCGGCGAGTTAGGTCGCGGATTGAGTGAAGTTCTGATTATGGGAACTCAACGAGGCACAGGGTTGACTCGGCGAGTAGGGTCAGTCAGGGGTTGACTTAGACTGAGGACTTTGATTTTGACCAAGGGTTGGTCGTTGACTTTTAGGGTTTGGTCAGCGATGTGGCCTTTGGGCCAAGAGAGGGGTAAAATAGTCTTTTACCCTTAAGAGGGTGTCATGAGAGGATTGATTCTAGTCTCGAGAGTTATATTCATGAGAGTATTTGCCTTACGTGTTAGGCGGTGGCGAGTTCAAGATATAAGTGTGGGGATATCTGCTTTCTGCTTGCCAGGTGAGTCTTCTCACTATACTTTACCTTGAGTAGGCAATCAGAGTTATGTGATTAGAGTATTTGTATGCTATATGTACGTGATGTGTTGTACTGCATTATTTCTATGTGATTTATGTTGTGCATGTTATAGAGTTGGAACCGGAAGGTTCCCAGAGTTAGAACCTGAGGGTTCACAGAGTTTGGGTGCACGGACCCATAGAGTTGTAGCCTCGAGTGGCTAATATGTGTTATGTGTGGTATTTTGGGAACTCACTAAGCTTCGTGCTTACAGTGTTTTGTTTGATGTTTTTAGGTTTCTTTCAGTATCACGAGATGGCACCGGCTTGATTGTACACACTAGAGAAAGAGTCATTTTTGGAGGATCCTGGTTTTCTATGCAAGTGAAAATGGAGTTATGTTTTGTAATTCGACTATCAATGAGATTTTAATCAAGCGTTTCTAAGAATAAAATGATTATTTTAAATGAAAATTTTGTCTTGAAATTTACGGTGTTACAAGTTGGTATCAGAGCCTTGGTTTGAGGGATTCGGATGCACCTTCGGGTAAATCTGGACTCAAACTGAGGAAGTAAGAAAAGTTTTTTTAACGAAATAATTTTATAAAAGTAAATAAGTGTTCAAAGAGAAAGCAAGAAAGAGCAGTGTGTACAATCAGCCAGAGCCTGAACGGTGATTTCCCAAAATACCTTTACTTTTGTGTTATGAGATATTTATGATGCACTTTATGAGATATTATTGCATGCTAGCGACAGGCTAGGTATTTCATATGTTAGGACTAGAGTGGCCTGATTTGTGATGCCTTAGCCTAGGACTTGTTGTTATATATGTTATGCTTTTGAGTACGTGATGAGTGACAGTTTTCTATCCATGGGGTGTTGAATTTGGGAGTGGGTCCCTGTTCTTGGGATGATCCCGGTGTTGGAGCATTGGTTGATGAGTTGAGGTGAGGGGTACGATGATTTTATGGTTCAGTCTATAAGCCAGGGATGTTATTGAGCAGTTGAGTTGTTTGGTACTAAATTGGTACGAGATTTGGATTGACTAGAAGCAAACGTGACGAGAAGTTCCTGAGGAGTACACCAGAGGTTCAGAGTATATGAGGTCGATTCATTTCCTTAAGGGGGAATATCGGGCGTTGTGTAGCACTTTCCGGGGGCAGGTGCGATTTTGCTGGAGAATATAGTTATGGGTTAGTTGCGTGCTATTTGGTGATAGTTTGAACCCTAAGTGGGGGAGAACCGGGTGCAGTATGTAAGAAAGCAGAGATTTGTCAAGAGCAGTTATAAGTGGAGTATAGAGATATGCGGTAAGAAATCATTAGACCAGAGATGTCGGTGATCGAGGAAAAGGGGAGAGTGAGTCAATGCGGGAAGTACTTGTTTGAGAAGGATGAATGTCTCCACGACAGGTGTTTATTGGTCAGGAATCTAGTATTTGTCAGTGTTGGGGTAAGTAGATAGAGAATGATTGGGCAGCCAACTCCCGGGTCGGTATGCGTATCCTTGTTGGATTTTGAGCGGCGGAAAAAAAGGGTTTCGGAGAATGATCAGCGTATTTCGTAGCATTAGCGTTTCTTCGTATTGCAATTGAGAAATTGAATGCACCAAAGTTGCAACTTGGGAAAAATGAAGATCTAGTTATGGGGTTCAGAGGGAATGTATTATTGCATCTATATGGTGCTTGGGGCAGGAGATCAGTGGTTATGGCAGGATCTCGTGATGTTCAGTGGGGGTGTCCCGAGGTATCCGGGTATTGATATCTTTATTTCGGAGTTACTCGCGAATCTTGAGTTGAGACAACTTGTGGTATATCAGGTATCTATGGATCTAGTGAGAGCCCTTCGAGTATGGGCATCCAGGGAGATTATTTAGGAGAGTGGATCTTCGCATGGGTGGGCATCTGTTATGACGATTGCCTCCAGAGTCTGTGATGAATATTCGAGACAAGTATGGGTAACCGCCTATAATAGTTTGCGGAGCACGAGCTAGTGGGGTCAGAGGGTGTTGTGATACTGCGGAGAGCCATAGTACTCACTAGTCAGAGGGTGTTGTGATACTGCGGGGAGCTGTAGTACTCACCAGTTAGAGGGTGTTGTGATACTGCGGGGAGCCGTAGTACTCACTAGTCAGAGGGTGTTATGATACTGAGGGGAGCCGTAGTACTCACTAGTCAGAGGGTGTTGTGATACCGTGGGGAGCCGTAGTACTCACTAGATGGCAAGAGAGTGTGATGATGGAATGTTCTCCGATCAGTGTATGATGTGGAAGAATTTTGGGCTTGAGTAGCGCTAGTATTGAGTTTTTGGATCCTGGATGTTGGACCGGGGGCGAGACTGGGGTCCCCGTCTCTGTCAGGAAATTTGGTGAGATGCGCAAGGGATATGCGCAGCAGAAACCAGAGATCAGAGTCGAGATGATCCTCGGTTGGATTGTATTTTCTTTCATAAGGAAAAGAGAATTTCGTGACTTGCGTGTCACGGGGCCGGGATAGTGGTCACGGGGAGGAAGTTAGTGGGATATTTGGATCATGATATGGGTGACCTTTGGAGGCTCAGCCGTGGAGTCAAAAGCTGACCTGGTGCTCAGTCTCGAAGAGGGATATGAGAAATGAGCTAGAGCTTATCATGATGATGTCTGAGGACACCTCAGAGGGAGCGAACGATTCAAACGCTCAAAGACAAGCTTCGGGAATGTGTATTAGATTTCGGAGGGAGTTGCGACACGTATTTATTCTTGGTTGAGTTATCCTATTTCAACAGCCATCATTAGTGCATTGGTATGCCACCCTTTGTGCTGTTGTATGGGAGGAAGTTTCGGACCCTCAATTGCTGGGGAAAGTGTTGTTTCGCGGAAGTGGAAGTTGTGGTGAGAATGGATGATTTGGAGTATGGTGGTCGAACACTATGTCTGTGACAATGGTATGGAATGACATCACGATGAGATGTCTGCTGAGGACGCGGAAGGGATTCCGCGGGTGTAGAGCCAAGAGTCTCAGGATGGATGCAGGGATGGAGTCTGGGACTCCCAGCTTGATTCTGATCAAGGGTTGTGTGCGTAGTGGTGTTTTCTCCTGGGGATGTTAGAGATGTCATCAGTGTGACAGGTTTCTCTAACCCGAGAGTGCGAAGGTTGGTGCGGCATGGGTGTGTGATTGCAGGAAGAGGACTCATGGGAGTTGCTCTGGGATTGAAGAGTGGGTCTTTCCGTCATCACGGATTGGATAAGAGTGGGATTCGGATCAGGGATCCGATGGTTCATGGCTTCTAACCCTTATGGGTCGAGTGATTGTTGAGATTTGGGGCAGTGATGCTTCATGGGTAATTCTTGGATCGTTGAGTGTGGTTATCAGAGGGTACATCCGGTGCCCGGTTCGAGACAGTGGTCAGGACACCGTAAGGAAAGGGAAAGTGTGTTCGAGTTTCGATGGGTATGCCTTGTGAGACCTGGTCCGATTAAGACCAGGTGGCACGTTGTGGGAGTATTTCTGGAGTTGAGTTGTTGTACGCTTCGAGGATGAAGCCTAATTTAAGTGGGGGAGAATTGTAACATCCCGAACTATCAAGAGTAGAGTTGAAGGGGATAAAAGAGTAAGTTGTGAAAGAGTGACTCGACGAGTCCATGAGTGGACTCGGCGAGTAGAGTCGCGACGTGGTCGCATGTTAAGTTGCCGACTCGGCGAGTCAGTGAGATGGACTCGGCGAGTAGGCGCTGAGTGAAGAAAACCCTAATTCTCAGGGTTGAGCCTTATATAAAGATCATTATGTTTTCCTCCCAGCCTCTTTATCACCCCTTGAGCCCCAGAAAACCCTAAATCACGGAGAAGCACCATTGTTGAGTGGATTGGAGCTTGGAGAAGTAATTGTTGAAGGAATTTTGGGAGATTGAAGGCTTGGAGCAAGGGTCTTTGCTTGGATTCAAATTAAATTGCAGTTAGGGCATCATTTAGAGGTAATATCTCGTTATTGAGCTGTTGTTACGTTGTTTCTTCATTTTGGGGTTTGTGAGAATTTGTCTATGGATGAAATGGGAAGTCTAGAGGTTAGATCTGAGGTTGCTACCTCAGATCTGGAAGGGAGAAGAATCAGAGAGCATGAAAGTCCCTGTGTTGGAGTGTTTAGTGAAGCTTACTTGTCCCAAACCCTAGCCCAATGTGCAAACGGCTTAGATCTCTTTGGATTCACGTAAAGTTTGCCACTTTACGTGATGGATGAGTGGTAGGAGACTAGATCTATGTTTTGGAGCAGTTGCATGACCTGGAATGCTTCTGAATGGATTCAGACCGGTGGTACTCGGCGAGTCACATGGGTGTACTCGACGAGTTGCTTGAAGATGAGCAGGGACTCGGCGAGTTGGAAGAACAACTCGGCGAGTAGGTTGATGATAGCCTTAGACTCAGCGAGTCTGTTCTTGGACTCGGCGAGTCTTGTCAAAGGATCCCGATATTCTCTGGTTGAGTCGATAATCGGTGAGTCGAGGGATGACTCGGTGAGTTGTGTGCGAGTGGACTCAGAGTTGTTGGACTCGGCGAGTCTCGGGGTGACTCGGCGAGTTAGGTCGCAAATTGAGTGAAGTTCTGATTATGGGAACTCGACGAGTCAAAGGGTTGACTCGGCGAGTAGGGTCAGTCAGGGGTTGACTTAGACTGAGGACTTTGATTTTGACCAAGGGTTGGCCGTTGACTTTTAGGGTTTGGTCAGCGATGTGGCCTTTGGGCCAAGAGAGGGGTAAAATAGTCTTTTACCCTTAAAAGGGTGTCATGAGAGGATTGATTCTAGTCTCGAGAGTTATATTCATGAGAGTATTTGCCTTACGTGTTAGGCGGTGGCGAGTTCGAGATTTAAGTGTGGGGATATCTGCTTTCTGCTTGCCAGGTGAGTCTTCTCACTATACTTTACCTTGAGTAGGCAATCAGAGTTATGTGATCAGAGTATTTGTATGCTATATGTACGTGATGTGTGGTACTGCATTATTTCTATGTGATTTATGTTGTGCATGTTATAGAGTTGGAACCGGAAGGTTCCCAAAGTTAGAACCTGAGGGTTCACAGAGTTTGGGTGCACGGACCCATAGAGTTGTAGCCTCGAGTGGCTAATATGTGTTATGTGTGGTATTTTGGGAACTCACTAAGCTTCGTGCTTACAGTGTTTTGTTTGATGTTTTTAGGTTTCTTTCAGTATCACGAGATGGCACCGGCTTGATTGTACACACTAGAGAAAGAGTCATTTTTGGAGGATCCTGGTTTTCTATGCAAGTGAAAATGGAGTTATGTTTTGTAATTCGACTATCAATGAGATTTTAATCAAGCGTTTCTAAGAATAAAATGATTATTTTAAATGAAAATTTTGTCTTGAAATTTACGGTGTTACAAGTTGGTATCAGAGCCTTGGTTTGAGGGATTCGGATGCACCTTCGGGTAAATCTGGACTCAAACTGAGGAAGTAAGAAAAGTTTTTTTAACGAAATAATTTTATAAAAGTAAATAAGTGTTCAAAGAGAAAGCAAGAAAGAGCAGTGTGTACAATCAGCCAGAGCCTGAACGGTGATTTCCCAAAATACCTTTACTTTTGTGTTATGAGATATTTATGATGCACTTTATGAGATATTATTGCATGCTAGCGACAGGCTAGGTATTTCATATGTTAGGACTAGAGTGGCCTGATTTGTGATGCCTTAGCCTAGGACTTGTTGTTATATATGTTATGCTTTTGAGTACGTGATGAGTGACAGTTTTCTATCCATGGGGTGTTGAATTTGGGAGTGGGTCCCTGTTCTTGGGATGATCCCGGTGTTGGAGCATTGGTTGATGAGTTGAGGTGAGGGGTACGATGATTTTATGGTTCAGTCTATAAGCCAGGGATGTTATTGAGCAGTTGAGTTGTTTGGTACTAAATTGGTACGAGATTTGGATTGACTAGAAGCAGACGTGACGAGAAGTTCCTGAGGAGTACACCAGAGGTTCAGAGTATATGAGGTCGATTCATTTCCTTAAGGGGGAATATCGGGCGTTGTGTAGCACTTTCCGGGGGCAGGTGCGATTTTGCTGGAGAATATAGTTATGGGTTAGTTGCGTGCTATTTGGTGATAGTTTGAACCCTAAGTGGGGGAGAACCGGGTGCAGTATGTAAGAAAGCAGAGATTTGTCAAGAGCAGTTATAAGTGGAGTATAGAGATATGCGGTAAGAAATCATTAGACCAGAGATGTCGGTGATCGAGGAAAAGGGGAGAGTGAGTCAATGCGGGAAGTACTTGTTTGAGAAGGATGAATGTCTCCACGACAGGTGTTTATTGGTCAGGAATCTAGTATTGGTCAGTGTTGGGGCAAGTAGATAGAGAATGATTGGGCAGCCAACTCCCGGGTCGGTATGCGTATCCTTGTTGGATTTTAAGCGGTGGAAAAAAAGGGTTTCGGAGAATGATCAGCGTATTTCGTAGCATTAGCGTTTCTTCGTATTGCAATTGAGAAATTGAATGCACCAAAGTTGCAACTTGGGAAAAATGAAGATCTAGTTATGGGGTACAGAGGGAATGTATTATTGCATCTATATGGTGCTTGGGGCAGGAGATCAGTGGTTGTGGCAGGATCTCGTGATGTTCGGTGGGGGTGTCCCGAGGTATCCGGGTATTGATATCTTTATTTCAGAGTTACTCGCGAATCTTGAGTTGAGACAACTTGTGGTATATCAGGTATCTATGGATCTAGTGAGAGCCCTTCGAGTATGGGCATCCAGGGAGATTATTTAGGAGAGTGGATCTTCGCATGGGTGGGCATCTGTTATGACGATTGCCTCCAGAGTCTGTGATGAATATTCGAGACAAGTATGGGTAACCGCCTATAATAGTCTGCGGAGCACGAGCTAGTGGGGTCAGAGGGTGTTGTGATACTGCGGAGAGCCATAGTACTCACTAGTCAGAGGGTGTTGTGATACTGCGGGGAGCTGTAGTACTCACCAGTTAGAGGGTGTTGTGATACTGCGGGGAGCCGTAGTACTCACTAGTCAGAGGGTGTTATGATACTGAGGGGAGCCGTAGTACTCACTAGTCAGAGGGTGTTGTGATACCGTGGGGAGCCGTAGTACTCACTAGATGGCAAGAGAGTGTGATGATGGAATGTTCTCCGATCAGTGTATGATGTGGAAGAATTTTGGGCTTGAGTAGCGCTAGTATTGAGTTTTTGGATCCTGGATGTTGGACCGGGGGCGAGACTGGGGTCCCCGTCTCTGTCAGGAAATTTGGTGAGATGCGCAAGGGATATGCGCAGCAGAAACCAGAGATCAGAGTCGAGATGATCCTCGGTTGGATTGTATTTTCTTTCATAAGGAAAAGAGAATTTCGTGACTTGCGTGTCACGGGGCCGGGATAGTGGTCACGGGGAGGAAGTTAGTGGGATATTTGGATCATGATATGGGTGACCTTTGGAGGCTCAGCTGTGGAGTCAAAAGCTGACCTGGTGCTCAGTCTCGAAGAGGGATATGAGAAATGAGCTAGAGCTTATCATGATGACGTCTGAGGACACCTCAGAGGGAGTGAACGATTCAGACGCTCAAAGACATGCTTCGGGCATGTGTATTAGATTTCGGAGGGAGTTGCGACACGTATTTATTCTTGTTTGAGTTATCCTATTTCAACAGCCATCATTAGTGCATTGGTATGCCACCCTTTGTGCTGTTGTATGGGAGGAAGTGTCGGACCCTCAATTGCTGGGGAAAGTGTTGTTTCGCGGAAGTGGAAGTTGTGGTGAGAATGGATGATTTGGAGTATGGTGGTCGAACACTATGTCTGTGACAGTGATATGGAATGACATCACGATGAGATGTCTGCTGAGGACGCGGAAGGGATTCCGCGGGTGTAGAGCCAAGAGTCTCAGGATGGATGCAGGGATGGACTCTGGGACTCCCAGCTTGATTCTGATCAAGGGTTGTGTGCGTAGTGGTGTTTTCTCCTGGGGATGTTAGAGATGCCATCAGTGTAATGGGTTTCTCTAACCCGAGAGTGCGAAGGTTGGTGCGGCATGGGTGTGTGATTGCAGGAAGAGGACTCATGGGAGTTGCTCTGGGATTGAAGAGTGGGTCTTTCCGTCGTCACGGATTGGATAAGAGTGGGATTCGGATCGGGGATCCGATGGTTCATGGCTTCTAACCCTTATAGGTCGAGTGATTGTTAAGATTTGGGGCAGTGATGCTTCATGGGTAATTCTTGGATCGTTGAGTGTGGTTATCAGAGGGTACATCCGGTGCCCGGTTCGAGACAGTGGTCAGGACACCGTAAGGAAAGGGAAAGTGTGTTCGAGTTTCGATGGGTATGCCTTGTGAGACCTGGTCCGATTAAGACCAGGTGGCACGTTGTGGGAGTATTTCTGGAGTTGAGTTGTTGTAGGCTTCGAGGACGAAGCCTAATTTAAGTGGGGGAGAATTGTAACATCCCGAACTATCAAGAGTGGAGTTGAAGGGGATAAAAGAGTAAGTTGTGAAAGAGTGACTCGGCGAGTCCATGAGTGGACTCGGCGAGTAGAGTCGTGACATGGTCGCGTGTTAAGTTGCCGACTCGGCGAGTCAGTGAGATGGACTCGGCGAGTAGGCGCTGAGTGGAGAAAACCCTAATTCTCGGGGTTGAGCCTTATATAAAGATCATTATGTTTTCCTCCCAGCCTCTTTATCACCCCTTGAGCCCCAGAAAACCCTAAATCACGAAGAAGCACCATTGTTGAGTGGATTGGAGCTTGGAGAAGTAATTGTTGAAGGAATTTTGGGAGATTGAAGGCTTGGAGCAAGGGTCTTTGCTTGGATTCAAATTAAATTGCAGTTAGGGCATCACTTAGAGGTAATATCTCGTTATTGAGCTGTTGTTATGTTGTTTCTTCATTTTGGGGTTTGTGAGAATTTGTCTATGGATGAAATGGGAAGTCTAGAGGTTAGATCTGAGGTTGCTACCTCAGATCTGGAAGGGAGAAGAATCAGAGAGCATGAAAGTCCCTGTGTTGGAGTGTTTAGTGAAGCTTACTTGTCCCAAACCCTAGCCCAATGTGCAAACGGCTTAGATCTCTTTGGATTCACGTAAACTTTGCCACTTTACGTGATGGATGAGTGGTAGGAGACTAGATCTATGTTTTGGAGGAGTTGCATGACCTGGAATGCTTCTGAATGGATTCAGACCGGTGGTACTCGGCGAGTCACATGGGTGTACTCGACGAGTTGCTTGAAGATGAGCAGGGACTCGGCGAGTTGGAAGAACAACTCGGCGAGTAGGTTGATGATAGCCTTAGACTCAGCGAGTCTGTTCTTGGACTCGGCGAGTCTTGTCAAAGGATCCCGATATTCTCTGGTTGAGTCGAGAATCGGTGAGTCGAGGGATGACTCGGTGAGTTGTGTGCGAGTGGACTCAGAGTTGTTGGACTCGGCGAGTCTCGGGGTGACTTGGCGAGTTAGGTCGCAGATTGAGTGAAGTTCTGATTATGGGAACTCGACGAGTCACAGGGTTGACTCGGCGAGTAGGGTCAGTCAGAGGTTGACTTAGACTGAGGACTTTGATTTTGACCAAGGGTTGGCCGTTGACTTTTAGGGTTTGGTCAGCGATGTGGCCTTTGGGCCAAGAGAGGGGTAAAATAGTCTTTTACCCTTAAGAGGGTGTCATGATAGGATTGATTCTAGTCTCGAGAGTTATATTCATGAGAGTATTTGCCTTACGTGTTAGGCGGTGGCGAGTTCGAGATTTAAGTGTGGGGATATCTGCTTTCTGCTTGCCAGGTGAGTCTTCTCACTATACTTTACCTTGAGTAGGTAATCAGAGTTATGTGATCAGAGTATTTGTATGCTATATGTACGTGATGTGTTGTACTGCATTATTTCTATGTGATTGATGCTGTGCATGTTATAGAGTTGGAACCGGAAGGTTCCCAGAGTTAGAACCTGAGGGTTCACAGAGTTTGGGTGCACGGACCCATAGAGTTATAGCCTCGAGTGGCTAATATGTGTTATGTGTGGTATTTTGGGGAACTCACTAAGCTTCGTGCTTACAGTGTTTTGTGTGATGCTTTCAGGTTTCTTTCAGTATCACGAGACGGCACCGGCTTGATTGTACACACCAGAGAAAGAGTCATTTTTGGAGGATCCTGGTTTTCTATGCAAGTGAAAATGGAGTTATGTTTTGTAATTCGACTATGAATGAGACTTTAAACAAGCGTTTCTAAGAATAAAATGATTATTTTAAATGAAAAATTTGTCTTGAAATTTACGGTGTTACAACTTCATTCGTTCATCAATCAATTTCAACATCTTTTAAAATGAATCGACATCCAAATCACGAACCGATAATCATCAAGCCATCGACATTGACCTTTTTGCAGTTTGACTTTTCGGAGTCAAAGATCAACAAACACCAAATTGATGATTCTCACATACAATTTCAGATCAAAAAGTGTTTGTTCAACTGTTCTTCATCTCCTTCAACTGTTCATGACCATATTCATCCAAATCAAGGAAGAAATTGGCGATTTATTAACTTCAAGTTGATCACAATCGATTTGTAATAGAACAAAACTAATTAAATCGATTCACAAGTTTTGAATCACAAGCAGAAATCGAATATTAGGAATGAAGAAACACAAACGAAATATTTGATCATTAGAATCGGATCGATTTATGAACATCTATACGTTCGTGAGAGCAGATGACAAATAGCTTTACTCAAACGAAACTTTTAATGATTTTGGGCTTCAATTATATTGATATCGCACTGATTGGTTTATGAGCTCAAAAAGGTTCATAACAGTAACAGATTCAAGAAGTTTGGGCTTGTGATGAACAGTAATATATTGAAATTTGGGCTGAATCAAGAATAAATGGATCACAAATAATTTTGGTTTTAAATCTTGATTCAAACGAACAATTGAAAATTTAGAATCAAATCAACAAACGGATTTTATATTGGATCGGGACTTGATCAACAAAAAATTATTGGATCATAACAAATGGGTTTTTCAAAGAAAATTTGATCCAACAAGTCAAATGATCATGAATCAAAAACACAACGCACGATTCAAAGAAACTAAGAGAGATCATAGAGAGAGACTCACCAAAATTGCTCAAATTGCGACAAAAGTTGCCAAACCGAGAATCGTTCTTCAAAAGTCACATTGATCGTGAAAACCAATCTCTGATACCAATTGTAGTGACAAAGAAGATGGTTTGGCATGCGGAATTAAAGCTTGCACAATTGAACATGGTGATTTGGGTGCTTGAGAGATGTAAAAGTGAGTGTGTAAGTGTGTGTTATTTATGTAGTCTAGATCTAGATCCTTTTTGTAACACTGTATACAATTAATACATCTCTTAAACACCCAAATCACCATGTTCAATTGTGCAAGCTTTAATTCCGCATTCCAAACCATGTTCTTTGTCACTACAATCGAGGTTTCTAATCAAAACATCTTTTTCAATAATATTTTGGTTCAAAACTCCAATCTCTTCTATCAAATCAAAAATCGACAGATCCACTCCCCCTACACTTCCTTCCCCAATAGATATGTCTTTGGCTTGAGTCATAGGATCAAAATCTTGTTGCGTCAATAACCTGGCAAGCCTCTCATAGGCAACATCATGCACATGTATTAGTAGAGAGGAACCCTCAGGTGCTGAAGAGCTCTCGGCTTCATGAGAAGATCGAATAAGACTTGGACCTTCTTCAGGGGTTGATTAGGCTACTGTTGCAGCAGCAGTGGATTGTTAAACATGTGGCGCTTGTTCACTTAGAAGCACTCCCGGCCTAGGATCAGCTTTTCTTCTCTTGATTGGAGGCTAGGAGGCTTGTGTCAACGTTAGTTCACCTTCAGATGGCAAGGATGTTGGAATATCAATAGAAAGGAGAGGAATACTTGAAGTTGTATCCATATTAATTGAAGGGTCGACCATCTGAGTAGATGTTGGAGGCATTGTCTTGAGACGATCATCATCGCTCTCTATCTATGTTGCAGTTTGTGCAAGATCATTGACATTGTCAAAGAAAGCATCAAGGTCTTCATTGCTTAGTCGAACATCATGACTTTGGTCAATACCGAAGAATAAGTCATCATTATCATAACCAAAAAGATCTCCACCAAGATCCATAAACTCTTCATCATTAGCATCATCTACCACATTGTCCGTCAAACCTCTCTCAAAATCACTTTCATCAACATCTTCTGCATCTTCATATTCATTGGCCTCTTCATTTGTAACAGTCACATGCTCCTCAGCAATGATAGCAACCGGAGGAACAGGCTCTTCCTCATGTTTTGAAGCAATAATAACCTCGTCTTCAGTTTCTTCAGCATCTGAGGATTCTTCAGACTCATTTGCATCACTAACTTTTGCGAACTAACCAAAATTGACCAATGGATATTTTCCTTAAAACATAAACTTTCCCTTTCGATTTTGCTTCATGATACCAAAAGTGTTGGATCCAAGGGACTTCAGATCTAAGGTTTCTCCTTTTCTTTCAAGCTCCGGATATTTTCTGTTGAATATCAATTGTAGAAACCTTGAGAACATCATGAATCTATCCTTCCTCTTTCCTTCAACGTTGCCTATTATTTCGTTCAGGATGTATCTTGAGAAGTTGAAATCGAGATCCACAGTGAGAGCAACAATAGCACCCGTGTTGAGTAATGAGATCTTGTCAGCACTGACTCTCTTTCCTGAGATGCAGCTCATGAAAACATGAACAAGGAACCTCCAATACGGTGGCAAAAACTTCTTAATGGTGGGAGGAAACACTCCCTCATAACCCGTTCGCTCAATGATTTCCTCAGTCTCTTCCATGGAGATCTCTGTTGGAAGCCCTGGCTGGTCATTGATCCGTAACACTTCACGGATGGTTTACTCATTCACTATGATCTTCTTTCCATATACAGTTGATTCTACAGAGTCTGCACCATCTTCTCTTTTGTGTACAACAACCTTGATCCAAAACATCTTTACAAGGTCTTGATAAATGATCGGGTTTGACATGAAAGCATAAGTAAGGCAACATCTTTTTAATCCATGAACCATGGACTTGAAGTCATTGTGTGCCTGGTGGATCCATCAAGAAGGTGGCAATGTTGTGATTGTCTGAAAATTTTAATTCTGCCATATTGATTTGCACCAACCGAGCCAAGTGAGAAAACAAATGATTTCAATCATTAAAATTTAAGTTTTCTCAGTTATCAATTAGTTAGGCTTTAATTTTGAATTTAATTAAAAAATGTGTTTATGTCCAAAAAAGGGTTCACGGCCGCAAATAGCTTCACGACCGTAAACGCTTCATCGGCCGTGAACTGTTCAACAGCCGTGAACACTTCAACAGTGCCGAATATCGATTTTTCTTAAATATACCCACTAAACACAGTCGAATCTTGGTAAATTTAGTATGAATGGGATCGCCTTTGCATTACCTACAAGATTTGAAGGTCAATTTCAGATTAGAAACAAGAATTGATGATGAATCGAAAAATCAGTTAGAGAGGGAACGGTTGGGGGTTCACGGCCGTAAATAAAGATTAGGACTGATGAGGGTTAAACAGCCAAGAACTCAACATTTTATACCTGGACCATTCACTGCTTAAAGCCCATGGATTGCAAACCCAAGAAGCTTCAAATCTAAACCCAATACTTCAACTTAATTAAAAATAAAACATTTTGATGACCTTAAAGATTAAAATTAAAATAAAATAAAATCTAAAAATTTAGCTAAAATAATTTTTCAATTTTTTTTTATTTTTTAATTTTTAGGAAAAATAAAATAAAATAAAATATCACTAATTTCTTTTCACCAATGCAGATATTCTTTTTGTGATTTTGGGATCAAAGTTATGGGACAACCTTAATCTGTTTTTCAGTACCTCCACCTTCATGAGTAGATCTGGTCAATCACTGGTATTGTGGTCCACTTAAAGACGAAAAATTGTGACAAATTTGGACATGAGACAAGTGACAAGACATTTGACCATATGATCCTAACAATTATTCCTAGAAGACCATTTAGCTGACGACGACCACAAATATTGTTGTCCGCCTAAATTTAGCAGCGAGATCTACTGACAACCTATAGAATGTTCAATTTTAGATGAACTAGCATGTGTTTCCCGCTTCCTGACATACTCTGATAATCAAGAACTTCTAGAATACTCCTTACTTTAGACGAGCAGACAATTATTAGGAGGGAAGTCAGATTTAAAATGCATATGTTGTACACCTAGGCCGGATCTTCCAATCACACAGAGGGATAAACATATGAATAACTGGATAGAGGGATTGAGAAATAGAATGGTGCATATGTTGTGTTCCAGCTCGGATAAGAACTTATCACGCAAAGGAGATAACATATGACTAATAGACAGAAAGAATTTGCATATATAAGAAGATGCATAGAAATAGAGTTGCATATGTTGCAGTCCAAGTTGGATCTCCTAATCATGGAGAGGAGGCAACATATGACTGACAGAAAGAAACCAAGAAAATAAATTTCTACAGATCTTCTTTATCGGAATTTCCCAGTCTCCCTATCAGAACCGAAATTAAGGACATGCATCCATACATCAAGGAAAAGTTATGCCACAATTCTAGATACTAATTACTTTAGTGTAGCCCATAGATTCCAATGTATATCTCACTACTCAATCTACTTGAGCATCATATTCTTTGACCAAATGAAACTATCTAAGTTCATATTGTCTAGTCCTTTCATTTGTTAATTAATGTTTAGTCCTTTTGTATCCTTTGTGCCTGCCAGCACATTGAACACAGAGTCTAAATAATTTGGCTTCAGTGCATTACACGAATTTCATATTGCCCTTTAGCACTAGACTTCATATCACTTCCCAACACATCACCTGCAAACAGGCTATCACGAGACACTATTTTTGGAATTTTCATTTTTTCTAAAAAAAACAATAAAACAAAAATAACACTATTTTTTTATTTTTGAATTTTATGATTTTTGTTTTGTTATTATTTCTCCCCCTAAATTTGTGCATAGAAGAGAAAGGAAGTTAAATGTGCAAATTTAAACTAACCTAAAACAAAAATCAGTCCTCAAAACGTAGCATTTTTAGAAAGCCCGCTAGCACATTGAATCGAGCTTAGTTAAACGGTTTTGTGAACAGATCTGCCACATTATTATCAGTGTGGATTTGCTCCAACCGAATGAGTGAGCGCTCATAACAATCTCTAATAAAATGAACATTGATGTCGATGTGCTTGGTTTTAGAGTGTTGGACATGATTTTTGGCTATTTGGATTGCAGCATCATTATCGCAAAAGATAGGGGTGTCAAGAAAATTCAAACCATAGTCCAACAGCTGGTGTTGAATCCAAATGACTTGAGAGAAACAGATAGAAGCAGCAACGTATTCCGCCTCCGCCATTGAGGTTGAGACAGTTTGTTGTTTCTTGCACTGCCAAGACACAAGATGGTCACCTAAGAATTGCCATCCCCCAGAAGTTGATTTCATGTCAAGTTCACAACCCCCATAATTGCTGTCAGCAAATGCATATAAATCAAAATCAGAATTTTTAGGATACCAAAGACCTAGTTTTGGGCTACCTTTGAGATACCTAAAGATTCTTTTGACTATAATTAAATGTGTGACTTTAGGATTAGCTTGATATCGAGGACATTGACAGACTGAGAATGTGATGTCGGTTCTGCTCATAGTCAGATGCATTGGGGATCCAATTATCAATCTATATTTCGTATGATGTACGGATTCACCTTCAGGATCTAGAGACAACAGGGGTCACTCATCCATCAACATCAAGGAAGCTTTGGAGTCTTTAAACCCCGACCTCTCAAGCATGTCTTCAACATATTTTCCTTGATGTAGCAGGATTCCAGTTGAATTTGGATGGACCTGTAACCCAAAAACATGGTCATTTCCTTAAAGGATCTCATCTCGATCTCTTCTTCATAATGGTCTCAAACTCGGTGCAAAACTTTGGACTCATTGAACCAAAAATGATGCCACCAATGTAGATCTGAACAACAATTATGTTTCTGTCCACATGCTTAATAAAGAGCGTCTGATAAATCGTGCCTCTAGTATAACCATGCTCGCACAAATGATCTGTTAGGGTAGCATACCAGGCCCGAGGAGCCTGATATAACACACAGAGCCTTGTCTAATTTGTAGACATGATTTGGAAACTTGGAGTTGACAAAACCAGGAGGTTGATCAACAAAAATTTCTTCTTTCACGGCTCCGTATAGAAAGGTAGTCTTGACGTCCATTTGATAAACTGTGAAACCCATGTAGCAGGCATACGCCAGGAAGATACACATAGCTTCAAGACGCGCTATAGGAGGATACACTTCAGTGTAGTCAAGTCCTTCAATTTTTACGAAAACCACGAATGACCAAACGCACTTTGTTTCGCACAATCACCCAACAATCATCTTGCTTGTTGCAGTACACCCAACACGTATCCATAGAATTTTTTCCCTTTGGCAGCTCAACCAATTTCCACACCCCCAGTTTCTCAAACTGATTAAGTTCCATGTGCATTGCATGCATCCAACTAGGCTCATTCAGTACCATTTCTACATTCTTTGGCTCGATCTAAGAGATGAAGCAAGATTAGAGACATTTGTTGACATTTCCACTCTGTCTCCTCGTTTTGACTCTGTAACCTAGCTGACTAATGACATTTTTCGATCGGATGATTGCATTGAAGTCTGGTGGGGATTTCATGGCTGATATTATTGAGTGTGACAGGAAGGTTATTGATGTTGAAAATACCGTCATCTGCTGATTCACCCGCCTCAGATGATCTTGAACCGTGAGAGGTGCTTGTCACGTACTCATTTGAAATCGGCTCGGGAAAGAAAAGCACCATGAAAGTTTGAGTAGCAACGGAAGTATCTCTGGTCATGAACTCTCTTTCAGTAAGAGTGAGTGGAGTGGCTTCAGCATCAAGATTGATTCTTTGAGTAGGAGAATCTGAAGAAGTGCTTGGAATAGCGTCATCCACACTAGGAGTCGTAGAAGGCACTGAAGGTGGTCTGTACACAACATCTTCCTCTTCATCTTCAATAACAACCTTCGTACCTGAGCAAGAACCTGACACATCATCTAAAAACATATTAAATGATTTAAATAAAGAAGCATGATCAAATAAGCAGTCAGGACCGAATCGGGAGTCTGTCTCATTCTCCTCCAACCAGCGCATCTCGAAAGATTCAACAATCTGCGTGGTTTTCTTGTTGTAGACACAATAAGCAGTGCGCGCAGCATATCCCACGCAGTAATAGTCATCAGCCTTCGAGTTGAACTTGGGGTGGGAATCTTATTGAAGGATGGTGCAAGGACATCCAAAAATTCGGAAGCTAGCAACGGATGGCTTGTGATTGTAAAGAATTTCATATGGGGTCTTCATCTGGGTTTTGTTGATCAGGACACGATTATGGTGGTATCAGGCAGTGTTAATCGTCTCTGCCCAAAAGAAGACCGAAAGTTTAGAATCACATAGTTTTGTCCTTGCAGCGTCCAGTAGAGTACGATTGTGTCGTTCATCAACACCATTTTGTTGAGGTGTGCGAACAACACTGTACTTACGCATTATACCCTTTTCGGCACAAAAAAGATCCAGAACATCCTTCTTGAATTTCGTGCCATTATCCGTTATGAGTGCCTTCACTTTCTCATTTGTCTGATTCTTAATCATCCCCACAAACATCTTGATCAGATTAGCAATTCCGCTCTTGTTGGATAGGAAGAAAACCCAATTGAACCTCGAGTAGTCATCTATCATAACCAAGCAATAGGAGTTTTTGTTAATGCTATGAACGTTGACCGGACCAAATAAATCCATGTGCAACAATTGGAGAACCTTGTTGATTGAGTTTACTACCTTTGGAAAAAGGGGCTTGCGATGATGTTTTCCTTGTGTACACGCCATACATTTTTCAAAAGTAATGAAGACTTTGTAGGCCACATACTATCTCGTTCTTGGAAAGACGATTCAGGTTCTTGGTGTTTGCATGACCGAGTTGAAGGTGCCAGAGCATCGCATTATGTTCAGAGACTTCAGCGAAGAGACATGTGACTTACCCCAAGATATTATGATTCATGTCTACGACGTAAGCATTTCCATCCCGCTTTGATTTTACTAAGATCCAATCATCAGGAATAGTGATTTTAGGCTTCAAAATAAGACATTATTTATCAGTGAATTGAGTTGAGTAGCTTTTTTCGTAGATTTGAGAGACACTCAATAGGCTATGATTCAATTTAGAAGCGTAATTAATTTTCTCAAAACTCAGCACTCCATTGGTAGTGTTTCATATTTGTGTGATCTTTCCGCCTTCTCCTCCCACAAAGGAAACATAACCCTCGTTAAATTTTGAATGTCATGAAGCTAGGATATGTCTCCTATCATGTGTCTGGAAATCCACTATTGACATACCAAGGTCCGACAACATTCCTCCTAGCTATTCTAGCATGATGCACGAGATTAGTTAGATTTTGGATCCCAGGTCATTGAAACACTGAGTTTTGCATTTTTAGCAACAAAAATTTCTTTTTCACTTTTTGATTTGGATTTATCACCGATTACACAAGCAAAAGATTGAAATGATTGGACATTTAAGTTCTGGGCACCAATTGGTATTTAGGTTTAGAAACATTAACAAGTGATTTTGAAACAGTTTTCTTTTGTTGTGATCATTTGGGTTTCCGTCTAATATTAGTCGAAGACCCACATGAAGACTTTGACAAACCCGACCTTGGCTTAGCCGCATTTGGTTTCGTGAAAGTACATGTTATATTTTCATGAAAAATCTATTTATTCATTTTAAGCTCAGCCTCTTACCTTTCATTATTGACATTTCAATCATCATCACGAGAACAAGGTCTCGAGAATTTTCTGACAAGAGATCTTCCTTGCGACTCGTTCTCTCTTCTGTGCACATGAAAAGGAAAAAATGCCCGATTTGGACAATTACAAGCAAGATGTCTAGCAGTTCCACAATTAAAACAAGTTTGTTTCTTAGCATGAAAACTAGTATTGCTCTTCTCTGGTCTATTATTCTTATTTACTCCCTTACTCTTCCCACACGTGCATGTGCAAGACTCAGGTGATGTGACAGGTGTGGGTGGACTGGATGTGCTTGTGGCAAACACATCAGATTTAGCAAATACATCACCACTTTTTAACAAAAACAACTGGATCAACAGATTTTGACATAGAGTCATCACAAATCAAAACATCAGTTTTAGAAACAAAAGTAGTTGTGTTTGAAATAGAAACATCAGACACACTATTATTATCAGACACACTCTTCTCTGATGCATGCTTGCCATGACTTAATGGTGAATCTGCATAGGAAGTAGAAAATTTTGTATCCTTTTCCCTAGCACTACTTTCTATCACGAGTACAACACGTTTGCCATACTCAAGAAATTTTGCTATGTCCATCTCTTCCTGGGTCATAGGTGTAGCAGTGTATGTGATTAAAAGGAGGAGGGATACACTCACACCTTAGATCTACTTGTTTCTTATCTTTCCACCTCAGTTGTATTTATATCATAGTCTTAACTATTTCACTTGACACATCAAACTTTTTAAAGTGAAAATCAACATTTTCAAAATGAATTTTTAATGTGTCGAGTTCCTCAGTCACTGTGGCAAGTTATTTCTTAATGAAATTGTAGTTCTCACACTTATTGCTAAATTCTTCCTGTAATTTCCTAAAGTCCTTAGTCTTGGCCTCTAATTGTTCTTTTAATGGTTTTTGGCCCTTCCTAAGGTTATATCCCTCATATTTTAGGTCCTCGTTCTCTCTATACATTAATTCAATTTGTTCACGTAAAAATTTAATAGTATCAATACAAGTTTGAGAACAGGAATTTTGACTGACCTCTTTCTTTTCAGGTTCAAGAGAAGGGGACACCGTGAAAGCAAATTGTAATTCCATTATCTCTGCTTCTGGATCTTCTTTAACTTTCTCCTCAGGGATGTCACTGATCTGGGCCAAGTGAGCATTTTCAGGTCCAGAAATGTTTAGGGCCTGAATTTGATCCTCTCAGTCAAATGACTGAGCTACCATCGCTAGATTCATAGTTTTGTTGTTGGTAGTAGCTCCCCTGTTGTTTACCACCAGCACCATCGTTCTTTCATTATTCACTCTACGATCAGGTTGAGGATAATCACGAGCAAAAGGACCAGGCTCGTGGCAGTTAAAGCATCGCATCTTTCCCTTGTTGAAACCAACTTTCTTCTCCGTATTCATTCCCCTATTGTTCTTTCATGTTTTCTTTGCAAACTGCTTGGCCTTGAACACTGCCATTGTGACTTTCCAAGTGATGTCCATCTCCTCCATGTCCTCTGGATGAATTTTATCTAAATCGGAAAAAGAAATCTATGGTGGCAATTCACCTGCCACAAAGGCATTATAACAGTTCACAAACCCAAAGCTAATGTAATGTTCTCTTCGGCTTCTTTGGAAGCAGAGGTAGGAGCAGGGGATTTTGAGGAAGAGGTTGCATATGGATATGTCATGGATGGTTGAACAACCTGAGATGGTGTTTGTCACACCCCAAAACCGGAAAGCGGGAAACGTTCTGGGGTGGATGATGTTATGTCAAGTATCACAACACATGCATTATAGTAATCAAAGTACAACAAAACGTTGCATTAATAGTAATAGTTTTACATGGTTACATTAATACATCAAAGTAATATAAATAATCGAATAGATACAGCGCAGTACTAAGCTATCTTCACCAACAGCTCCGAGATGTACCTGTCTAATGCTAACATGAGAATATAAGTTATTTGAAAACTGAGTATCAGCATTTTTACAAATGCTCGTGAGTTCATAAGTATTTAGTGACATTTCATTCAAATAACTTCATAAAGTAATAGTTTAAGTGTTTACAGTGTATTAGAGTTCTTTCCAGAAAATCCTATATTTTCTTTAATCAAAGCAGCCTTCTACCAAGACTGGTCAGTGTTATGTGGTAAAAAGTGGTTTTCCCTTAATTGTTATCATTATCAAAATACTGAATTTGATTATTAAAGAAAGCAAGAGATGACAGGGAAATAACATATGCCTCAACAGTGAGGACTACTGACTAAGGCAAAGGAATCATAGACTCCAGGAGAGTATCGAACGAACGACACGCCTGGCTCAGTCTAAAAAATAGAGAACACGCCTGGCTCAGTCTAACAGACCCCAGAAGGTACCAAATGAAAGGTACAGCTGGTAAGGCCCAAAATAGTGAATACAGACCGCAGTCAATATCAAATGAAAGATACGTCTAGCCAGGTCTAAAACAGTGAAAACAGTGGATACAAACCCCAGACAGCATCAAATGAGAGATACGTCTTGTAGGGTCAAAACAGAGGAGACAGACCCCAGACAGTATCAAATGAAAGATATGTCTTGTAAGGTCAAAACAGTGAAAGCAGTGGATACAGACCCCAGACAGCATCAAATGAGAGATACATCTTGTAGGGTCAAAACAGAGGAGATAGACCCCAGATAGTACCAAATGAAAGATACATATTGTAAGGTCAAAATAGAGGAGATGGACCCCACACAGTATCAAATGAAAGATACGTCTTGTAGGCTCAAAACAGTGTGACTCTGAAAATGAATTACCAGCATACAGTGTAAATTGCTGGCGAATACCGTTACCTTAAGGCCAAAGAATTATAAGGTAACCTGGGATACTCGTAACCATACTAACCGACACTTGAGTACCTGACCCCTACAAGAGTCTATAAATTATGAAATTTGTCACCCCTTGGCTTGGTGGGCCGTGGACTGCAGCTAGCAGTCAGGGTGCGGGGGTGTCAATCCCGTATAGATCTATACACACAATGTCCGCTCTCCCTACCGGAGACTCTGGTTACCAACTAGACGACGGAGAAGGCCGTGTCCTGAAGATGCATCCCAAATAGTGGGTAGAGACTTCCAAATAGTGGGTAGTGTGTTTCTAAAGTAAGTGATGAACTATAGGTAGAGACTCTTAACTGAACTGACTAGAGTAAACCTATATGTCTATGCTCGTATACATGACATACAACTAATGAATCAAACGACCTTCGGACGGCCATCCGATCCCACCAGACCACATCTCAACGAAGAAAAGGAAATAGGGCGGACAAACCTTCCTAAGTCCTTCAATCATTATTTATATGCACCTATACAAGTACAGGCATACATCTAACTACGATTGAGTGTAGAATAACCAAATCGTGATGTATAACGTACAGTGTGAGCGAATAGTGTGGAAATACGGAATCATACAGTGTGAGCGAATAGTGTGGAATAACTGAATCATACAGTGTGAGTGAATAACTGAATCATACAGTGTGAGCGAATAGTGTGGAATAATCGAATCGTGAAGTATAAGTGCACCAACTATAAGTGTATCACGAAGTGGAATCGACGACTGATGAAGTAGAAACGTCTAACAAGCATAAGTGACTACAAGTATAAGCGAAATAGAGAAAATACCAAGTATAAACGCATCACAAAGTGAAAGCGTTATTGAGTATGAGTTTAAAAAAAATAAGTATAAGTGAAGATCCAGTAACTAACAAGTAAAAGTATACATAAAAACCTTGGAAAAACCTTTATACTCAGGAAAATCGCATTTGTATTCTTTGGTAAATTAAGTGTGAAAACCTTTAGAAATCTTTGGGAATCTTTCATAAATCGGTTTGAAAATGGAACTTTGATAAAGCAATATAAGTAAGAACTTGAACAAGTGAAAACCCTTTTTAAAGCCATTTATAGTGTCCTACTCGGTAAAACAGTGTACAGTGGTAAAATCTTGTGCATGCGGGTTATCAATCACATGTGATTGATATGATAACTGGCATGTTTAACTTGTATTCCCCCCTATAAAACATGTTAAAACATTTAAAAGGTTCATTCAGGGGTATGAACTCACCTGGTGTAAGTAGGTCCGACGAAGGTGTCGTTTGGGCGTTCGGTGTCACGCAAGGACTTGAACACACACAATGACCTATTTAACATATGTTCATACACAATTAGTATATTTAATACTAATTAAACAAATATACGCGCTCACAGGAGCGGAAAACACTTTGGTTAAGTGTTTGGGTGTCCCGGGTAGCGTTTAAGGGTGTGTATGACTTAGGAATGGAGTTTACCCTCCAAGAGTAAACTCTTAATACCATGTTTACAGCCCAGGGACTACTCACCATGAGTTTACGGCCGTAAACTCATGGTGATGGGTTCTAGGGTGTTTAAGGCTTCTAGCTTGTTCATGGGATTTTTCTAAGTACTTTTCCAAAAAGGTATGAGTGGATTTAAGGCTTCTAAGGGCATTATATTGGAGTTTACGGCCTAGGGACAACTCCCATGGGAGTTTACGGCTGTAAACTCTCATACATTGGATTTAGTGAAGTTTTAATCCCTAAATACCTTCCTAGCAATTTATAATGGAGTGTGATGCCATTTTGGGGGATTAAAACTATCATTTGGGTGTGTTTTGGGGAGTTTACGGCCGTGGTACATACCTGGGCCGTAAACTCCTTTTTCCCCTTCATTTTGATGTGTTTAAGTGATCAAAACCCAAAATACTAAGTCCCTAAATTATGTATGAAGCCTAAGGGTGGTTTGGGAGTGTTTTGGAGGCATTTTGACATAGTTTAGAGGTGTTTACGGCCTAAGCAAGTGCTTGGGCCATAAACTCTCTTTTATGCCCCAAAATGATTGTTTTAAATGTGCAAACACTCCTAGGCTAATTCCTCTGTTTATTTCCAAGCCATTAGGGACAAGTTTGGGTCATTTTGGCCTTGTTTAAGGGGTTTACGGCCTAAAGAGGGGCTTAGGCCATAAACTCCATTCTAACAGCTTCTAAGTCCGAATTTTTAGCTATAAACATGAATCAATATGTTTAGAATAAGCTAGGGTAAGCGGACTTAAGATTTGGAAGCGTTTGGTTGCGGATTCAGGGCGAAAACGAGTCTAGAGAGAGTATAGAGAGAGAGGGTGGAAAAGCTCCAAATGGAGTTTACTCCCCATTATATATGGGTGGGAGTTGGAGCTCAGTGGAATTCTACCCGATACTGCCGTTATACAGGGCTTTTAGTCGCACCCGATTTAGTGGTCGTAATAATAAAACTTAACATTTCCAATTAAATGGAAATATGTGTTATATGTTTTTATTTTCTTTTATCACGACTTAACGGCATGTGAAACATAAACAACTGAAATTTTTATTTAATTGACGACCTCTAATTAATGGAACTTTTATACAGTGGAACATTCCGTTAACGGTAATGGGGTAATGTAACAGAATAACTTTGAGTTGTCACAGTGTTGGTGGAACAACAAAGGCTTGATTTTATGGAGCAGGTGTAGTAACGGACGAAAAAGCATTGTTGGAGGAGATCCCAAGGTTTGTAGTAGAATAAGAATTTGCATGGATGATTTCTCCTTGTTTGTCATCAAGATCACATGCTTTGATAATTGCCATCATTTCCGCAAGACTAAGTCTGGTTAGATCGTTTGTCTTCTTGATGACTAAGACATTCATGTCCCATGATTTTAGGAGAGTGTTAAGAAGCTTCTTGTTGATTTCTGATCTTGGTATTGAGATACCGGTTGAACTCATCTCAGTGGTGAGTGTGATAAAACGTTGTAGTTGAGCTTCCAAGTTTCTCCAAGAATGTGATTGAACATATTGAAGTTTTTTCTAAGCATATCCTGACGGCGTTGCTTAATATCCTCATTTCCTTCATACACATCAATTAAAGCTTCCCAAAAAGCTTTGGCTGAGTCATATTCACGAAAACCCTGAGCAATCTCCGGAGATAAGTCCATTGTAAGTGTATCCAGATCCTTCTCTTGTTCCTTGATTTTCTCGAAGTCTTCATCAATGTAGTTTGCAAAGTCTTTGTCAACAATGGTTCCATTCTCCAAAGTGGTAGTGATTCCGACAGGACCTTTAGAATAATGCACCAAATCCTGAAGTCCTTCATCTTGAGGTACTTTTCCATTTGGTATTTCCATTCTGGGAAACCTTCTGCTGATAGAAGATGTGGCATTCTGGTAGTGCTTCCCATAATCGAGTCCAATTCCTGATGAGCTGTTAAGTTTTGTGATTTCATTTTTTTTAAATTTTTTGTGTTTTTCTTTATTGAAGGAAAAATAAAAATTTGTATGGAAAAGACAACAGAAAACAATGAAGTTCTATAACAAAGAGAGGTTCACGACCGTACAGGGTTCACGGTCGTACACAGGAAATGATTCACGGTTAATTCACAGTCAATGAATGATTCACTATCAACGAATGGTTCACGGTCTAGTGAGATGATCATGGTCAAATGAGAGGTTAACGGTCAATGAATGGTTCACGGTCAATGAATGGTTCACGGTCAACGAATGGTTCACAGTCAAATGAGAAGTTAATGGTCAATGTAGATGAGTGGTTCACGTTCGTACACAGTGTTCACAACCATAAACGATTCAATAGACGAAACCATAAACACCTGGATGATGATGAAAAAAGATGATTTTGAGATGATTTTGATTCCTTTGGCCTTGTACTTCATGATCAAATGTAGAAACCCAGCAACCAAACTTGAAATATCACGAAAATGAAGATTACTCCAACCGTAATGTCATACCCCGAACTAGACGGCGGGAACGTCTGGGGGCTTGGTGTGACTTCATCCTTGTAGTATCATCACATAGTATATAATTAAAACATAACATCATCATCATAACACATGTAATATAACAACATACATTGTTTTCATCGAGTATTGTGTTTTGAATATCACATAGTATATAATTGAAACATAACATCATCATCACACATGTAAAATAACAACATACATTGTTTTCATCGAGTATTGTGTTTTGAATATTACACGCCAAAATAGTTAAAGTGTGATGAAAGAAAATATACAAATATCCATTAATTCGTTCCGTCCAACCTACTCAACCGTTTCCTGAGAATACAAGTTAATTTTAAAAAGTCAACATAAAAATGTTGGTGAGTTCATAAGCATATTTGTGAAAATGATTTGTATAACTTTATAACCACCAGAAAATCCTATATTTTCTGGAAACAGTTTAGTATGTTTGTTCCGATCTTGTATTAATGCATGTGTGTTAATGTTTCCTAGCATGCAAAAAAAAGAATGCAGAGAATGTAAAGAGAATGACCCCAAACAACCTGATGTTTTCTTTGAAAGAGAATGTTGGTATACCAACCTCCGGGATTGAGTATCGGCGTGAGTATGTTCCCAAGTAATCCAATGAGAAAAGAGAATGGTCTCTCGTAAATTTTATAACATCAATTCCTCTAAGTGAGTCATTATAACCATACCTGATAATGACAATTTCGCCTGTCTTGGCGTCTATGGACGCCGACGGAATAAGGTAAGGTTTTCATCACCCTCGACTGGTTTGTTCTTACTGTAGTGAACAGCGCGGGTGTGGGATGTCATCCCCATATAGATCTATACACAAATCCACACTCTCCCTCCAAGAGACTATGATTATAACTATAGGCTACGATCGTACACTCAATAGGTGTCAAGCGATACGTCTCACTAGAACCTTAATTGAATTTACACAAAGAGAAACATATAAAGTACATTCCAGGCCTAGTCAACATGTAAGTGAACAATTAAGGCTCACTAGGCATATAAATCATTTCTAGGCTCATAAAGAATGAAATTATATAACCCAGGCCCAATATATATGTAAAAGGACAACTAAGGCCCGTTTCACATGTATATTATTTATAGGCCCAATTAGCACAGAAGGAGTATCCAAGGTCCGTCGAGCATGTAAATGGGTCAACAAGGACCAATAAACATGTAAAGAGTATTTAGTACCTATCAAGCATATAAATGGGTCACTAAGGCCCAATAACATGAGAATGGAAAAATTAACCCGTTTGTTATTTAATTGCTTGTTTTAGTTTAATTATATACCAAAATGACATAAAAGGCATACTTTTTGTAAAAATAACATTTTTCACTCACTTTTGTCAAATATATCATTTTTGGCTTGATTTTTATAAAAATGTGCTTTTTCGGCCCATTATAGATAAATCCATCTTTTTGGCCCAAATTTTAATATTTTCTCATTTTTAATCCCTCTTATCAATAGTTTACATTTTTGGTACAACTTTGTTGAAAATGACATTTAAGCCCATAAAAGTCCAAAAAGTACGAATTTTTGGCCCAAGCTGTGAGAAGCCCAAATAAGGCCTATTTATGAAAATGTTTACATTTTTAGTCCTTGTAGGGTCTCAAATATTGCAACTAACCATGTTTAGCAAAGATAATCCTTTTTGACCCCTAATAACCATGAGTTACATAAATAATACCCTTTTTGTGAAAATTGACATATTTGGCCCATTAAACCCATGAAGGCCCATATAGAAGCCCATTTGTGAAAGTTTGCATTGTTGGCCCCTTTGAGACCATGAATATCATAAAGATCCATTTTGATTTAAAAATGACTCGTTTGGTCCTCTCGAGACCGTGAGTTACATAAGAACCTCACTTTTTGTTTATTTTGTCAAAAATGGCCCCTTTACACGATTTTAGTTAGTTTTCAAACATTTTTAGCATGTTTAATCTTTACCACCTCATAATAAGTCACATAAGATGGTTTAGTTTACAAACATCACCAAGTATAGTCTATATTCCGAGTTTACATTTTTGGTACAACTTTGTTGAAAATGACATTTAAGCCCATAAAAGTCCAAAAAGTACGAATTTTTGGCCCAAGCTATGAGAAGCCCAAATAAGGCCCATTTATGAAAATGTTTACATTTTTAGTCCTTGTAGGGTCTCAAATATTGCAACTAACCATGTTTAGCAAAGATAATCCTTTTTGACCCCTAATAACCATGAGTTACATAAATAATACCCTTTTTGTGAAAATTGACATATTTGGCCCATTAAACCCATAAAGGCCCATATAGAAGCCTATTTGTGAAAATTTGCACTGTTGGCCCCTTTGAGACCATGAATATCATAAAGATCCATTTTGATGTAAAAACGACTCGTTTGGTCCTCTCGAAACCGTGAGTTACATAAGAACCTCACTTTTTGTTTATTTTGTCAAAAATGGCCCCTTTACACGATTTTAGTTAGTTTTCAAACATTTTTAGCATGTTTAATCTTTACCACCTCATAATAAGTCACATAAGATGGTTTAGTTTACAAACATCACCAAGTATAGTCTATATTCCGAGTTTACATTTTTGGTACAACTTTGTTGAAAATGACATTTAAGCCCATAAAAGTCCAAAAAGTACGAATTTTTGGCCCAAGCTATGAGAAGCCCAAATAAGGCCCATTTATGAAAATGTTTACATTTTTAGTCCTTGTAGGGTCTCAAATATTGCAACTAACCATGTTTAGCAAAGATAATCCTTTTTGACCCCTAATAACCATGAGTTACATAAATAATACCCTTTTTGTGAAAATTGACATATTTGGCCCATTAAACCCATAAAGGCCCATATAGAAGCCTATTTGTGAAATTTGCACTGTTGGCCCCTTTGAGACCATGAATATCATAAAGATCCATTTTGATGTAAAAACGACTCGTTTGGTCCTCTCGAAACCGTGAGTTACATAAGAACCTCACTTTTTGTTTATTTTGTCAAAAATGGCCCCTTTACACGATTTTAGTTAGTTTTCAAACATTTTTAGCATGTTTAGTCTTTACCACCTCATAATAAGTCACATAAGATGGTTTAGTTTACAAACATCACCAAGTATAGTCTATATTTCGAGTTTATTAGAGATCTCGCATGTTTTCATAACATAAACACAACATATAACATGAAAACACACATATAGATGCATAAACACATAGATCTACACAAAACGACTTGTATTCTCTCCCAAAACATAGTAAAAGCTGAAAATAGGGGTATGAACTCACTTTTCTTTGAAGATTTCGGTTCTTGATGAAGATTAGAGGAGTTTTTGGCTTTACAAGCTCCCTTTAAGGAGATCTTCGAGCCTATGGAGTTCTAAGAAGCATGGATCATGAAATGGAGTGTTAGGAGAAGTAAGTTTAACATAAACATGAAGTTGAACCTCTTGAGTGGAGGTAGATTAACAAGATGAGTGGAGTCTTGGATGAAGTGCTCTTGAACTCACACACCAGCACATAGGGCTATCAAAAAGTCTCATGGGACTCCGTTCCCGTGGGTGCCCCATCCCATTTGAGGGAATTTTTTTAAAAAAATTGGGGGCGGGGATTGGTTGGGGGCAAGGTTAACCCCCGTTTTAATTTCGGGAGCGGTGGCGAGGTATGCAATCCCATCCCGAAACCCCCATGGGGACCCCGTTAATAAATTATGCATATATTTACATATATTAATTATATAAATATAATAAGCAATAACATGATTTTGAGCTTCCAAAATTTGTTACAAAAATGTTTTTAAGTTGTTAGTATATTGATTTTAAGATGCCATAACTTTTTTATTTTTAACATGTAAAATTCTGCTATAAGTAATTATTTGTTACCTAAAAAATAGTTTCTTTTAACCTAAATAACAACATCTTTTAGCCCAAAAAAAGGCAACCCAAAATCAATCGGGGGCGGGGGTGGGGGTAATAAAGGGGATTCGGGGGCGGGGCGGGGGTAAGAAGGCTGAACATTTCGGGGGCGGGGGCGGGGACAGGGGAACAGGGAAATTTTGGGGGCGGGGTAGGAAATGCACTCCCCGTCCCGTTTTCCCCTGTTGACATCCCTACTAGCACACACGAATTTTATAGAGGGGAGGGGAGGATTTTCTTGAAGTTCTTGGAAGAATATGAGAGGAATTATAGTATGAGTTTCAAATTGAAGTGAGAATGGTAGTAGGTTATGATTCTTGACCGTAAATAGAGAAAAAGGAGGAGTGAGGATCAAGTGGTCAATACATGATGGTTTAGAGTGTAAATGCTTAGTTATATGTAAGTTTCTTTATCTAGATTAACACTAAGTAAAGGTGAGGTGTCAAAGGCTTGCATCATATAATTTTTTTTCTTTTATATCACAAAACCGAGAAGGGAAAAGGAATGAAAGAGTTTGGGCCTTTTCTTGATTTGGTTCGAGATTATGAGACCCATAATAAAGGTTCTCGGCCCATTGGGCCCTTCTTGAGGGTTCACGGACCAAAGGTGGTGAACGGGTGGGGTTTACGAACCAATTTGTAACATCCCAAAATACGACCCAAAATTTTTTTGTTTAATCATTACTAAAATCATTAGATCAATACCATAAAATAAAATCCATACGTCAATGTATCAAAATCATAACAATGTATCATAAGAAAACTTGTATCAAGACTGTATCAAATCATGCCAATGAAAAGCTAATCAACTCCCAGGGCAAAAACTGAAACCGTGGTATGTGCCATGCCATCATCCCGAGCTCTTCCCTTTACTTATGGAAGTACCTCAAACCAAAACTGAAAGTGTAAGCACGAAGCTTAGTGAGCTCCCCCAAACTACCACATACCATACAATAACATATAAACACATACTGGGCCTTGCCAACTACATCGGACCGAAGTCCAGAAACTGCATTGGACCACAGTCCGGAACTGACTAGGGCCTTGCCCACTACAACAGACTGAAGCCTGGAAACTGCATCGGACCGAAGCCCAGAACTAACTGGGACCTTGTCCCCTGCATCGGACCAAAATCCAGAACTAACTGCATCGGATCGAAATCCGGAACTGACTGGGACCTTGTCCCCTGCATCGGACTGAAGTCCGGAAACTTAATGAGCATAACATGGCATAGCATAAACATATCAACTAGCATAAGGACATACACTGCACACTACATCGTACCGAAGTACGGAACACATAATACAAAACATACTTGAATCACAAAGACATCAAGCAATCTAACTACTGCATCGAACCGAGGTCCGGAACTACTACTAACTAAAAGGGTCGGCATTATGGTTGTAGACCCGTTCCTACTAGAAGGAAGACTCACCTCAAAGTCTAGCTGCTGAATAAACTGCTCTGGAATATGTCTGCTGCTGCTCCGGTTTCACCCCGGCTACAATTTCCATAAGTACACTCAATCAAATACTGATAACTATACTGAGGGTAAAACGACTATTTTACCCCTGGTCAAAGTCAACCTCTTGGTCAAATTCAACATACAGTTGACCTAACTCGTCGATTTGGGCCACCAACTCGTCGAGTCTCTACTCTCATTTCTCAATTCTGCTCGCTACTACTCGTCGAGTTTGGCATAGACTCGACTAGTTCCTCTTTGATACAAACACTTAGTCAATATGCATCCGACTCGCCGAGTTGTATGAACAACTCATCGAGTTCTCCTTCATCATATGAACACTCCAACTGGGACTCGCCGAGTTGTATGAACAACTCATCGAGTCTGTTCTTGAGATATGAAGATTGCCTTGGACTCGTCGAGTCAGGACATTGACTCGCCGAGTCCCTCCATGGATGAGTCCGATCTCTGACTCACTGAGTCCCCCTAAAACTCACTGGTTCCACTCGGCATAATACATAGAAGGGGAAAACTCGAGGACTTGCGACCCAAGTCGGTTGCATGCAACTTCTATACAATCGATTCTACTCAAAACCACTGCATACAATTTATAGATCTGGGTTCCTAAGGCTTGTTTACCACGTAAAGTTTCCAACTTTACGTGTACATATGCATGAAACGGGATTTAAAGGCTCAAAAGACACTTAAAAGAGTAGATCTAGGGCTTTCATGCAAAATGGCTCCATAAAGGCAATAGATCTCGGCTCTTGAAGCTCAAACCTAGCTAGATTCAAAGGCCATTCCACTCAATATGATCTCTATATTACAATCAAGCTAGGAAATGGATAGAGATGGATTAAATGGGGTTTCTAAAAGAAAAATCATCATGGCAACAGAAAAGATCTGAAATATACCTCAATGGACTCTGGATTGAGTTCTAGATCCTTGCTCTTCTCCTTCTCCTTGGTCCTTCCTTCCTTCCTTCTCTTCTTCAAACTTCAAGGGAAAGCACTCACACACACTCAAATCACAAAAGGGATGGTCAGGGTTTGCTAAAGGATGCTCTGAGAGTGAAAGGGGAGAGTTTGGAGCTCATAACATGGTTTAAATAGGATGCAAAACTCGTGGATCTAGGGTTTCTTCCAGACTGGCAGACTCGCCGAGTCCAGGTTATGGACTCGCCGAGTTGCCAACTTAAACATGCTCACAATCTCGACTCTACTCAGCGATTCGGGCCTACAACTCTCCAAGTCCCAGCTAAAATGCCAAAAATACATAGATTAAAATACATATCAGGAACCAGGTGTTACAAATCTCCCCCACTTATTTTAGAGTTCGTCCTCAAAGTCTGTTGCTGCCGCATCTGAAAACAACTCTGGGTAGTGCTCCCTCATCTCCTCCTCGGCCTCCCACGTCCACTCAGACACCTTCTGGTGCTGCCACCGCACCTTTACCAGCTGAACCACCTTGTTCCTCAAGGTCTTCGTCTTTCGATCCAAAACCGCAACCGGTCTCTCAATATAATTCAGACTGCTATCAACCTGAATATCCTCCAAGGGTACAGCTTCTGACTCATCTGCCAAAAACTTCCTCAACTAGGAAACATGAAAAGTGTTGTGGATCTGGCTATGCTCTACCGGAAGATCCAACTGATACGCAACCTAACCTACCCGGGCTAAAACTCTAAAAGGACCGATGAACCTGGGGCCCAACTTGGCCCTCTTCCGAAACCTGATGACACCCTTCCAGCGCGATACCTTCAGGAGGACCATGTCGCCTACCTGAAACTCCAAGTCTAATCGCCTCCTATCAACGTAACTCTTCTACCGACTCTGCGCAGTCTGCAGACTACTTCGGTGCTCCCAATGACACGTTGACTGACTTTGCGTATTCTGCAGTCTACTACGAAGCTGTTGGATCAACTTTGTCGTCTTGAGCCCCATTTTGGTGCTCCCAATGACACGCTGACCGACCTCGCCCCAACAAATCGTGGTCCTACACTTCCTCCCGTAGAGCATCTCAAAGGGAGGGCGGTTAATACTCGCATGATAACTGTTGTTATACGAAAATTACGCTAACGGAAGATATGTATCGCAACTACCACTGAAATCTAGGACGCATGCCCGGAGCATGTCCTCAAGAGTCTGAATCGTCCTCTCGCTCTGCCTGTCCGTCTGAGGGTCGAAAATGGTGCTGAAATGGAGACGAGTACCCATCTCGTCATGAAACCGCTTCCAGAATCTAGAAGTAAAACAAACATCTCGATCTGACACCACAGGCACTCCATGCCATGCCACAACCTCTCGCACATAAATATCGGCCAGCTTCTCAGCCGATATGCTCTCCTGGATCGGTATAAAATAATCAATCTTCGTCAACCGATCCACTATAACCCAAATCGAATCCAGTCCAGGTGCGGTCCTGGGGAGCTTAGTGACAAAATCCATGCTGATGTCTTCCCATTTCCACACTGTAATGTCTAACGGCTACATCTTACCATGAGGTCCCTGGTGCTCCTCCTTAACCGTCCTGCAGGTCAGGCACCTCTCCACATACCAGGCAACATCCCGCTTCATGCAGGGCCACCAATAGTCGGGTTGAAGATCCCTATACATCTTCGTTGCCCCTAGATGGATGGAAAATCGAGACTTATGAGCCTCGTCCATTAGCACTTGTCGTACTCCGCCCCAGGACGGTACCCAAACTCTCCCATGAAGGGTCAACATGTCACACCCCGAAAACCAAAGGCGGAAACGTTCCCGGGGTTGACTCCAAGTTGAGTATCAAATCCAATGTACATAGTAAGCAAAGTAAACAACCATTACATTCCATATCAAAGTTTACATTTGTTCAAAAGTAAAAGTTGTACATTCGTAATACATAGTATATATAAACAAAAGTAGAGACGAGTCTTCTGTATGCTCCGTCTTCTCCAAAACGATCGCTAGGTACCTGTCTAATGTTGACCTGAGAATACAAGCAGTTTGAAAATCAGCATAAAGCTGGTGAGTTCATAAGATGTTTGCTTTGTGAAAATGTACGAGTTTCCTTTAGTTTACCGAAAAGTTGTTATCCAAGAAAATCTCATATTTTCTTAAAAGAGAAGGTTGGTTGATTGTTAGGTTACACGGTTCTGGTTGTTTAACTATGATCCCAGGAAAGTCCCATACTTTCCTGATTGTATATTACTAATTGTGAAAGATGTATAGTTGTCTAGTTTATCACTCCTTTTTAGTTATATGATGATTCCCTAGGAAAGTCTCGTACTTTCCTAAAAGTAATTTTAGTTATTAGATTTCGATATACTGATTTATTTCCATTCGTACCTATTGTATTAACTAGGTATTCTGATATCCTAATGATAATATCTCGGAATATACTTAGATACACATCTTCATATTCGTGTTCTTATTCTTAAACATATTCTTGTACTTATTCGTGTTCGTATTCGTATTCGTTATTGTATTCGTTTCCCTATTCCTACTCCTATTACTATTCGTATTCACAGTCGTATTCGTATTCGTAGTCGTATTCGTTTACCTATTCCTACTCCTATTACTATTCGCAGTCTTATTCGTATTCGCAGTCGTATTCATATTCGCAGTCGTATTCGTACTCGTTATGTTCCTAATTATAGTTTCGTTATCCATTCTGTTCCTAATTATAGATGTGTTATTCGTTCTATTTCTAGTTGTAGTTTCGTTATTCGTTCTGTTTCTAGTTGTAGTTTCGTTATTTATTCTGTTCCTAATTATAGTTTCGTATTCGTTCTATTCCTAGTTATAGCTTCGTATTCTTTTTCGTATTCGTAATTAGTTATAATTGGAAATTAGTAGAAGTTATTCGTAGATTATGAAATATAGTTTAGATTAGAACATTTTATCGAGAAATCTATGATTAGTTTGAAAGCTAAATTCGTAATTCGACCTATTTGATAAACACAGTTATTGATATTGGAACATACAGAATGAAAATGAATAAACTGAAAACAATAAGTTTGAGTACAAGATTTCGTTGTACTTTTGCTTGTATTCCCCCCTGAAAACAGTGAAAACAGTTGAAAAAGGGTAGGGGTATGAACTCACCGGACGAGAAATGTGGCGAATTTGGATGCTAAGTGTTGGTCCGGGGCTTGCAAACACACAAGGTTCCTAAGTATAATGTAAAGATACACATTTGTATCTAATTAGGACCTAGATTGATTATTTGGTAGGGATAATTACTTGTAGTCGCGGAAACACCCCATTACGAGTGTTTGGAGGGACCCGGGTGGTGTTTAAGGACGGGAATTAAAGCGAGGGACCTGGGACTTGAGTTTACTCCCCAAGAGTAAACTCATTAATGGAATTTTCGGCCTAAACACCCATTCCCCATGAGTTTACGGCCGTAAACTCATGGTGGGGTGATTTATGGTGCAATTTGGGTCACAAATGGATATGGATACTTGGGAAATGCTTGGAATAATTTTACCTAAGGCTTGGATTGAATTAAAAACACCATTTGCAACACTTAAGGGAGTTTACAGCCTAGGCATGGGATCTTTGGCCGTAAACTCTCATATCCCCTTGATTAAGTGTTTTTAAGGTCTTAAGATTAATCACATGTGATTCTAAAAATTCCCACAAGCCTAGAAATGAGTTTGGGGCACCAATTGACACTCTTTTATGAGTTTACGGCCATGAGACATCTTCTAAGGCCGTAAACTCTCAAATGTGGGGTTTTGATGTGTTTAAGGTCCTTAAACTATTTTTGGTTGGTCCTATGATTTATTCCAAGGCTTTTGGTGGTGTTGGATGGCTTTCTAACACCTTAGAAGTGAGTTTACACCCAAGTTTAAGGATTTTACGGCCCAAGCACATGCCTTGGCTGTAAACTCACACAAACCCTTAAAAAATGATGTTTCAAGTGTCCAAATGTTAATACCAATATTCTATAATTCATATCTAAGCCTTGTTTGTGAATTGGAAGGGTTTAAGGTCAAGAAAACCCTATTTATATGAGTTTATGGCCCAAGCACATGCCTTGTCCATAAAATCCTTCAATCCTCTCAAAATCCATGTTTTAAATGTTTTAAGTCCATATCTTGAAGTCATTTAGCCATATCTAGGTCCCAAAATTGTCAAGGAGGGGTTTAAGGGCTCAAAACCCTTCAAACCTGGTGTTTACGGCCTAGGCAGCCTCCTAGGCCGTAAACTCATATTTTGTGTCCCATTTCATGTTTAAATCTCGAATTTGGAAACCAAAAATGCTTTAGATTAAGGTTAGGAAGGTACCTTAAGGATTTGAGGCCTTAAAATTGAGTTTTGGACCCTTAAACTTGAATTTTAGGAGAGAGGTTAGAGAGAGAGTATAGAGAGAAGGAAAAACCTTCAAATGAGAGGTTTAACACGTTTATATAGTTCCCAAAACTTGGACACGGTGGAATTCTACCCGATACCGGCATTAAACGGGGCTTTTGGTCGCACTCGATTAAGTTACCATCACCCAGCGGGAATGTTTCTAACTTTTTGAAATGAATACTTTTGGGTTAATTTTATGAGTTCCAAGGGGTTTGGACACTCATTCAATTATAATAAACATATAAATTTAATTAGTTTAACCCAAAGCGAGAACGAAACGAAGCAACTAACGGTGAAATCTCACGGGTAGAACAAGTTTTCGACGATGGAAAACTTCGGGTTGTTACATTATCCCCTCGTTAGAGGGAATTTCGTCCCGAAATTCAAAGATTCGAACTCAATTTGCAAGCTGAAAAGAGAACCGAGGATGAGTCTACTACTTCGGGTTTTTACGCTTCCAAGTGGAATCGGGTCTCCGCTTGACGTTCCAGCGAACCCTCACTTTCAGGACGTGTCTTGGTTTCATTGAGTAGATATTTCTAAAAAGACCAAAACGTGAAGTACCATAGGAATGTTTCTATGTTTCGAGGTTAATCGAAGTTTGTAGGCTACGAGATCAATCCTAATGAGGATTTCGAAAAGTTCTACGTTTATGGAGAGATTCGAATGAATAGATAACAGTTTATCTTTCTAGGTTAGAGTTGAAAAAGAATTGCAAGTAAAATGGTTGTCGAAAAGGAATATACCTGGGGCAACTGTGGGATCGGTGGCTGTCTCACCTTGTCCTATAGCTAAGATTCTTCCAGAGTTGCCAGCTGTTGTTGCATTGGGGCAGTTTCTCTTATAATGTCCGACCTTTCCGCAACCATAACAGACCTGACTGATGCCCACTCCGGGAGCTTGATTTTTTGGCGTTCTACAATTCCGCGCAAGGTGACCCTCTTGGCCACAATATTTGCAAAGTTTTATACGACAGGGACCGGGGATATAGTGGTGGTAACTGTACTGGTTACACCACGGGAGAACACCGGCATATCCAGTAATAGGTGCTTGAGCTGAGCAACCGATGACGGGTACAACAGCAGGGGTAGTGGCAGCGTGGACTGTCAGCATTTGTTGTCTCTTCGAGAACTCCTGGGAAGGTTGATATTTATCCCCTGCCTCCCAGTACTTTCTTTTCTCACCACTTCTTTCTGTCGGCTCAGGAGTGGTGGCTGCTTCCTCTACGTCCTCACTATGGTCAATCAAGATTTGCGCTAGGCATTTGGCGCTGTCGTATGTATCCGGCCTCGCAGCTAAGACGTTCCCTTTGGTTGGCTGGGTTAATCCCCAGATAAACCTCTCAATCTTCTTACTTTCAGGGGTAACCATCCCTTGACAAAGAAGCGCTAAGTCGTCAAACCTAGATGTGTAGGCGGCGATATCGGAACCTTTCATCTTCAAATTCCAAAGTTCATGCCCCAACTTCTAGAGTTCACCCCGAGGGCAATACTCTACGTGTAGAAGTTCCTTCATAACTTCCCAACCCATAGCATTGGCTACAGGTAGAGTTAGAGATTTGACTCGGCTGTTCCACCAATTCAAGGCTTTGTTGGTGAGGGTGCAAGCGGCAAACTTCACCTTGTCGGATTCTGAACAAGCACAGATCTCGAAGATAGATTCGATCCTTTCTAACCATTGAGTTAGAGCAATGACACCTCCTGTGCCATCGAAGAATGTAGGTTTCGCATGCATAAAGTCTTTATAGGAACACTCCTTTTGGTGTCCCTGGCTATTTTCCTGGTTTTGAGGTTGGGGACCACCTCCCGAACTACCGGGGTTCGTTTGCGACATGGCTGCTGAAAATGCTGCAGTTAAAACTGATGAAGGGTTGCCAAGTCGATTTGAAGAGAAGGTGGTGTTTGAGGAGGATTGTTGTTGTTCTGCGAGCTGGGTCTCTTTCTTGGAGGCATCTTGATCTAATAAGATCAGGAAGAGAGGATGATAAGCCCTCTGAATTGAATCAAGAGATATGATACAAAGGATATCTCTTTATGGCATGCATAGAATTCTATTAAGCGATAAAGTAGGAAGGAGTTATCAAACAGATAAATTATCGCTAAAGGAATGATTAAGGAGCAATGCTGGGATGAGAAATTCTATAACGGATTTGGCTCGAGAAATACTCCCATAGTATTTCATGATTCGCTGCAGCGACGATTTGTTGTTTGGGATATTGGGTAAGTTTAAGGCATGTCATACATCACAGTCACTCCCAAGCATATGTTGGCCGTGTCTCGAATGAATATAGTTGGCCAGGCTATATTGATCCTAGACACGACTACATAACTGCCCAGATTTAACCGCAGTGTACAACACCCATTTACTTATGTTTTGTTCTACTTGTAGTTACGGATTTCAACGTTTCGGTATACTTGTATACTTTTGAAAATACTTATATTTTAGGTATACTTTTAGTTCAAAGCATTTAGGCCCTTTAGTGTTTATAGTTTTATACCATGTAAGGTTTGGTATACTCCATTCACTATAAACAAGGGCTCTGATACCAATCTGTCACACCCCGAAAACCAAAGGCGGAAACGTTCCCAGGGTTGACTCCAAGTTGAGTATCAAATCCAATGTACATAGTAAGTAAATTAAACAACCATTACATTACATATCAAAGTTTACATTTGTTCAAAAGTAAAAGTTGTACATTCGTAATACATAGTATATATAAACAAAAGTAGAGATGAGTCTTCTGTACGCTCCGTCTTCTCCAAAAGGATCACTAGGTACCTGTCTAATGTTGACCTGAGAATACAAGCAGTTTGAAAATCAGCATAAAGCTGGTGAGTTCATAAGATGTTTGCTTTGTGAAAATGTACGAGTTTCCTTTAGTTTACTGAAAAGTTGTTATCCAAGAAAATCCCATATTTTCTTAAAAGAGAAGGTTGGTTGATTGTTAGGTTACACGGTTCTGGTTGTTTAACTATGATCCCAGGAAAGTCCCATACTTTCCTGATTGTATATTACTAATTGTGAAAGATGTACAGTTGTCTAGCTTATCACTCCTTTTTAGTTACATGATGATTCCCTAGGAAAGTCCTGTACTTTCCTAAAAGTAATTTTAGTTATTAGATTTCGATATACTGATTTATTTCCATTCGTACTTATTGTATTAACTAGGTATTCTGATATCCTAATGATAATATCTCGGAATATACTTAGATACACATCTTCATATTCGTGTTCTTATTCTTAAACATATTCTTGTACTTATTCGTGTTCGTATTCGTATTCGTTATTGTATTCGTTTCCCTATTCCTACTCCTATTACTATTCGTATTCGTATAGGCAGTCGTATTCATATTCGTAGTCATATTCGTTTACCTATTCCTACTCCTATTACTATTCGCAGTCATATTCGTTTTCGCAGTCGTATTCGTATTCGTTCTGTTCCTAATTATAGTTTCATTATCCATTATGTTCCTAATTATAGATGTGTTATTCGTTCTATTTCTAGTTGTAGTTTCGTTATTCGTTCTGTTTCTAGTTGTAGTTTCGTTATTCATTATGTTCCTAATTATAGTTTCGTATTCGTTCTATTCCTAGTTATAGCTTCGTATTCTTTTTCGTATTCGTAATTAGTTATAATTGGAAATTAGTAGAAGTTATTCGTAGATTATGAAATATAGTTTAGATTAGAACATTTTATCGAGAAATCTATGATTAGTTTGAAAGCTAAATTTGTAATTCGAACTATTTGATAAACACAGTTATTGATATTGGAACATACAAAATGAAAATGATTAAACTGAAAACAATAAGTTTGAGTACAAGATTTCGTTGTACTTTAGCTTGTATTCCCCCCTGAAAACAGTGAAAACAGTTGAAAAAGGGTAGGGGTATGAACTCACCGGACAAGAAATGTGGCGAATTTGGATGCTAAGTGTTGGTCTGGGGCTTGTAAACACACAAGGTTCCTAAGTATAATGTAAAGATACACATTTGTATCTAATTAGGACCTAGATTGATTATTTGGTAGGGACAATTACTTGTAGTCGCGGAAACACCCCATTACGAGTGTTTGGAGGGACACGGGTGGTGTTTAAGGACGGGAATTAAAGTGAGGGACTTGGGACTTGAGTTTACTCCCCAAGAGTAAACTCATTAATGGAGTTTTCGGCCTAAACACCCATTCCCCATGAGTTTACAGCCGTAAACTCATGGTGGGGTGATTTATGGTGCAATTTGGGTCACAAATGGATATGGACACTTGGGAAATGCTTGGAATAATTTTACCTAAGGCTTGGATTGAATTAAAAACACCATTTTCAACACTTAAGGGAGTTTACGGCCTAGGCATGGGATCTTTGGCCGTAAACTCTCATATCCCCTTGAATAAGTGTTTTTAAGGTCTTAAGATTAATCACATGTGATTCTAAAAATTCCCACAAGCCTGGAAATGAGTTTGGGGCACCAATTGACACTCTTTTATGAGTTTACGGCCATGAGACATCTTCTAAGGCCGTAAACACTCAAATGTGGGGTTTTGATGTGTTTAAGGTCCTTAAACTATTTTTGGTTGGTCCTATGATTTATTCCAAGGCTTTTGGTGGTGTTGGATGGATTTCTAACACCTTAGAAGTGAGTTTACACCCAAGTTTAAGGAGTTTACGGGCCAAGAACATGCCTTGGCCATAAACTCACACAAACCCTTCAAAAATGATGTTTCAAGTGTGCAAATGTTAATACCAATATTCTATAATTCATATCTAAGCCTTGTTTGTGATTTGGAAGGGTTTAAGGTCAAGAAAACCCTATTTAGATAAGTTTATGGCCCAAGCACATGCCTTGTCCATAAACTCCTTCAAACCTCTCAAAATCCATGTTTTAAATGTTTTAAGTCCATATCTTGAAGTCATTTAGCCATATCTAGGTCCCAAAATTGTCAAGGAGGGGTTTAAGGGCTCAAAACCCTTCAAACCTGGTGTTTACGGCCTAGGCAGCCTCCTAGGCCGTAAACTCATATTTTGTGTCCCATTTCATGTTTAAATCTCAAATTTGGAAGCCAAAAATGCTTTAGATTAAGGTTAGGAAGGTACCTTAAGGATTTGAGGCCTTAAAATTTAGTTTTGGACCCTTAAACTTGAATTTTAGGAGAGAGGTTAGAGAGAGAGTATAGAGAGAAGGAAAAAGCTTCAAATGAGAGGTTTAACACGTTTATATAGTTCCCAAAACTTGGACACGGTGGAATTCTACCCGATACCGGCATTAAACGGGGCTTTTGGTCGCACCCGATTAAGTTACCGTCACCCGGCGGGAATGTTTCTAACTTTTTGAAATGAATACTTTTGGGTTAATTTTATGAGTTCCAAGGGTTTGGACACTCATTCAATTATAATAAACATATAAATTTAATTAGTTTAACCCAAAGCGAGAACGAAACGAATCGACTAACGGCGAAATCTCACGGGTAGAACAAGTTTTCGACGATGGAAAATTTCGGGTTGTTACACAACAATCCTCGACTATCATAGTCGAAGGAAGCTACTCGGCCCACAATACTCTCACACTTCTGCCTTTCCTCCTTGAGGCCCTCAACATGAGCCTCTCAAATCTGCTCTATCAATAGAGTAATTACTATCATCCTCAAACATATGTCCCTGATTGGGGCTGCTGCCGCCTTACGGCTCAGGGCGTCGGCCACTACGTTGGCCTTCCCTCTGTGGTAAAGGATCTCAAAATCATAATCCTTTACCACATCTAACCACCACCGCTGCCTCATGTTAAGATTCGGTTGATACATGAGCTACCTTAGACTCTTATGGTCCGTGTAGATGGTACAACGGACCCCATAAAGATAATGCCTCCAAATCTTGAGAGCAAACACCACTGCCCCCAGCTCTAAGTCATGCGTAGGATAGTTAGCCTCGTGAGGCTTCAACTGTCTCGAGGCGTAAGCTATCACACGGCCTCATTGCATCAACACTGCTCCCATACCTGTGATCGAAGCATCATACTAGACTACAAAATTCTCTACTCCCTCTGGCAGGGTAAGGAATGGTGCCTCGCATAATATCTGTCTGAGGGTCTCGAATGCTGCCTGCTGCTCAGGCCCCCAGCGAAACATCACCAACTTCTTAGTCAGTCGGGTGAGCGGTACATCTATCTTGGAGAAATCCTAGATGAATCTCCTGTAGTACCCTGCCAAACCCAGGAAGCTCCGAATCTCATATGGAGACTTCGGGACCCCCACTGCATCACGGCCTCTATCTTGGCCGGATCTACCAAAATACCCTTCTGATTGATGAGGTGTCCAAGGAAGTGCACCTCGCGCAACTAGAACTCGCTGTTGGAGAACTTTGTGAAAAGTCTCTCCCTCTTCAGAATCTCTAGCACCTCCCTCAGGTGCTCCTCATGCTGCTCCTGAGTCTTGGAATAAACCAAGATGTCATCAATGAATACTATCACCGATTGATCTAAAATGGCCGAAAAACGCGGTTCATGAGATCCATGAACGCGGCTGGAGCGTTGGTGAGCCCAAACAGCATCACCACGAACTCATAATGACCATACCGGGTCCTGAAAGAAATCTTCTGCACATCCTCATCCCTAACTCGCATCTAATGATACCTGGAGCGTAAATCGATCTTGGAAAACCAAGACGCTCCCTGCAGCTGATCAAACAAATCATCTATCCTCGGGAGTGGGTAACGGTTCTTCATCGTTACCTTATTCAACTCCCGATAATCTATACACATACAGTGCGACCCGTCCTTCTTCTTCACGAACAAAATCAGTTCTCCCCTGGGCGAATTGCTCGGCCTAATAAAACCCTTGTCTAGCAGCTTATGCAGCTACATAGACAACTCCTGCATCTCTGGGGGAGCCAACCGATACGGTGCCTTACCTATCGGAGCCGCACTAGGGACCAAGTCAATCCTGAACTCGACCTGTCTCTCGGGAGGTATTCCAGGCAAATCCTCTGGAAATACATCCAGGTAGTCTCGCACTACCGGAACATCATCAAATGTCATCTTGCCCTTCTCCTAGGCATCTAAAACATAGGCAATATAGCCGGCGCAACCCTGCTGGAAATAGCGCCTTGCTCTCATTGTTGAACACAGAACTGGTCCGCGTTGTGGCCTCTTGCCCTGAATCACTAACTCTCCCCCACTGGAGAGCGAACCCTCACTAACTGCAACTCACAATCTATCCCCGCCCCATTGAGGCTCAGCCAATCCATGCCTACTATGACCTTATTCCCTCGCAGGGGAATAGGGACCAAGTCCACCGGAAACTGCTCATCAAATAACTATAGAGAACATCCTCTATGTACTCTCGCCACCCTAATGGTCCTGTCAGCTGCTATCTCAACCTCAAGTGGACAATCTAGCTCCCCTGGAGATCTGCTAAATTTCTTGCTAAGAGAAAGAGAGACGAATGATTGGGTAGCCCCCGAATCAAACAATATTGTGGCTGAAATTCCGTTCACTGAGTACGACCCTATACAAAACATATAATCATAAGAAACAATCAATAATAACTGCAGAGATAAGCGAAAAATACATACCCGTCACAACGTCAGGATTCGGTCACGCCTCCTCTGCTGTTAGCTGAAAAGCCCTACTCTTTGCCACCGGCGTCTCAACTCGGCCCTGACGGCCATCTGTAATCCTCAAAGTAGCGGGAGCAGGTGCTGACACCTTCCCCGCAGCAGCTAAACTCGGACACTGGGACTTTTTATGTCCCCTCTGATTGCACTGGAAGAAAATCAGATATGATGCCATAATGGCGGTAGTAGTAGTTATATAATCTCTACTCATATGCCCTGTCTGACCGCACTTGTAGCAGCCGGAACTCCCTACCTTGCACGCCCCGTTGTGCAATCTACCACACTTGCCACACCGACCGTGGCTCTGCTGACACCTGGATCTGTGATCTGAAACCTTGGGCCTTTTGCTCGAACTCCCTGAACCCGAAGCCGCCTCCGGCTTCCTTTTTCTCTCCATCTCAAGGTCAATATCTCTCTCTCTATCTCTATCTCTCTCTCTCTCTCTCTCTCTCTCCCCCTAACAATCATGTCATCCAGCGTTTTATAGCTGGACTGGCTCACAAATTGGTGGATGTCACTCTGTAGCATCTCTTGATAACGGGCCTTCTTTATTTCCTCATCAGCTGTGTACTGAGGAACGAGAAGCGCCCTTTCCCTGAACTTGGCGGTAATCTCCGCCACCGTCTCTCTAGTCTAGCTGAGGTCCTGAAACTCCCTGGCTATCTGCTGCACCTCAATAACCTGTCCGAACTCAGCTTTGAACCTGGCAGTAAAGTCAGCCCAGGTCATAGCATCCAAAGCTGCATCATCTCCTATGACATGTCCGACCTCCTCCCACCAGTCCCGTGCCCTGTCCTTCAGAAGATAGGATGTCAATCTAACCTTGTCCCCCTCAGGACAGCTGCTCGTGTGGAAAGAATTGGCCACATCCGCCAACCATCTAGTACTCACTATGGGGTCCCACGCCCTGTGATAATATGGAGCTCCACATGCCCGGAACTCCCTGAACGTAAGCGTGCGCGACCCCATTATGGCCGCCACCTCAGCACGAAATGTGCCTAGTCTCTCCTCCATCAACTCTAGTATACCCTCCTTGATCGAACCAAAGATCACTAAAGTATGCTCAAGAATGATACGGGTCACCTCTGAAGTGAAGAACTCTCTGGTCTGCTCATCTAGATGCTCCGCTCCCGAGCCTGATCCTGATCCCTCTCAGCACCTGAACTGTCGGCTGCTGGCCTAGGTCGCAAAACCACCATTCTGAAAACATATCATGGCAAACGTCAGTACACTGAAATATCTCAAGGGATCGTTGCTACTACAAGCTTCCCGGTCTCATCTCAGCCTTCCTTGATTCAAGTACGGATCCTCTGTTTTCAGTAGTACGTGCCAATAGTACCTTCCACATCTATCCGTACTTTCCTCAAGAACCTTCTTGACTCCACCAAGTCACTATACTGCTACTGACTTCTGTTACTCACATCCTAGGCTTTCCCAAGGGAAACCTTTGACTCCACCCAAACCAGTCCTCAGCTGCTGAAGGCCTCCTTGCAATGCCAATTAGCTACCCCCTGAATACCATCACATGCAATGAGGCTCGGATAATCCTGCGAGTAAAAGACTCATCCCTACAATGGTTAGACTCAAACAAGAGCTACACAATAGGGTAAAATCCGGCACTCTGAGATTATCCAACCCTGACCACGTGTGACGTGATGTATTCACCTAATGGCTAACTCCCATCACTCAGAGTCCCACTAAGCACAAAGCAAGCAACATTCGGATAAAGGAAACATACTCATGCAAACTATTCTCATAATCAAGAAACTGTACTAGCATACAATGCTAAGCTCATGCTATCAGGCATACCCTACACAGGTTATCCTACTACTTCTTACTCACTACTAGCATGCAATTCTCATCAAGCTGAAACACATAAAGCAGGCACATAAGGCATCTTCCTAGATCCTTAGTCCTATACTAGCATGTTGTTCTACTGAAACTGGAACAGATAATATAAACTTGTATAGGTAATTTGGGAGTACTTACTTGATTTCGGCTGATCGCACGCACCACACCTTTTTCTCTTTATCAAAATTCTTATTCTTTATAAGTTCTTTTTCAAAAAATCTTTTTCGAAAATGTTTTTCCTTTGAAAATCGTTTAGCGTTTCCTTAGTTTGAGTTAAGACACACCCGAAAGTGTATCTGAATCCCTCAAACCAAGGCTCTGATACCTACTTGTAACATCCCAAAATACAACCCCAAAATTTTTTGTTTAATCCTTACTAAAATCATTAGATCAATACCATAACATAAAACCCATACGTCAATGTATCAAAACCATAACAAAGTATCAAAAAAAAACTTGTATCAACACTGTATCAAATCATGTCAATGAAAAGCTAATCAACTCCCAAGATAAAAACTGAAACCCGGGTGTGTGCGATGCCATCATCCCGAGCTCTTCCCTTTACTTGCGGAAGTACCTGAAACCAAAACTGAAACTGTAAGAACGAAGCTTAGTGAGCTCCCCCAAACTACCACATACCATACATTAACATATAAACACACATTGGGCCTTGCTCACTACATCGGACCGATGTCCGGAAACTGCATCGGACCGCGATCCGGAACTCACTAGGGCCTTGCCCACTGCATCGGACCGAAGCCCGAAAACTGCATCGGACCGAAGCCCGGAACTGACTGGGACCTTGTCCCCTGCATCGGACCGAAGTCCGGAAACTGACTGAGCATAACATGGCATAACATAAACATATCAACTAGCATAAGCACATATATTGCACACTACATCGGACCGAAGTCCGGAACACATAATACAAAACATACTTGAATCACAAAGACATCAAGCTATCTAACTACTGCATTGGACTGAGGTCCGGAACTACTTCTAACTAAACGGGCCGGCATTGTGGTCGTAGACCCGTTCCTACTGGAAGGATGACTCACCTCGTAGTCTAACTGCTGAATAAACTGCTCTGGAATCTGTCTGTTGCTGCTCCGGTTTCACCCTGGCTACAATTTCCATAAGTACACTCAATCAAATACTGATAACTACACTGAGGGTAAAATGACTATTTTACCCCTGGTCAAAGTCAACCTCTTGGTCAAAGTCAACATACAGTTGACCTGACTCGTCGAGTTAGGCCACCAACTCGTCAAGTCTTTACTCTTATTTCTCAACTCTGCTTGCTACTACTCGTCGAGTTTGGCATAGACTCGACGAGTTCCTCTTTGATACAAACACTTAGTCAATCTGCATCCGACTCGCCGAGTTGTATGAACAACTCGTCGAATTCTCCTTCATCATATGAACACTCCAACTGGGACTCGCCGAGTTTTATGAACAACTCGTCGAGTCTGTTCTTGAGATATGAAGATTGCCTTGGACTCGCCAAGTCAGGGCATTGACTCGTCGAGTCCCTCCATGGATGAGTCCGATCTCCGACTCACTAAGTCCCCATAAAACTCACTGGTTCCACTCGGCATAATACATAAAAAGGGAAAACTCGAGGACTTGCGACCTGACTCGCCGAGTCTGAAGAACGACTCGCTGATTCGGTTGCATGCAACTTCTATACAATCGATTCTACTCAAAACCACTGCATACAATTTATAGATATGGGTTCCTAAGGCTTATTTACCACGTAAAGTTTCCAACTTTACGTGTACATATGCATGAAAAGGGATTTAAAGGCTCAAAAGACACTTAAAAGAGTAAATCTAGTGCTTTCATGCAAAATGGCTCCATAAAGGCAATAAATCTCGGCTCTTGAAGCTCAAACCTAGCTAGATTCAAAGGCCATTCCACTCAGTATGATCTCTATATTACAATCAAGCTAGGAAATGGATAAAGATGGCTTAAATGGGGTTTCTAAAAGAAAAATCATCATGGCAACAAAAAAGATCCGAAATATACCTCAATGGACTCTGGATTGAGTTCTAGATCCTTGCTCTTCTCCTTCTCCTTGGTCCTTCCCTCCTTCTCTTCTTCAAACTTCAAGGGAAAGCACACAAACACTCAAATCACAAAGGGGAGGGTTAAGGTTTGCTAAAGGATGCTCTGAGAGTGAAGGGGGCGAGTTTGGGGCTCATAACATGGTTTAAATAGGATTCAAATGAATGATTCTGATTGAGGATAGGGCATAATATCCACTTAGATTACCAGTCTTACAATAGTTGATGGTTACATGGAAACATAATTTCATAGCTAAAAATGCTAGTTGTGACACGTAAACACCACTTGAAGAAGTTTTACACTAGATTGGCTATGATACCAATTGTAAGTCCCCAAAACAGGATCCAACTAGTGATCAAACACACAATCAAGCAGTAATCAAATAGAATAAGAAAGAGTAGAAGCAAAGAACGATCCAACAATGCACACGTCTATTAAGGACGCCAACGTCAGGTACACTTGGATACACACATACAACTACTGTTCATCTGACACATCTGACAACTATTTAAAGGGAACAACCAACCGCAAACACGTTCACGGACGCACACACGTTCACGGTTGTGAACACCCTCACAGCCACAAACACACAACACCCATACATTACATGACCAAAACCTATCAAGACTTATACAGATTGATGCCTAGCTCAAACTAAAAATATATGACCTAACAGGTATCAATCGAATTGGCAAGATATTAAGAGTTTCTTGGACTTTTTCTTGTATTTTCGGGTGTTCTTGAATTATTGTGGATGAAATTTTGGCCACTATTCTTCGTGTTCTTCATATTTTTGGAGTTTTGATCGAGTTTGACATTAAAGATTTGAAAATCCCGTGTTTTCGGCAAGTTTTGGGTATTTTAGTCAGAATTTGCGAGATCTCGGTTTGACTCCTCGGTCTAGGTCAAACCCTAGGACGTTCTCAACGGCAAGCAACAAATTTTGGAGGCTCAGCAGCATTCTCGGTCAGCAGGGCAGTTCTCGATCTCACATGTTCTTTGTACAAAGTCCTTGGTCTCGCATGTTTTTGGTTCAGAATTCTCGGCTTCGCTGTTTTCGGTCTCCCAGTTCACGGTCTTTGCTTCTCGGTCTAGCATATTCGGTCTGAGGGATTTCGGTCCGAGTCTTCTCGGTTGGATTAAGAAGCTTTGCAATTTCGGCCTGAAAATCAACTTTTCGGTTTTGAAGCCTCGTTTTTGGCATAAAGTATTGACTTTTGACTTTTGACTTTCAAATTTGACTTTTGACTTTCAAGTTTTCACATTTGACCTTCAAGTTTGACTTTTAACTTTGACTTTCAAGTTTGACTTTCGAGGTTTCAGGTCAAAGGGCATTTTTCTTGGTTTCACAATCAATTCTATTTTTCGTAAATTACTCTTTTTTGTGAATAATGAGTTCTTTAATCACCAAGGATAATGAAACTTCATGTTCTCAAAATTGTGTGAATACTGTTAAATTTCTTCGTGATCAAATTGATATATTACATAGAGACAATGAAGACCTTAAATATGAAGGCTATACTCTCAGAAAGGACCAAACACCTCTACAAGAAAAACTAGAGGCCAAGACAAGAGACATTAGACAGGTTCAGGAAGACTATAGTAACTAATGTGAGAACTATAACTATATTAAAAGAGAGCTTGCCAGCTTAACTGACAAGCTGGACACATTGAAAAATAAGTTTGAAAATCCAGGATTTAATTTTAAAAAGTTTGATGTGTCAAGTAAGAAAATTGAGTCCATGATTGAAAAACAATTAAAATTTAAAGATAACCAAAATAAGGGTCTAGGATATCAATGTGTTCCACCTCCCTTCATGATAGTTATACCCCACCCCTTGAAACCAATGGCGTAGAGATACCTGCTCAGTATGGCCAATCCCTACAATAGCTTCAGCTAAGACTGAACAATTGTCACACCCTCGAACCGGACGGCGGAAACGTTCGATGGCTTGCGTGACTAACAATTAAATACCATTACAATGAATATATGTGAAACAAACACATACATCACCAACATTACATAGTCCAACTTAACTGTCATAGTTCACATCAAGTACATTGAACGAATATTACATAATTATAATGTATATTGTTTGAAAGTCACAAAACATGAAATCCTAATACGCTTGATAATTATCTTCTGCTTATCTGTTACCTAAGAATACAAGTTATTTGAAAACGGGTCAACATATATAATGTTGGTGAGTTCATAAGCATGTTTGATAAAAAAAAAATGATTTGTATTGTTGTATAACCCAGAAAATCCGATATTATCTTAAATAAAATCTAATTACGACGTGATGTGATGATCCAGTATATGTAAATGTATACGTGATTTCAAAACATGTATAATTTTATGACTTTCTCAAAAGTGCTAATTTTATTGTATTTGATGTGTTAAATAAATGATATAAATTCCCCGGAAAATCCAATATTTTCCAATTCAAAACGGTAGTATGGTTTTGTATTATCGTGTAAACCACATTGAATAGCCACCATGTATGAAGTTGATTCCACTTGATTCATAAAATGGTAATCGATCTCCATGTGAGACGTTATAACCATGCATGATAATGACTATTTCGCATGTCTTGGCATTTTTACAATGCCGGTTTTAATCAAGATTTTGTCACCCTAGACTAGCCGAGCCTAACTGTAGCGAACAACTCAGGTGTGGGGGAGTCACCCATGTATAGATCTATACACAAACTCTCGCTCTCCCTCCAGAAGACTCTGGTTAACACTTATAGGCTACGGCCGACACTTATTGGTGCCGACCGATATTTCTCACTAAATCCCCAAATATTACCCCATGAATTTTAATGAAATTGATTACAATCCGTTTGATGTTCACATATTATAGAGTAACGCCTAACAAACACGAAAAAGGACAACTGTGGCCCACTAATCATGTGTGTCATTTATAGGCGGTCGAGTATGCTTATGGACACGTTAACCCATCAAGCATATGATTGATTTGGACCATACTAGCAATGCAAATAGGTCACTAAGGCCCAATAGCATGTAAAAGCCATTGAGGGTCCAATAGGAATGTAATTGGGTCACCGGAAGCCCAATAAACATGTATTGATTAGATTGGGTCCAACAATCGTGTGATTAGGCCACGAAGGCCCAATGAGCACAATGAGTAACATTAGACCCAGCATTCTATCATTTCTCCGTTCTTTGATGTGTTTGTAGCATCAGGTTTGTTTTATACAAAGTATTTGATTATCAAGTTAAAACACTTGATGTTTGATTTATAACGACACTTGGGTTTTTATAAACTTTTAAAATTCAGAAGTTATAAACCTAATATCTTTGGCCCAATTGTTTTAATATTAACATATTTGACCCCAAAATATTTATTTGACCATTTCAGTCCATTTTTCATATAAAGTTACATTTTCATCCTTATCTAATAAAAACGACATTTTTAGTCCTTTTTGATGAAAAATGATATTTTTGGTCCTTAAATTACTTTTCTTGGCATTTTAGGCCCAAACATAATTTAAATTGTGATTTCAGACAAAAAATATACTATTGCACATTTTCAGCCCTTAATTGTAAAAAGTTACATTTTTAGTCCAAATTCCGCAAGTTTTACAATTTTAGCCCACAATCCAAAAACTTTACATTTTTAGTCCAATTTAGTAAGAAATGTAATTTTTAACCTTTATTTTTATCTGTTTCCAATTTTGGACTCAAGTTTTTGCATTAATGACATTTTGGCCCTTCAAGTTTATAATTTTTTGCAATTTGGGCCTAACACCCGTCAGGCCCATTATTTAGGCCTAACTTTGCTAAAATTTACATTTTTGACCCTTTGAAAACATGGTTGTCATAGAAATCTATATATATATGTATATATATATATATGACCTTTTTAGCTCTTTTAGAACCGCAATGCCCCCTTTTTGCCCTTAACTTTTTTTTTCTTGACAAAAATAATCCTTAACAAGATTTTACTTAAAATTCCATATCTTAAGCATGTAAGCACTTTTATTTTTGAAGTATGTTGTTTAATATGTTTTAGTTTGTAAATCTCACACATTTATGCTATGGATTTCGAAAGATAGCAAGTATTATCACATTTTTTTCACAAAAATAACCAAAGAAATCACATACATCATACATAAACACATAGATCAACACATAATACTTGTATTCTCCCCCCAAAAAACAAGTGAAAACCAAAAACAAATGGGTATGAACTCACCTTGAGGTTTGTTGGTTCGGTTTTGAGGGAGATATGGAAGAAGATGGTGTGGTTTTCGGCCTTAGAAAGCTTCTTGAAGGGACCTTCAAACTTTGATGAGTTCTAGGGAGTACAATCAAGAGATTAAGATTGTAAGAGGGGTGAATGAGTGTATAAAGAAATTATGTTTGTAAGATCTTACCACTAGTATATAGGTTGAAGTGACTTTGGATGAAAGTCCCCTTGAATGCTTCCAATTCTCGAAAATTTAGAGGGTGAACGAGAGTTGTTCTTGAGGGAATTGAAAAAAATGAATTATGTGTGTGTGTGTGTGTGTTTCATGCTCTCAGCCGAGAGAATAAAGGGAAGAGGGGGATAGAAGATTGTGCATGGATACATGAGATGTACTTAGTTATTTGATGTGTAATATGCTTCGATGACCACTAAACAAAAATGAGGTGGCTAGCTGTTATTAATTCTCCTGATTTCTTTCTATTTTATTTTCTCTCTTTTTTTACTCATTGGGCCAAGAATGGGCTTAAAGAGATGAAGAAAATGGTGTTGAGCCCAAACTCTTGTCTTGATCTAATTTTTATAAGCCCATTATTATTTTTCGTCCCATTGGGATCATTAAATGGTTCATGGCCCAAAGAACATGTTAGAATGGGTTTTATGGTTCATTAGGATTAATTGATTCAATTATGGCCCAATAATGCCAATTAAGGTAAACCAATTCATTTTCGAACCATTACGGCCCAAAATGTTAAGTTTCTTGAAAGTGGATCCAATTAGAGCCCATTTAAGAGTTCTAAGCCCACAACAATCAAATTGAAACGTTATTGGTCTATTAGTCCCAATAAGGAAATCCAAGTCCAAAATGGACTTAGGTCGGGATCCTTAAGGTTTCCAAACCCTAAATAACTTTTGTAATGTTTTGCATGAATTTTGGGCTCTATAATTGGATTTTGACGAAAGTTTGTTGTCATTGCATAGCATCATACGTATTCTCGAGTTAAAGTTACAATTGTTTCCATTGATAATGTTTATGAATGTATAGAATTCCCTAGCTAATTTGCTAGTTGTGACAACAATCTGGTCCAACTGAGAATATTGAGGTGAATGATATTAAGTATTCTACTTCATATGCAGATAAAGTCCTAATGCAAGATAGGAGTGAGCAGAATAAAATCAATTTTGAGTCTGCTGAAAGTGTTATTTTAGACTAGATAGAGGAAAGGGATGTTTTGGGGGTTGTCAGATGCTAAGGATGTGATTTGGAGAGAAACAAGAGAAAACCAAGTGTAATCAAGAATCATATTTACCCGACTATTCAATAATAGTGTGCATTAAAGATAAATCTTTGTGTTCTTATTCCATATTACATCTTGCATCATTCACTTGATTGGGATTCCGCACCAACAAGTGAATCCGATTGATACATCAAAGCATTTTAGGACTTACAAGTGGTATCATTGTGTGCCTATAGGACTGATGACAGTCCTTAGAACTGCTGATAGTCCTAGAGTTGATGATAACCCATAAATGTTTATATTGTTGTGATGTATGTGATATTTTGGATTATTGATAGTCATAGGGTTGTTGATAACCCATAGCTGATTATTATGATGTGTTGTATATGATATTTTAGGGGAACTCACAAAGCTTTGGATTACAGTTTTTGATTAAATGTTTTTTTAGGTACCATTGGTGATCGTGGGAAGGCGAGGCATGACTGTATACACTCATCACCGACACTGGAGATTATGCATTTATTATGTTACTATGATTCTCAACAATTGTATTTGGTAACAAAGGAGTTTTCTTAACTTGGATTTTTATGAAAATGGTGTTTTAACTTAGTTAAAATTGGAAATTTTGTTTGTGAAAATGGGTTGTTACGCTTTGGGCCCTTGATGATTTGTTGCTGACATCTTAAGTTTTTAGCCGAGTCCAGACTAAATTGATGTGTTTAAGTACTAGTCTGAATTTAGTAATCATAAATTAGAAATCGGAAATAGAATCTTAGACTATTAGATTGATTTGTATCCATGTCTTATATCTATATTTTATCATGTAGAACAAAGAGATAGTTGATCACTTATCAAAGGGCCAATGTTTGATTTTGTCAAAGTTTAAAACTGGAATTGGAAAGCACTATTTAATGGTTATTAAAAGGATATATTTAAAATTGTAGTTGACAACTTATCCAAATGTGAGACTGTTAAATTAATGTGTCTAACGTCTTAACATGCAAATTATTGGAAAACCCCATGGTATCAAAGCTTTAAAAGTTTCTCTCATTTTTTTCGCTCCACATTCGTCAAAACCTCATCTCTTTCTGTAGTATGTGCTTCAGTCTAGTTGACCCATTCATGGACGTTAAAATCACTTCAAATGATTCAACACATAGCCTACCCTTTTTAATGTTTCAGGTTCTACCTAGCGTGGTGATGAAGCCCCATCACTCATTAGTAGCCATAATTTCAACGGTTATGTATCTTTCACAATGGGCACAATCTATCAAGATGTACAATGGTAGAAAAGGAAATGAGGATTATCTTACCGGAGAGAACAAGAACATAAATAAGATGATTTTAGTTACAAATCAATGTTGTAGAACTCGGTAGGTGCTAGTCGATCGATCGAATGGTAGTAGCAAGTACTCTTCCTAATATCGTGGATGTAGAAATGGTCAGAATTGTTGCAAAGCAGAAACCTGTTTTTGACTTATATCAATCCTAGAAAAGAATGGACTATTTAGGATCGACCCTAGTCCTATAATGGTTCGTTAGTTCTTACCGGACATAAATCAGTCGTAAAATAAAAATCGATTTCATTGCTAAACCCATTTTAATTAAACCAGAATGAAATCAATCATATTTTTAAATTTAAATATTATATGTTAAAAGCACTCATGTCTGTCCTTCTCTATTTTCTCTGTGATCATACACAATTTATTGCTAAACATAATACATGAATTACTAACTACCCATGAAAGCAAAAATTGATTAACAACCAAACATAACACAAGTTTCTCTCTTTAAAGCATTTAATAAGCATTCATCCAATTATGTTATGACAAGTGAATGATGTAGTGATTAACACTAATTGTGTTTTACCTTTCACATCATATAATGATATTTTCTTCTAAAGTTCCGACCTCTCCACTTCCATCTACATGATGATCTTGAACTTAATTTTCAACATATAGTTGATAAGTTATGTTATCTTGCAAATTTGTACTTAATTACCAACAAGAAACAACATTCATAAGTCCGAGTCTCCAACGACTAACTAAGAAAATAACATAAACGTCCTCACATTCACCTATTACAACTAAAGAAGAAACACTTATCTTTAATATAGTATTCTAAGAAGTCCCAATTGAAGAGGAAATCAATATGGTTCTAAATACATACAGTTAATAAAGCTGAATAAATATAGCAGGGATCCTATGGCAAATCCAAATTTGTACCAAAGGCAATCCTAATGTATCTCAAATGATGCAAAATACACCTAAAGAGATATCAAACACTTGGTCACATAAACAACTGTAAAACCCAAAAAACGAAACATATAACAAACTAGAATGCGGACATAAAATAATAATGTCTAATAATGAGAGCAATACATACCAAACGGAGGTTACAAATCAATTACAAGTGACCAAAATCACTTACAAGTCACTTACCCGTGACCAAAATGAAGCGGAGAAACAAATGACTTCTATTATTATTCAACAATCAAACGGAGCTTACAAATCACTTACAAGTGTCCAATATAAAGAAACAAAGCTCTTTGTCTTCTAAGAAATTGCCACAAAGAAGAAAAAAACTAGCCTTAAAATAACTAAGGTGGTGTTTGTTTTTTATCCGAAGATCCTTAGCATCTTTTGTGTGCGCCGCATAGACTATGCACGGACTTTAGCATTCAGAGATTGTTTGTTTCTTGGAAGACCACATACCTAAAAAGGTTTGTGTGTCCTCTTATTTGCCCTCTTCATGGCGTCGTGGCAAAGATGTGGATCGAGTTTTCTAATTTCTTAATCTCTTAAGACATTTTATAGTCTAAAAAAATCATTTTTTTCAAATATTTTTTTCCTTCAAATGCCTCTTTTTTTTCTTTTTTGAATGCCTACTTTTTGTAACCTCTTCGAACATTAATATTTTTTTTGTTTGCATGCCCTTTTTAATATTTACCCACTATAACAACAACGAATTATAAAAGATAACAAATATATCTGTTAGTTCACACAATTTTACTTTTATTTTTTTATATTACAGCACATTGTTTAAAAATTACATAATTATCCTATTGTCAATTATAACACAAAATAAGTTAGGTAGACACATTAATTACAATATAATGTCACATAAAAGAAACAATAAAATGGTCGTGAAGAATGAAACTGTTATATTATAATACATAAATTTCGATCTAGATTTTTTAATTATTTGTAATAAATTCGTAAAACAGCTAATTACAAATAATGATTATTTATAGAAAATATTGACCAACAATTAAGCATCTCTATGATTCAAATATTTGATTATCTTAAATGAATTGAAATTTAAAGAATTTTGAATTTGATGGTACCTTTCAATGTTACAAAAATATATGTATTTAAATTTCAATGTTAAAAAACTATTTGAAGTTTTAAAAATAAGTTTGTTCAAATTTTGGTTTATTCTAGCAGGCTACAAATAATAATAATAATAATAATAATAATAATAATAATAATAATAATAATAATAAACAGTCTTCTTCTTAGACATTGCAGATGTTTCAGTCATCTCTTCTGCAAAAAAATGTGCAGATGTGGTCCGCAGATTACAAAACCTTTTGTCATTAAAAAAACAAATAACACTTAAATTCTCGTATTTAAAGAAAACCCTTCAAAAGAAAATCGCTACTTGGCTACTACTTTCGGAGGCCATTTCAGTCAAAAATCACCACTTCAAGTGGCAAGCAAGTGGTGAATCTAGTCTGATTCACAAAATTTAAATCATGGCTACCAGCAAGTGGCGATTTATAGCTTTGTCCAAAGTTCTTCTAAGATTTTCCAAAATATCAAATTGTTGTGTATTGGAGGCATTGTGTATCACCTAAAAACAACATATACAACATTTACAATTAAAGATTAAATATTTTACACGTTTTTAAAATTTAAAGGATTAAAGATTTAACAATTATTATATCTATTTTGACCTTTTAAAGCTTAATTGTACATTGTAACAATAACTTATACGAAAGTTAATAATTCCTTGTTAGGGTTTTTAAAATTTGTTGTCATATATTATGAAATATATATATATATATATATATATTAACAACTTATTTTTGTCAGAAAAATATGAGACAATGAAAAAGTTGAAACGGACTAACATCCTAAAAGAGCTGAAAAAATGTAAAGAGAAAAAAATAAACAAAGACTTGTATGGGCCTTAGTTATTTTATATTCCAATAAGCTTAATTGTTTAGGGAAAAAAAAGGTTGAAATGGAGTGACATTCTAAAAAGGCTGGAAGTCATCTAAGGCTTTAAAAGTAACATTCATCATAGATTGACGATTGATGATGACTATTAGATGGCTAAGTTCTTTATGCTTAGAAACTACAAGAGCCCGAGTGTCCAACACTTTGATTAGATCTCATTTAATTATACCAAAGAGCTTTTAGTCCACCGATGGTATCAGGTATTCTCATCCCTAATCGAGGTTGAGGATTCAAGTTATATCTTGGACATAAGTAAAACTAAGAAGTAGTTTATGAGTATATTAAATAAAAATAATAATAATAAAAAGATCTCATGTAATTGTAAGTCATAGTTGTATTTAGGGGTGTGCAAAAAACCATATAACCCGCACAAACCGCCCATACCGCACCGCATAATGCGGTTTAGAATTTCGTGGTGCGGTTTGCGGTTCGTAATTTTGTCAAACTACACTATGCGGTGCGGTTTGCGGTTTATAGTTACCAAACCGCGGTTCAAACCGCATCGCGTCGTGTGTATGTGTGTGTGTGTGTATATATATATATATATATGTATATATATATATATATATATATATATATATATATATATATATATCAAAGTTTCTCATCACCAAATACTTCATACTGTCTAATAACTTTATTCTATATCACGATGGTTAAATATAGTAATTAAAAACTTAAAAGACTATGATATCAAATTTCATACGTCAGAACAACTTAGCAAAACATTATGTGGTTTTGTTTACAGTATCTTTGTCTTTTAAAGGGTATTCAATATAATTAATAAATTTTGAAAGTGTTTAAATATAATGAATAACAACCAAAGTTATAAATTGAAACAACTTATCAAACCATATAAACCGCACATAAACCACACTAACCGCCCGCATTAAACCGCACCGCACAATGTGGTTTAGAGCTTTTGTGGTGCGGTTTGCGGTTTCCAAAAAACTCAAACCGCATGTGCGGTGCAATTTGCGGTTTCAACTCTAACGCACCAAACCGCACCGTGAACACCCTAGTTGTATCATCAAAACGAATATATCTAGTTTGGTCATAGACATAACATGATTACCATGATCATGTGAAACGCGTCACATTTTGTGTTTTCTCTATTTGTACCTTAATATGTGTTTATTGTTTGTTGATTTGCATTCATTTGTCAATACAATATTCTAGAATATACAAATATTCGACATATTCTAACATCATAGACGATATCTTTTTTATTTTTTTGTTTTATTTTTTTGAAAAAAAAAAAGTTGCCAAATTTATGAATGTTTCTTTTTGCATTTTTTTTTTATTTTGTTGAAAAAAAGTTGGTGCATTGAACAACTAGGGTTCATTGATGGTAAAGTTTAAAATGGCGGCTTAGGGTCTAGATAGTGTAATATGTTTTTTCTTTTTTCTTTTTTTTTTTTTAAGAATTTGATAGCTAATGAAATATTATAGAGTAAATTACACGAATGGCCCCTATAATTTAGAGTAATTTAAACATTTTGTTTATATTTTATTTGTTTAACTCGGAAGGTTCTTATTGTTTGTTTTTTTTACGCGTTTGGTCCCTATCTTACCTAAAAAGACTATTTTTCCTTTGATTTTTTAATTTATTTAAATAAACACACCGTCAACCCCACCCCTCACTTTACCTTATATACCCCACCATTTTTCCCACTTTTAATAATAGTGATTTTAGCTAGACAGGGACCAAACGAGTAACAAAAACAAATTGTAGAGACCAAGCACGTAACAAAGACCAACAGTAAGGTCCTTCCGAGTTAAGAAAATAAGTTAGTGATCAAGCGCAAATTATCCCAAACCACAGGACCATTTGAGTAATTTACTCAATATTATATTATAGGGATATTCCATGGGCGTCGTGAATGTCGATATAGCTTTTTTGTGATTTAATTCGACATATAGACCACAAAATATGAGACAAGTGCTTTATGAAGAAAAATAATGTATATTGAAATTTTGATTTATAGAAAGTCAAGTGTTTTCAATTTGATTATTCATATAACACAGTAATGTATTTTACACTTTATCTTTTAGTGAGTTTCCATGGTTGTTCATCATGGATTGTATACAATTTTTGAAGGTAGTTTATTGCATGTTTTCATGTTTAGTTAGACTCACAGTTTAACATTGTTTATAGGGTAATTATGCTGCCATGGCCTGTATTATGTTCACATATTTGATGTTTGAAGGAAAACATGTGGCCAATACTATAGTGTGTTCAATGGTTAATCTTGAGTCTAGCATTGACATGTGCAATTTAACCACAATTAAAATATTAGCCTAAATATGGATGGTTACGATTAATATCTTAATTATTTCATTGTTGAATTACGATTCAAGAGATATATTGATTAACAAATTGAAGAAAAAAAAATTAGACAAAATTAAGAACCTTGTCAATATAAAAGGTAGAATGACATGTTAACTTACTTTGAATATTGTATGAGGTTACTCAAGTTACTTTGAATATTGTATGAGGTTACTCATATTCTTAGCACAAATTTATCAATACAAGTCCGTGATTACTTTATGAAAATGAAACCGGAAAATATAAAGGATCCCAATAAGGGGACCATTGGAACCCTAGAAAATAAATGAACAGTATAGTTTTCCATTCACATCTCCATTCTTTCTCACTTGTTAAATCATGTGTTTTAGTATATGCATTAGAGTAAATTACACTTTTGGTCCATGTCCTATATTAATTATTTATATATTGTCGCACGGGGACGATTTTGCATTTCTCAATCCTAGTTCGTTCTATAAAACTTTGTCCATATATAAGGCGTATTGAAGGAAATAACCATTTTCTTCTTGTCTTATTCATTTTCTTCATCACATTGGTCTTCTTCCTATATTATCCTAATATCTAGCGCACAAAGAGGTGTTGCTGAAAAATGTGTATTTGAAGGCTTTTATATTTTTTATTTGTATTTCTTGGATGAAGAAAGAGATGATTTGTTTTGGTCTATTTTAGGGTTTTGTAAGAAGAAAGAGCATGTTTGTTCAAATGTAGAATTGTGTATATATAACCCTACTCGTGCCATCATCCCACCTAAATTATCAACTGAACTCCTTGATAAATTTTCCATGAAAAAACAAATATGAGCAACATGAACTTGACACCTAAAGAAACTAAATCTGATTGGTAGTATGATTTTGATTAACTTGACACCTAAACCAAATATGGTACCCGTTAAAATCCTAATTATAACTAGAGTCTCTTTAAGGGAGAGCGTGAGTTTGTGTATAGATCTATACGGGACTGAAAATCTCGTACCTAAGCTACTTGCTACAGCTAAGCGGATAGCCAGAGGTGACAAACGTCATAAATTTTACGACGCCTAAAACATCTTGTAGACCGCTAGTCATATTAGTATAGTTATAATGATATTCACAATAAGTATTAACTAATTATTTACGTAAAGATATACTTTTACACAGTCTTAAGGGGAATTAACTTTGTGATTAATTAGCTCTTACATCAAGGTTATATAAAATTAATGGCCGGTAAACAGTGGACTGTGTGATTTCCGCCTCATTTCCTGTTCCTTGTTTGGTTGTGGGCTTCGGGCAGATTCACCTAATCGATTGTGTATTCGATCTCGATTTTATTTAATTCGTAGGTACTATGTAATCATAGGAGGGTATTAACTTCATATCTAGTTTTCAGTGCAAACACATCTTTAGCTAGTTTTATTTATAGATAAAACTAGATATCATTAAATTAAGTATGGTAATTATACATGTGCTTTTCGGTCTTAGAACAATTAAGACTACAATTCGGTTTTATGGAAAATATAGTATTTTTTGGGATAAACATCGTTATTTTTACAAGCAAAGATATTTACAGAAGGTTCAACACTTATTTACAAAACAGTATAATATAAAGGACCTGTAATGGTTAATTATATAATTCCTTAGTTTATACAGAGTTATATATAAATAATATCCGATGGGTAGTGGAATGTGTGACTTCTGCCTTACTTCCTGGTCCTTGTTTGGTTGTGGGCTTAGGGCAAATTTACACATTCAACTGTCTGTTCGATATTAGATTATATATAGCTAGTATAAACTAAGTGATTATAGAAGGAACTATTGTGGTCACTATTTTACTAAGAAAATATAGGATTTTTTGAAGGAAACATATTCATCATGTTTAAAAGGATCATAAGTGTTAATTATGTAATTACTTAGTAAATACATTAGAGTTATATATAATGAAGATCCGATGGGCAGTGGAATGTGTGACTTCCGCCTTACTTCCTATTCCTTGTTTGGTTGTGGGCTTAGGGCAGATCCACACATTCAACTATCTATTCGATCTATATTATATATAATTTGTATTCACTAAATGATTTGTAGAAGGAACGGGCATGGTCATATTACTCATTAAGAAAATATGGATTTTCTGGAGCAATAGGAGAGATTTTCCAAAGAACAAAGAGTATACTTTTATAACAAAAATACTTATGAACTCACCAACTTTAATGTTGACACTTTTTCAAACTACTTGTATTCTCGGGAATGTTAGTAGACAGGTACCCTCTCAGATGTTTCGAAGACGAAGCTTTACGTCTTAACTTTTGTTATAGTTTTAATGTAAATCAAGTAATGTTTTGAACACAATGTAAACTTTAATTATTAATATAATGGTTTTTGTTGTTTTGATTACTATTATACAATTGTTGTGATACTTAAACATGACGTCCTCCACCACCGAATGTTTCCACCATTCTGGTTTGGGGGTGTGACACCAACCTTCCATGATGCTTCTTTGCCAACCTTATGTGACACTCTCTAGTACTGTCTGGTACTCCCTTTCCAGCCTTTCTTGGTACGTTCTCACCAGCCTTGCCTGGCGCATACCCCAACCTCGCACGATGCCCCCAGGTGGCTTGCCCAACTCCTTGATAGATGGGCATGAATTAGGCTGGCCTAAGGCCTGATTTAATTTCCCGTGACCTAATTGTCCCCTATAAAGTGACCAGTACCTCCTCAGTGGAGAGGGAGCTTTCCCTTGGCTCAGCCTTCACTCTCCACCGTTAGCCTCCATGACTATACATTACCCCCAATACCAAGATGGTTCTATCTAGCTAGTGAGAACCATCTTATCTCTACCAAGCAATCTAGATTAATCGTCGAAGCCTACTCTTAGGGTACAGTCCTTAGGGTGGTTCTAATGACCTTGCTATGTGATTCTCAAATCTCCACTGCAGTCCAGAAGGCATCCCGGAGATCTAAGTCGCATTATATATATATATATATATATATATATATATATATATATATATATATATATATATATATACACACACACACACACATACATACATATTGTTAAAGTTACCATAAACGGCCACATTAAATGTAACGCAAAGCATAACATAGACGTTATTGCGCCAGAACCTTGGCCAAGACCCGGTCTCGACCTGAATGAGCCAGCACCAGGGTGACAGTTCACTTTCCTTCATGAGGAAAGAATATTCCTTGTGATCTTCTCATTCACTCACGGACAATCAGGACGTGACCAAAAGCTTAGGTAACACCCAAAACTGATATCACCAGGCAGTTAGTTAACGTGGGCGTGATTCTCCCAGTCAGAGGAGGCCACGTCTCACACTCATTGGACGAGCTCCCCACACTCCATTAGAAATAGGTATAAAAGGATCTCTTCCGCCTTAAGGAAGGGATCTATCTTCTCGCTCACAAATATTACCTTAAAGTGCTGCCTCTCTGAAAACTAACTTCATCGTCAGAGTGATGTCCAGACATCCTTTAATGATTCTTCTGTGTTGTGTTCTCAGGAAATCTTCCAAGACAGATCCATCATCCAGCATCCAAACCCATGAAGAACATGTCACAACATGCGAATCTAGGAATCCAACTCATCTGATCTCATCTGACCAACGGTCCCTGACAATGTTGGCCCGCCTTGACTGCCAGCTCCTGATCCCGACCCAGATCCGGTCTCAAATCGCCTCGTAGTCACCATACTGAAAATACACCAGGAAGATATCATACATTCCATATAAATAGTGGGGAACCGACTCCCAACAAAGCCCTAGTGGTTGTGACTTCCTTGATACGCGTATGGGTCATGTGCTTTCAGTAGTATGGTCCCATACTACCTTCCACACCTACCCATATTTGTCCCAAGGATAATCACAACGCCCTAACAATACTTGCAAGCATGCTATACACTCAATCCTCACTCCCTAGAGAGAAGGCTAAATATCTCCCGACTGGCCCCACATGACTCATCCATGAAACTTCCACCAACCTACAACACTCGTGTATGCTAGCCATGATGGGTTTTGAGCATTCTAACACTTCCTAAGTGTACATGCAACCCTAATAACCTTGGATCTATGTTTGTCTAATTATCATGCAAAGTTGAATTCCAAGGTTATATTCCTATCTAGCATACATGGGGAACAATTTTAACTTAAAGTATAGATAGAATAACTTACCTTGTTGTTGTTTGTGTTCCTTGAAACCTTGTGAGCCTAGCACCCCAAGTGTGATGCCTCAAATGCTTCACACAACACCAAATGCTCTTGGAAGAACTTATGAGAGAACACACACTTCTCAAAAACGGCCAAGCCCTCTTGTTTCTTAGTGTAGCCGATTTTAGGTGGAGAACATGTTTCTTATATAGTGTTGACACATCTAGGGTTAAACCCTAATGTGTCATGACTCTTCATTTCCATGACCCATGGGTTTGTAACTCCCATGGAGCATCCTATGGGTGGAACCCAACTTGATAATCCATGGAGCCTCTTAGCCCACTATACAAGATATGGATGATTTACATAATCAACCCATATATTTAATTAGTTATCTTTTGATCACATAATTAATTCTAAATTAATTCTTGATCAAACTAATCAAATAATATTATTAATATATTAGAACTTATAATATATTAATAATCTCCAAGTGTTATTTCTCTCATTTAGTCTATCCAATTGCACGGTGCCATGCAACCCAAATGGACCATGCCGGGTCGGGTCAAGTACATACCAGAAATAGTTATGGACTTAGACACCTTATCCAACAAGCCATACATAACACTGGACCCCATAGACTTTCGAATATCTAATCCTACCCTAAGCCCTTTATAAAACAAGAACAAGATATAAGGCCAAACCAAACATTCTCAGGCTATAAGATCTTAGTTATATACAACCATGATGCATACATTAAGCAACTACAGTAATGATTTCAATTGCATAAAAGAAAGGCCCTAGGCTATCATGCATCATATAATCAGGCAATTCTATCATGCAATTCCTAAAGATCCCTACCCTATCATTAGCATGCTATTATATCATATCACAATCATCAAACCATGATGCATCCTCCTTTAGTATTTTGAATATCGTTTAAAAATCACTTTCGAAAATCTTTTCCTTAGTTTGAGATTGTATTCACACAAGTGTTCCTCCAATTCACTCAAACCAAGGCTTTGATACCAACTTGTGACATCCACAAAATTCATGAAAATTTTAAACTTTTTCAAACATGCAAAAACCACAAGTTATTACAAATTGTTTTCAAAATAGTTTAACATCAAAGAAATCCCAGAAATCATAATATAAAATGTGAGGAGGTGCACGATCAAGCCTTCGCCTTTCCGCGATCATCAGAGGTACCTACAACATAAATACAAAACTGTAAGCCCAAAGCTTAGTGAGTTTCCCCCAAAATACCACACCATACAAACCAGAACAATATCATGAACAAATAGTATGCATATAGAGCCTTCAACCTGACTGGATAGCCTCACCGGGCCTTCAGCCTATCTGGACCACTCATCAAACCTTCAACATGACTAGACTGCCTCATCGGGCCTACAACCTATTTGGACCATTCTCCGGGCCTTCGGCCTGACTGGTATGCCCAGCTGGGTCTTCAGTCTATCCGGGCCACCCTCGGTCTGTTAGCCTTCAGCACACAACATGCTCGCCTCAACCCACCCGCCATCACAATATCACATAAATATCAAATGCTATCTAGCATATACAATAATTATACAGGCCTAAAAGATCATCAATCACAACATCATCCTATATACTAGGATACAGATCTAATCGATCACTAAACATAGCATCATACGATAACCAGGATACAATCAAAAGGGTCGGCCTTGGTGCCTTTGACCCGCAAGTACAGTGAGGAGAACTCACCTCACAAGTAGTGCTGAACTAGTAAGACTAAATCCCAACTCCAAGCCTTACCTTTAGACTCAACATCCTACAACCACCATATAACCATTCTATCAAAATCTCCAAATACCCAAAATGCATTCAAAGTCAAACTTCGTTAACCATGGCCAAATTCAAAGTTAACAGTCCATGCTGACCCAACTCGTAAAGTGCATCTATTGACTCATTGGGTTCCTTCAGTACTTAGAAAAATGAGAAAACCCCAAACCAACTCGTCGAGTTATTAGAATAACTCACCGAGTTATTAGAACAACTCATCGAGTTTCTACAGTATCCAGAAAATGAGAAAACCTGATTAAACTCGCCAAGTTGGCTAAGAAACTCGTTGAGTTCTCTTAGTATTAAAGCATTTATCCAATTCCTAAATGAATCTAGTGCCACAAACCATAGATCCGGTCCCTTAGAACTAAAATACCACATAAAGTTTCTAACTTTACGTCCATGCATTGCATCAAGAGGCTAAAACACTAAAACAAATCTTATTAAGGGACTTAGAGCATGAAGTAGGGCCAAGACTTGATAAAGTTGGCGGCTTTAAGTCCATGGAGGCCATGAGATGTCTAGATCTGAAGTCATAGCTTCATAACATGCTCAAATCCAATAGTAGTCCCAAAATAAGCTAATAATTTCCATACACTTCAAATGAAGAGATCTAGCAAAGGGATGATCAGGATATCAACTTTATACCTCAAAATGGTTGCAACAACAATGAAAATCTTGGATATAAAGTCTTCCTCTAAATCAATCCTCTTCAATCTTCAAGTTCCTTCTAAAAGAGAACCAAAAATCACACTCCAAGCTCACACACACTCAAAATGAAAGATGAGGCACGAATTAGGGTTTCTCTTGATTGAGGGGACAATAAGGGAGGCCAAAATGAGTCATAAGGTCTTTAAATACGGTGTAAAAGCCTAAAATTTAGGGTTTCATATTCAGCCTTCAACTCGTCAAGTTGAGCCCTTCCAACCTGTCAAGTACATCTTGAAAAATGTGTGGCCATCATAACTCTACATTACGAGTTGGCACCTGCCAACTTGTCGAGTTGCCCTGAAAATATAAATATATAAAGCTTTAAATTCATACCTGAAGATTGGTATGTTACAACTCTCCCCCACCTGAACTAGGCTTCATCCTCGAAGCCTAGTGCAGTGAACAAATCCAGATAATGTTCTCACATCTCAGCCTCCGGCTCCAAGGTCCATTCAGATCCCCTTTGATGCAGCCATCATACCTTCGCCAAAGGTATTTCCTTTCTCCTTAAAACCTTCACCTTTCTCTCCAAAATAGCTACGGGCCTCTCAACATAATTCAGGCGACCATCCACTTGAATCTTATCTAGTGACACAACCGCATCCTCATCCAATACACACTGCTGCAACTGCGAAACGTGGAAAGTGCTATGGATCTGATTGAGCTCCTCCGGAAGATCCAATCTATACGCCACCTTGCCGACCCTGGCAATAAATTGAAATGGCCCAATGTATCGGGGACTGAACTTTCCCCTTTTCCTGAAGCGGATCACACTCTTCCAGGGTGAGACCTTCACCTCTTCCTGAAGCGGATCACACCTTTCCAGGGTGACACCTTCAATAACACCATGTCACCGACCTAAAACTCCAACTCAGATCGGCGCGGGTTGGCATAACTATTTTGCCGACTCTGAGCACTCTGCAATCGCTGCCTGATCTGTTGAATCATCTATGTAGTCTGAAAAATCACCTCGGCCCGACCCATGACCCAGTGACCAACCTCACCCCAACTGACTGGGGTACGACACCTCCACCAATACAACAGCTCAAAAGGCGCAACACCAATGTTGGAATGAAACTTGTTGTTGTAGGAGAACTCTGCAAGGGGTATGTAGGAGTCCCAACTCCCTTCAAAATCAATAACAAATGCACATAACATATCCTTGAGATTCTGAATGTTACGCTCACTCTGATCGTCAGTCTGCGGATGATAAGTTGTGCTGAAATGCAACCTCGTGCCTAGTTCCTCATGGAACTTCTGCTAGAAACGGGAGGTGAACCGAACATCATGGTCTAAAACAATAGAGAGTGGAACCACATGGTGAACAATGATATTGCGAATATACACATCGGCCAACTTCTCGGCCGAGGAGCACTCCCGAATTGCCAGAAAAGGGGCACTCTTGGTCAATTGATCCACGATGACCCAAATAGCATCCAAACCCCTGTCATCCTTGGCAAATTGATGATGAAATCCATCGAAATCTGCTCCCATTTCCACATGGGAACCTCCAGAGGCTGCAACTTTCCATGCGGCCTCTGATGTTAGGCCTTGACCATCTTGTAGGCCAAGCACCCCTTAACATACCAAGCAATCTCTCTCTTCATGTATGGATACCAATAACTCAATCTCAAATCCCGGTACATCTTGGTGGCCCCTGGTGTGTGTTCTGAAATCATCCCGAGCCCTTCCATTTGAAAATCGGAGTACCTAAAACATAAACTGGAAACCGTAAGCACAGAGCTTAGTGAGTTCCCCAAAAATACAACATAAGATACAACCATGGAATATCATGCAACATAGATATAGCTTCCATGGGCTCTCCCCCATGGTCTTTACCTGGAATGCCATGGATTCCCCCATGGTCTAGAATTCAAGTGTCATGGGCTCCCTTCATGGTCTTTGCCTAGAATGCCATGGGCTCCCCCCATGGTCTAATATCCAAGTGCCATAGGCTCCCTTCATGGTCTTTCATGCAAGTATCACAGAGCAAATAGCATTCCACATAACACTTAATGGGCTAACATTGGTGCCTTCAACCCATGGATATAGTGAGAAGACTCATCTCGCATTGCTGGATCCTGCGGATAAATATCTGGTTGATGGCTGACCAAACCCAGAACTATCAATATCAAAACAACACCTAATTAATGATTGGGTTCCAGTCCATAACCATAAATCCATACTGTGGGTAAAAAGACCATTTTACCCCTAACCTAGATTGGTCCAAAATTAAGGCCCAAACTCACAATCTGCAAGACTCAAATGCCAAATAATCAACCAACACCCAAATATGGCCTAATTTTCCAAATTCGATCTAAACCCTTACATGGTCCTTACCGTAAAGCCCAACCATTCTTCCTAGTCCAAAACACTTGTACTCAGATGGCCCATTAATAACTCAAACACCCAAGCCCAAACTTGAGGACCAAAATGCAAAACCTCATTTGACCGAATATGCCTCGTGTACTCAGTGGGTACGCTAAGCGTACGCCCAAGAATCCTAGTACGCCCCGCATACGAGAAGGTACACCCCACGTACTAACCATGACCACATCCAACCTAGAAATGTCTTAATCCCTTAAGACAATACGTCCAAAACCTCATAATAGCTAAATTTAAGTGACTTGATCTATAAAGTCGAAGGTTTTAAACCTTTGCATGGATTAATGAAGCTCAACACCAAAGATGAACTCTGAAGGTCAAAATTACTCCAAAATGTCTTAAGAACTTCTTAATGCCTTAAGACCTTAGTCCAAACTTCTAGATTTGAATCAAAGGGACTTCTTATGTCATAAAGTTCCTGACTTTATGACTTAGCATGACTTAATGGGACCCAAATCAAAACCCTAAGTCCCAAGCTTCAGCAAAAGACTACTAAATCATGCAGTGGAGGTTTATACTCATCAGGATCTAAACTTTATGACTCCATAACCCTAACAAAGGCCAAAAATGAAGCTCAAAGGTTGTGGAGTGACTTCTACTCACAAGAACCACCACAAAGGGACCAAAATCATAACCAAGTGCCACCTAGCTACTTCTACAAGAAAGAGTTGTCAAGGTTGAGACTTTATACCTCTAAAAGTTAGATCTAGGTGAACAAAGCTTGGATCCAAAAGCTCCAAGTCAAGCAATGGCTTTCCAAGAAGTTCCTTCTACCTCCTTAAGCACCAAAAACACACATAAATCACTTTAAGCTCAAGAATCACTCAAATAGGGGCTAAGGGTTGATTTCTAGGGTTTAGAGGGATGGAGGCTAAAGATATTAGGGTTAGATTATGAGATAAGGAGCTTAAATAGTGTCCAAAACCTTAAAATAGGTTTTGGGTCTTACCAGAGTACGCCCAGCGTACATATGGTATGCCCAGCATACTTCATAGAGCACTCGCGACCAATCTGATCAGTACACCCAACGTACACCGAAGTACACCATACGTACTGCCCTTTTCACTAGTACGCTACGCGTACACCTATGTATGCCCCGCGTACCCAACTAAGCCCAAAAACCACCAAACTTCTGAAGGCCATAACTTCTTCGATATAAGTCTGTTTCCAACGAACTTTATATCCACAGAAAGGTAACGAGAAGCCCTACACTTCTATCAACTCACCTTCACCTAAGAACATTCTGAACAAAACCCAAAATTCATAAAGGATCGAGATTCCAAATTACAATTATACCATTGAGCTCTGAAACACAAACAAACACCCAGATCACTTAGACTATAATCCCCACATCCAAAAAGGATAAATCCTTTCTTGCCCAAGGCCTAAAACCTTATGATAACTGATGACCGTGCCATGGCCCCGAACAACAAAATGATTTGAAATCGAGTGTTACAGCAAATGTCTCCTACATTCGAAATTGGTGTAAAAATTTTGTGAAGAATCAAGAATTTTCATTTTGCATCCCTAAAGTTTCAATGAAATAACATAATTTACCCCATTTCTCAATTGGGCTAAAAGTTATGAGAAATGGGAAAATTTCCGTATCGAGTGCCTGCAATTTATCCGAATTGACACTTTATGTCCAGTTTTGTAATTGGGGTAAAGTTTCGCGTTTTAGGCTTTTTTAGCGTAATAGGTCCCTGCAGATTTTGATATTGACAGTTTTTACCCGGATTTTCAGAATTCTTGCAACTCCCACCTAAAAGTTGAAAATTTTCACAAAAAGTGGAACTTTTTCATGACTTTTTAGTGATTGCTTTTCATGCAAATTTTTCGCGGTTTCATTTTTGGCACACATTGAGGGGGAGATTTGTGAAGTTTATTCCTCGGACGCTTCTCAACCTTAGTGGATTTTATAATCACCTATTGATTATAAAAATGATGAGAATGAAGAAATAGTGTTCTAAGCTTCTCGGGTATTCATTTGCGGATTTGAAGACCGGTGTTACTTCGAGGGGGAGTTGGTCTTTATCGCGCGAGCTCGTGTAGAAAATGAAATCGAGACATCCAATCCTAACTTTGAGGGGGGGAATGTTAGGGTGCAAAGTCATGCTTGGATGCTTCTAGTAACTTACTCTTTTGTTTGTGTGTAATGAGTTGTCTTTCCTATAATTAGGAAGTGAGTGACGCTCATTTGTGTAAGAACTTATGAGCGATTAGTCTAGTGAGAGAAATATTGCATGACCCACTTTGTAATACTTTCTAAACTAATGAGAGCTTAAAACGAGATTATTTACATCCTTGTTGTCTTCGTGTTCATCATTATTGCATGATTCACTAAATCATTTCATAATCAGAATTCGTGATCATAAAAAGGATCACTACATCAAGTCTAAGTCTAAGTCTAAGTCTGAGGTAAATAGAAGTCAAGTAGTCTAACAATATTCTACGTTTGATTTAGATAACCGTTAGAATTGTATATTTTTTGGTCACAAAGTTAACAAGCAATGTTATTCCGTTAAAAATATAGCATGCCTCAATGAACATACTTATCATTTAAATAAGAAAAACAAAAAAAAAAAAAATCAAACAAAAATATGACATACATAATCTTTTGTTGTGCAAAAAGAACATATTCTGAAATTCAGAATATGATAAATACTAGAATTGAAATTTGATGAACATTCTCAAAAATGACAATAAAAACTTTAAATTTTGAGTCAAACAACCTACGGTGTTCATGATCCGGTGAAAGAGAATAGATAAAAGAATTTCATTACTTTTTTTATGCAAATGGAAATCTAAACTTTTATACCGACTAATTCAAAAATGGACTATTCTGAAGTCAAGTTCATTTCAATAAGTAATCACAATGTAGGTCATATAAAATAACTTATACTAGCTTGTGGCCATTTCCATTAATGTCCCTAAAAATATTAGGTCTCTTTTTATATTTATAATTAGGAAGATAGTTTAGTATTAAATTATGAGAAATTACATGATTAGTTCTTATACCGTTTCTTTCAAGGAAATGGAAATATTAATGATATTATAAAACCTTTCAAGAGTTGTTTAGATACATAACGACACATGGACCAACCAACGTTAAGCACAAGACAAATTAATGCTCGACCCCTAGTGGTAACTGGATACTGCAAATTTAGGCTAATATTGTTTGGTTCACATGGACCAACTAATATATGCTACGTGGATTGTTCTCGATTAATACCCATTCTCCAGCATACACAACTTTCTAAAATGAGAGACCAATTATACAATTAAAAAAATGTAGAGTGGAGGCAGGTTTCTTCATGGTTAAGCTCTCTTTCAGGACTTATGATAGTTATCGTACGTAGCTTTCTCTTTCTAAAAGACACCAACTGTAGGAGCTTCGTCGACAAACAAAGATAAGCTTTATTGGTGAAAGAATTGAGCTTCGGATGGTACAACAACAGCCTACATAATGTCTGGTACTTGATGAATAAATAGCAATATACTCAATTATTATATGCATGTTTATATTTCCCATTAACTCCGAAGATATTGATTTATTTGTAGGAAGTAATTAATCTTTGAAGAGAGGGAGTGTTAAAAGTTGTTGGGGAGGAGTGGTCTGGCCACAATATTGGTTATCAGCAGAGTCGTTGAGACCTCCGCTTTGACCACCAACGCCAACATCATCTTTCGGGTTTGCTGCTGATGCCACCTGTAGCTGTAAATAAGCCAACATTTCATCACTTCTTCCACTTGATTTTTTTTCCTTTTTTACACAAGATTAATAGGGAAAATGACTTAAAAGCCCAACGAATTTCCAAATCATTCAAAAAACATCAATCATGCTTTGTTTGTTCAAAAAAAACCAACGAACTTAACATTTTGTCTAAAAAGTCAAACAAAGTTCCGAACCGTTCAGAAAACCCCAATTTTGTTTTGTTTAAGTTCATTAGGGTTTTTTTGTACAGGCAAAACATATTGGAGTTTTTTAAACATTTTGGAAACTTTGTTGGTCTAACAAGTCATTTTCCCGATATGGTAATAAGTCACATCATCTGTTTATCTTATTTGACTTTTAAGAAAATGTAACTTAGTTAGGCTTTTTAGACAAAATGTTAAGTTCGTTGAGTTTTTTGAACAGACAAAACATGATTGAGCTTTTTTGAACGGTTTGAAAACTTCGTTGGGATCCTAAGTCATTTTCCCAGATTAATAAGATATTTACCTGCTGCTTCAGTTCTTCCTTTTCGTCGCTTAATTTCCTTTCCTGCACATGAAGAATATTAATGTTGGATTCATATTTTGTTTAAATCTTGCATCATCAGAAATCTTCTTCACAAATTAATATACACATAAGTTAGAAGTTATAATCTAGACTTAAATCCATTGGTATTAGTTAGTTGCCGTTATCCTAACTGCCTTATATGACAGTTATTTTATGTAAAAAACAAAAACCAGTTTATGGTACTAAACTTATAAAGTAATTTATTCGTATATTTTGGGATTCAACAACATACATATGTATAATCATACAAGGTCACATACCCAGGAGAGAAAAAACTTGGCCCAACAACAAATGATAGTTAATACATGTAATCATATTTTATTTGAGACAAACTATGTTATTATTTGTGAGTGTGTGTATATAATCATACTAATTAAAAGATAGTAGTCATCTAAAAATATCAGAAAAAAATAAAAAAAATAAATAAATAACAGACAAAAAAGGAGTTGTCATGATCGTCAAAAAAGACCATAACGAACAATTATCAACAGAATTTTTAGATTCTTTGTTCATGGTGATAACAATGATCATGAATACCTGTTCATGAAAGCCTGATATTCTCTCCATCATCAACTGTGTCTGCAAACAAAGATTGTTTTGTCAATCTACAGAGACTCAATAAGATAGCAGAACCCATTTAAATTGTTGTTCAAAGATCAATTATGTTTCATAACTTTCCAATTTAAACAGAACAGGGAATCATACCACAACAGAAGAAAACAAAAACGAAATGAGAACCTAATTATATGACAATTTGATGAGAGATGGCTTTGAATAATTGGGAGCTAGAAGATCACACCTTTCTAGCACGTGTATGCATAAGAGCAGCACTAAGTTCCTCCTCTAGCTCTGTCATGTCACTCACAGAGACGACATTCCCTTTTTCATCAAGCCTGTCAAAATATCAGATTAACTTCCATAACACACACACACACACACACACACATATATATATATATATATATATATATATATATATATATATATATAGTGCAAACTGTTGAACACGACTCTTTGTATGGGAAACAACAAGACTTTTATTAAGACACTTAAGAAGACCTTACACTTTGTGAGACTACTACACACTTTTCTTACTTGGAGGCTTTTTTTGGATAGTTTGGATGTTGGATTATTTAGAGCAAATGAGCTCCACACCTATTTATAGGTGTTTCCACCTCCTTATAGGAAGTTTCTAGATCTACATAAATTCATGGCTATTCTAGAACTATCTACCATATTCTATATATATTACAAGCTTTTATATGTTTCTAGAATGTTCTATAATGTCCTAGATAAGTATAGACATTCTTGTGTCTTCCATAGTGTTCTAGAATGTTCCATAGCCTTCCAGGGTCTTCCATCTCGTTTTAGAGTATTCTAGACTCTTCCAGTATATTCCAGAGTCTTCCATAGTCTTCCATAATGTTCTAGAATCTTCTAGATCATTCTAGAACATGCTAACTTCTTCTAGACAATAACATAATTCTATTGGGCTAGTGATGACCTTCAACACTCCCCCTCAGCACTAGCCCCTATTCGTTGTACCATGTTGAGCTGATAATTAAAGCCCTCATATTTGTCAGTACTTAACCCTTTATGAACTCCATTTGCTACTTGGTCATTAGTCTTGATATGTTTCATATTGACTTCTTCCTTGAGAACTTTTTCTCTTCCACATGTTTTGTTTTTCCTTAGTTGTTGCAGTCGTTGCTTCGTATATTGTTTCCATAGTTGACAACGACATTCGTGGTTGCCTTTTGTTGCACCATAATATTGTTCGTGACCCCGTTGAACTCTCTTATATAGTTTCTTATGCCTCCCGTTGGAGAACTTGTAAGCATGTGGGGTGTCCCTTTTACAAGCCCTGGAAAATTCCTGTAATATTAACATGTTATGACGTGATCCCTTATTGATCTGATCATCTCGTTTAGATGTTGCTTGGTTGAGAGATTTTACTTTGCTCTTACGAATTAATATGTTTTTCTTCTTATTCGCCTTATCCGGTTTCTCCATCACATGTTCCACTTTTCTTCTAAGATGCGAGTTTTTATGTAACCCTAGTGACATTATGTTCTTCTTCTCCTTCGGAATGTCCATCTTTGAGGGAACAATTTCCTCCTTCAAGGTTGTCATAAACTTTGCCTCACTCTTCTTGAGACCTTTGTTGAGTTGCATAATTGATAGGATTTGGGATCCAATCCTATTTATCTTCAAGGGTACAATGTGAATTATTGAACCCTTGGTGATACGCATGGTATCATCTCTCTCAAATGACCAGGGTCGTACATTGTCTAGAAAATCCATTCCCAATACCATACGATAGTCATCCATATGCACCACTGTCAAGTCTATGGTGCCTTCCCATTCTGCTATCTTAAGAGGTACTCCATATGCAACACCAATGATAGGCTTGGATAAAGAGTTGACGACTTTCAACCGACCTGGATTTTTGGTGTATTTGATGCCCAACTTCTTAGCTTCATCTTTAGCAAGGAAATTATGGGATGCACCTGTATCTACCAAAGCCTTGGTGAATCCTCCATTTACCCTAGCATCCACGAACATTAGCCTTCCTCGTTTAGTCTTATTCTCTTCTATAGCACATAGTGCCTCAGCATCCCATTCATCCTCTACTTCCTTTTTGGAAGTTACTACATTGCTTTCCACAGACTTTTTCTTTGACCAACAATCCTTGGACATGTGGCCCCACTTTCCACAGTTGTTGCAGTTGCCTTCGAACCTCCTCCCCCGAGAACTCTTATTGTCGGTCTTTTGAGATCTCCATGGTTTTGAGGTTCCTTGCTGACTCTTCCCTTTGTCAGCATTTTTGTATCCTTCTTTAGAAGGTGGCTTGAAATTCCTCCGACTTTTACTTGTGTAGAGTGCTTCTTCTTCACTCTTCAGCGTGATGCCTCCCATTTCCTTAGCCATAGCTTCTTGGCTGGCCAACAAATTCTCAAACTCTACAAGTGATGGTTGAGCGGGCCATCCTTGTACAGCAGTAACAAAGCTTCTATATTCCGGCCTCAGTCCATGGATAATGATTCTCTTCATTCGAGCTTCTGCAATGACGGATTGTGGATCTAGTTCAGTAATCTCCCGACATATCGACTTGACCTTGTGGAAATATTGAGCAATCGTCATGTCACGTTGTGAGATTGATAATAGCTCGTTCTCCAAAAGTTGTAGTCTCGTATCATTCTTCTTTGAGAAAAGCGTCACAAACGTGTCCCAAGCTTCTTTCGGGGTGTTCTCATCCCGAATATGCTCCAACATCTCTTCTTCAATTGTGGTCTTCAAGGCAAACATTGCTTTGCCTGCTTTGATTTTCCATTTGCGTAAAGCACCATTAACGTCTTCCTCTGGTGGCGTAGTTTCGCTTCCACCAACGACCTCCCATAGATCTTGTCCTTGTAAGTAGGACTTCATACATGTTTCCCACGTTTTGTGGTTGTTGTTGTTGAGTTTCTTGATTCCTCCGACGACTTGGAGATCACCCATCGTGTTGGCAGTACCTCGGTAATACCAAACAAGCTAGTTTCGACACTAAACTTGCAGAGTTACAAACTACTCACGATACAACGAGAATCACTTGTTCTCACTATCAAGAAACCAGGCTCTGATACCAGATTGTTGAACACGACTCTTTGTATGGGAAACAACAAGACTTTTATTAAGACACTTAAGAAGACCTTACACTTTGTGAGACTACTACACACTTTTCTTACTTGGAGGCTTTTTTTGGATAGTTTGGATGTTGGATTATTTGGAGCAAATGAGCTCTACACCTATTTATAGGTGTTTCCACCTCCTTATAGGAAGTTTCTAGATCTACATAAATTCATGGCTATTCTAGAACTATCTACCATATTCTATATATATTACAAGCTTTTATATGTTTCTAGAATGTTCTATAATGTCCTAGATAAGTATAGACATTCTTGTGTCTTCCATAGTGTTCTAGAATGTTCCATAGCCTTCCAGGGTCTTCCATCTCGTTCTAGAGTATTCTAGACTCTTCCAGTATATTCCAGAGTCTTCCATAGTCTTCCATAATGTTCTAGAATCTTCTAGATCATTCTAGAACATGCTAACTTCTTCTAGACAATAACATGATTCTATTGGGCTAGTGATGACCTTCAACACAAACATGGTACGTATACCTTCTTACTGACTCTAGAAGCTCATTGCATGTTTGGAATCTTGTGCACGTGTTGTTAATTCCCTGAGTGATGGAACAATTAGTCATGTTATCTAGTGAGATCAAGATTGAACACAAAATTAAAGATCACAAATTTCTTACCATATCTTGGCAATCCCCTTCTTGAGTGGTTCTCTCTTCTGCATCAAGGCTGCTTTTATGATACCTGGAAATGATATCCTCCACTCTGAAAAATAGCTAGTCAGATAACCATTTAAGTCGATTGATTAGTTGCCACCTTTAAAAATGGGGAAAATTGCATATATAGAAAGGTAACCAACTTTAGTTGGGTTCCAAAGTTCTTCTCTTAAAGGTAACAAACTTCTAGTTTTCTATTTTGGTGAGCAGTTGCTGCCAGAGAATCTCATTGCCAAATCAACGTATAATTTATCATTGTATACTGTTCTTTTTCTCTATGCGGGACAACAAGGAGACTGGTAGGCTAATTATATCCCTCATCCGGATATTCTGGTTTATCGATAGTGTGTATATCAATCAGAATGGATTGCATTACAAATGGAACCAAAGGCCCAAAGAAACTTGATGTGTGGTGGGAATAGTGGGTTTTTTCTGTTGAGCAGATCATCAGTCACCCAAAGTACCATGAACTGGAAGTTTGTTATTTTAATTTTTGGTTTTCAAAGTGGATTAGATTTTTCTGCAATTTGCTACCATTTCGTACTAACATCCAACTTACATTCTAACTCCAACCGATCAAACATACCGACTGAGACTCCTGTGTTCTTCTCTCCTGTCGTACCTTAATATGTGCGTTTTGAGTGTTGCTTATGGTTCATTCTCCCTAGCAACTCTTGTGTAATACCCATTTAGGATAAACTCATAAGGGTCCAACACATAAGGTTCATATTTAAGATAAAAGTCAAGAGGTGTATATTTATTGGTTATGGTTCATAAGAGGTGAGATACCGCTTAATCACTTTTTGGATGGACAAAAGTTGAAGGCTTATCAGAAAAGCAGAGATATCACACTAAATGAGAATACACTATACAATGGTAAAACCTGAACCAGAGTCTGAAAGAAAGCATAATCCATATGGAAAAGGTCATGTATTTGAAGAGGTTCCAGAAAATTACCTTGCATGTCTTAGTAGCTTCTCAAAGATATGTAAAGGTTCAGAGGAAGCATAGATGACAATGAGAGAGATTTGAAGCTAATACAGGATATGGTAGCTTAAAGCACAATGATATTGATTATAGATATATGTGTATTAATTAGAGTATCTTTACTATAAATCCATGATTTGTAGGTAAATTCAAGATTTGTAGACATTAGCTTGTCATCTATAGCTAGGATATCCTGCGTAGTTAGCCTTTAAATAGGCTCTTCTAGTGAATAAACATGCAAGCTTGTCATGTATAGCTAGGATATCCTGCGTAGTTAGTCTTTAAATAGGCTCTTCTAGTGAATAAACATGCAAATTATTGGAAAACCTTATGGTATCAAAGCTTTAGAAGTATCTTTCTTTTTCTTCGCTCCACATTCGTCAAAACCTCATCTCTATTTGTAGTGTGTGTTTCAGTCTAGTCGACCCATTCATGGTCGGTGAAATCACTTCAAATGCTTCATCACATAGCCTACCCTTTTTAATGTTTCTGGTTCTACCTAGCGTGGTCATGAAGCCTCCATTTCTTATGAGTATCCATAATTTTAACGGTTATGTATCTTTCATCAATGGGTACAATCTATCAAGATGTACAATGGTAGAAAAGGAAATGAGGGTTATCTTACCGGAGAGAACAAGACCATAAATAAGATGATTTTAGGTACAAATCAATGTCATGGAACTCGTTAGGTGCTAGTCGATCGATCGAATGGGAGTAGCAAGTACTCTTCCTAGTACCATGGATGTAGAGATGGTCAACATTGTTACAAAGCACAAACCGGTCTTTGACTTAAATCAATCCTAGAAAAGAATGGACTCATTAGGATCAGCCTTAGTCCTACACTGGTTTGTTAGTCCTTAAATAGTCATACAAGTTAAAGAACCATTTTAAAACCGGACATAAATCAGCCCTAAAATGAAAATCGGTTGCATTGCTAAACCAGTTTAAATTAAACCAGACTGAAATCAATATTATTTTATTATATTTAAATATTATAGATTAAAAGAAGTCATGTCGTCCTTCTCGATTTTCTCTTTGATCATACAAATTTATTGCTAAACATAATACATGCATTGCTAACTACCCATAAAAGCATAGATTGATTAATAACCATACATAACACATATTTGGCTCTTTAAATCATTTAATATGCATTCATTCAATCATGCTATGACAAGTGAATGATGTAGTGATTAACACTAATTTTGTTTTTCCTTTCACATCAAATAATGATATTTTCTTCTAAAGTTCCGACCTCTCCACTTCCATCTACATGATGATCTTGAACTTAATTTCCAACATATATTTGATAAGTCTTGTTATCTTGCAAATTCGTAATCGATTAACAATAAGAAACAACATCCATAAGTCCAAGTCTACAACGACTAATTAAGTAATAACATAAACATCCTCACACTCAACTAATACCATTAAAGAAGAAACGCTTGTCTTTAATATAGTATTCTAAGAAGTCCCAATTGAAGAGGAAATCAATATGGTTCTAAATACATACAATTAATAAAGTCGAATAAGTAGTGGGATCCTATGGCGAATCCAAATGACTACCGAAGGCAATCCAAACATATCTCAAAAGATGCAAAATACACCTAAAGAGATATCAAACACTTGGTCACATAAACAAGTGTAAAACCCAACTATGAGACATATTACAAACGAGAATGCAGAAATAAAATAATAAGGTCCAATAATGAGAGCAACACATAACAAGATATAGCAAATGTAAATGGCAAAGAAACAAACTTACGAGATAAGAGCATTTAACGTGGTTCAACCATTGGGATGCGATGCACATTCATGAGGAGAAACGGATGACTTCTATTCTTAATCAACAACAATCAAACGGAGGTTACAAATCACTTATAAGTGACCAAAATGAAGAAACGAAGCTCTTTGTCCTCTAAGAAATTGCCACAGAGAAGAACAAAAAAAAAACTAGCCATAAAATAACTAAGGTGATGTTTGTTTTTTGTCTGCGGATCCTTGGCCTCTTTTGTCTATGCCGCGTAGACCATGCGTAGACTTTAGCGTTCAGAGATTGTTTCTTAGAAGACCGCATACCTAAAAAGGTTCATGTGTCTTCTTTTGCGTCCTCTTCGTGTCGTCGTGGCACATATGTGGATTAAAGTTTTCTAACATTTTAAGACATTTTCAAGCCTAAAAAACCATTTTTTTTGAATATTTTTTTCTTCAAATGCCTCTTTTTTTTTTTTTTTTTTTTTTTTTTTTTTTTTTTTTTTGAATGCCTCCTTTTTGCAACCTCTTCGAACATTAATATTTTTTGCTTGCATGCTTTTTTTATATTTCCTCATTATAGCTACAACGAATTATAAAAGATATAAAATATATTCGTTAGTTCACTCCATTTTACTTTTAATTTTTTATATTACATCATATTGTTTAAAAATTACATAACTATCCTATTGTCATTATAATACAAAATAATTTAGGTAGACAAATTAATTATAATATAATGTCACATAAAAGAAACAAAATAAAAAAATGGTCGTGAAAAATGAAATTGTTATATCATAATACATAAAATTTGATCCAGATTTGTTAACTATTTGTAATAAAGTCGTAAAATAGCTAATTTCAAAAGATGATTTTTATAGAAATATTGACCAACAACAAAGGGTTTGTAAGATTCAAATATTGATTATCTTAAATGAATTGAAATTTAAAGAAATTTGAATTTTATGGTACCTTTCAGTGTTAAAAAAATATAAGTATTTAAATTTCAATATTAAAAAACTATTTGAAGTTTTAAAATCAGTTTATTAAAGTTTGGTTTATTCTAGAAGCCTGGAAATGTTAAAAAAACAAATAGTCTTCTTCTTACACACTGTAACATTTGGGTCATCTCTTCTACGAAGGTCTGCACATATGGTCTGTAGACTGCAAACCTTTTAACACTGAAAAAACAAAAAACACTTAAATTTTGGTATTTGAAAACCCTTCAGAAGAAAATCGCTACATGTATACTGCTTCCGGTGGCCATTTCAGTTAAAAATCTCCACTTCAAGTGGGAAGCAAGCGGTGAATCTAATCTGATTCACAAAATTTAAATCATGGCTACCAACAAGTGGCGATTTGTAGTTTTGTCCACAGTTCATCTGAAGAATTTCCAAAATATCGAATTGTTGTGCATAGGAGGCACTATGTATCACCTAAAAATAACATATACAATGTTTTCAATTAAAGATTAAATATTTTATACAATTTTAACAATTTAATATATCTATTTTGACCTTTTAAAGCCTAATTGTACACTGTAATTGTAAGTTATACAAAAAGTCATTAATACCTTGTTAGGGTTTTTAAAATGTATTGTCATACATTACGGGAAAATAAAACAATATATAAAATATATTAACAGCTTATTTTTTATTAGAAAAATATGGGATAATGAAAAAGTTAACCTGAACTTATATCCTAAAAAGGTCGGAAAAATGTAAACGGAAAAAAATTAACTAAGACTTGTATGGGCCTTAGTTGTTTAATATTACAAAAAGCTAAATTGTTTAGGACAAAAACTAGTAATTATGCATATCTATCAAGATTCAGAAGTACTCGGCTAAGGCTAATCGTAAAACTAATCATTTGAGCAAGTTATATATATATATATATATATATATATATATATATATATATATATATATATATATATATATATATATATCAAAAATATTATAAGTTGATAATAGAATAGATAAATATTATATTTTCAGATGTCAGATAAATATTATATTTTCAAATTCTAGAATTATTTGATTAATATTTCAACCATGATGATTTATATTGATTAGTTAGGTCAAATTACTTCATCAAATTGAACAACTACCACTAAGTAATAATGTTATTAAATTTTAGATATATGATAGTGAACTCTACAAAAAAAAAAAAAAAAAAAAAAAAAAAAAAAAAAAAGGGTTGAGCCTAATTTATTATTTTATCATTTGGGCCCTTTTTCATAAATATTTTAAAAACTACATGTTTCTTCTTGTTCTAATAACTTTTCAATAAAGTAGAGATGAATGGGGTCTCCACCTCTATCTATCTTATATTTATTCTCCTCTTGCTTCCTTACAAGACGTGATAAAGAGCATCCACAACCTCTAACCTCCCTTCTAGGCCTCTTCTCCTCTAGCTTCCTTATTTGTACCAACTTGCATCAACTTTTACTGATTTGTTAGTATTTTAACCATTTCACATAAACTTAGATCGATTTTATCCAAATTTATACCAATTTAACCGAGTCCGAGATTTTAGACCGATTTTCCATAATTTGCCACGGTCAGGTACCAACATTTCCGCCGAGTAGGCCAAGACACCAAGCTTTACAACATTGGCACAAATCATGGAAGGTTGATAATCACACCAATACACAAAGTTTTACAACATTGGCACAAATCATGGAAGGTTGATAATCACACGATTAACCCGTGGCTTATTAGTTTTATGATTAATGATATATATCCTAAATTACTCCTTTTACTATTTAAATCTCATCTCCACTATACACAATATAGATATCGATTTATATGGTGCAGCTTTAGAAGCCCTTCTCTAGAGTTCATCTTGAGGCATCTAAGGATTTTGATAACTTTGATGTGTTTTTAGTATGACACCATATTACGACTCACCGCCCTAATTTTACTAGCCTTGTATGAGATAAATAAATCAAGCATTACCTTACTTTATACTTTGAGTTTTTCCATTACTTGTAGAATCCTTGGAGTATTCTATATTCAACTCCTTTCCATTTGATTATTTCATTTTTGAAACTTTGTACATCCATTGTTCGAGCAATGCATTTTTTGTTGAAGGATGCCAAATTTGGAAGTACACCCTTTGGGAAGTCATCTGAAGATTTAAAAGTAACATTCACCATAGATTGATGATGACTATAAATAGATGGCCAAGTTCCCTATACTTAGAGGCGACACAAGTTCGAGTGTCCAACACCTTGATTAGATCTCATTTTATTGTACCAAAGGGCTTCTAGCCCAGCGATATCAGATGTTGCCCTCACTTATTGAGGTTAAGGCTTAAGTCTTGTCATGGACATAGGTGGAACTAAGAAGCAGTTTATAAGTATATTAGCATTGTTGTTCAAAATAAAATATCTCATGTAATTGTAAGCCATAGTTGTATTATCAAAACAAATTTGTCTAGTTTGTTCATAGACATGGCATGGTTACCATGATCGTGCAAACCATGTAAGATTTTGTGTTTTATCAATTTGTACATTAATATGTGCTTGTTGTATGTTGGTTGGCGTTCATTTGTCGATACAATATTCTAAAATATACACATATTCGACATAATCTAACATCATAGACAATATCTTTTTTATTTTTTGTTTTCTTTTTTTGAAAAAAGAAGTTTTGAAATTTGTTAGATGTTTTTTTTTCATTTTTTCATTTTCATATGTATATTTTTTATTTTTTGATATCCAAAATCATGTCCCTTTATCTTACAAGAGACTCATGGCCTTAAATGAATCATATATATATATATATATATATATATATATATATATATATATATATATATATATATATATATATATATATATATATATGAGTAGGATCAAATGAGAACACCTAAAAGGTTGAGAACGCGAGAACAGATCTGAACCATTCAAATACTTAGATCTAAGGTTATTATTAAATGGACTATTTATGAAAAATTCTAAAACTAATGGTATTAAAGTGTAACTTTAAAATGATCAGAAGGGCATAATAGAAATTGCAATTTTATCTATTTCCTATAATTTCTCACCCTCTCACCTATTTCCTCTCATCTTTCTCCTATTCCATCATCTCTCGTCACTCTCTCTCTAGGGTTTTATAACAAATCCGCCTCCATCATAAAATTCACGCCATCATCGATCTGGGCATCACCCAGTATTACACCATCACAGACCCAAAAATCGAATCTATACAACTCTTCTTTCACTTTGATCGACACCACGCACAAGAAAAAATCACAGGTAATGGTATCAATTACAAAACTCGAAATTGGACCTCTTCTCTTCTTTAAGCGATCGAACAACCGCAGTCAAGAAAGAAATACGAAGGCAAAAGGAAATCGGGTCGGTGGCTGCTGTTCTTCCGTTGAGAGATTCGTGATGTGGGAGGCATCTCCGGGGTCGACGAGACCGAAGAACGAAGACGTGAAGAAGCAGCGAAGGTTCGATCATTCTCATCCGGCTGTGAGGTGCGAAGGAAGGAGGTAGTACCCTCGACGTTTGGCCAGATCGAAGAAGAGAGAGGGAGAGACGAAAACAGGTGGATGGGGCAATCGATTTCCTGCGAGTCCCTTTTTGGGTCTATTCTTCGTCGCCGGTAGTAGCGAACTAGAGAAAAATCAAGCAGCAACAGTCGCAACGAAAAGGGGGGCTGTTTGGCTTGGTATTGTTCGATTCTCATTTGGAGACTAACAAGGATTGCCTTGTATTAGATAAAGTTAATGATAATGTGTATCATGTGTGAATAGCAGTGTATTCATTTGCGAATTGCAGTGTATTTATTTGTGAATAGCAGTGCATTCATGTGTGAATAACAGTGAATGAATAGCAGTTCATTCATGTGTGAATAGTAGTGTATTCATTTGTGAATAACAGTGAATGAATGTATTTATTTATAATTAGAGGTATTCATTTATTCAATTCTGAATAACAGGGTACTTATTTCTTAATAGCATTGTATTCATTTGAGAATAACAGTGTAAGCATGTGTTAATGAGTATATTTATTTATGATTAGAGGTATTCTTTTTATGAAGAAATGATAATTTTTACACTCTTTTTATTTTCAATTGATTAAAAAAAGAAATTGGATTACTTGTAAATTGATGTATATTTATTTGTGATTAGAGTAGTATCAGGTTTTTTGAAAAAAAAAATCATTTATGATACAAATGTACTAATTTGGTGTTCGATTTCTATTCATTTTTTTAACACACACACACACATACACACACACACACACACAAAAAAAAAAAAAAAAAAAAAAAAAAAAAAAAAAAGTGAAATAGGAGAAAAAAATTGTTTTTTGTAAGAATTTTTTTCAATTTTAAAATAAATTTTGGTAAAAATGATTTTTATATTCCATTAATAGGAAAAATAAAAAATTTAATATTTATTTCTTTTTTGGTAACTGATCCTAAATTTAAGGGAATTTGATTGAATTTTAGTTTATTTTAATTTAATTAAAATATACAATTACTAGTATGTCCTTATATATTGATTGGTCCAGAATTGTTCTCGCGTTCTCAACCTTTTAGGTGTTCTCATTTGATCCTCTCCCTATATATATATATATATATATATATATATATATATATAGAGAGAGAGAGAGAGAGAGAGAGGACTCTTTTTTCGGTGAAGACTCGTGCGGACACTTAAAAAAAAATTGAAAAAAAAATATAAATCATAAAATCAAGCATAGCAATATATTTGAGAGAAAAAAATTGGAAAAAAAAATATTTTGATCATTAAAATTGAAGTATGGATCATTTTTATTATCCATAATTCACGTTTTATGATCGATGATTCAACTTTAATGATCCAAAAAAAAATTCTCTCCGATATAGTACTATGCTCGATTTTATGATTTGTATTTTTTTTATATATTTTTTTTCAATTTTGTTAAGGTGTGCTCATGTCTGTGTGTACTACACCAACCTTTGGTGCATTGACCAACTAAGGTTCTTTGATGGTAATGCTTAAAATGGTTGCTTAGGGTCTAGATAGTGTAATATGTTCTTGGTAGAGTTTGATAGCTAATGAAATATTATATTATAGTGATTTTCCATTGGCGTTGTTAATGTTGAGATAGCTTTTTTGTGATTTTATTCAACATATAGACCAAAAAATATGAGACAAGTGCTTTATGAAGGAAAATAATGTATATTGAAATTTGAATTTATAGAAAGTCAATTATTTTCATTTTGAGTATTTATATAACACAGTAATGTGTTTTACACTTTATGTTTTAGATATTTGAAATAACGATGATGATTGTTGGTCATGGATTATATACAATTTTTAAAGATGGTTTATTGTATGTTTTCCTGTTTAGTTAGAATCATAGTTTACATTGCTTATAGGATAATTATGTTGTCATGACCCGCATTATGTTCTCACATATTTGATGTTTGAAGGAAAACATGTGGCCAATACTATAGTCTCTTCAACCGTTAATCTTGAGTGCCAAAAAATAACATTGACATGTGCAATTTTAGCACAACTAAAATATTAGCCTACATATGGATGGATATGACTAATATCTTAAATATTTTATTGTTGAATTGTGATTCAACTAGGGCATTCAAGAGAGATTGATTTAACAAATTGAAGAAAAAAAAAACAAAATTAAGAACCTTGTCAATACAAAAGGTAGAATGACATGTTATGTAACTCTGAATACTGTATGAGGTTACTGGTATTCTTAGCACACATTTATCAATACAAGTCAATGATTACTTTATGAAAATGAAACTGAAAAATATAAAGGATCCCAATAAGGGGACCACTCGAACCAAAGAAAATAGATGAGTATTATGGTTTTCCATTCACTCTCCATTCTTTCTCCTTTGTCAAATCATGTGTTAGAGTATATGCATTAAAGTAAAATACACTTTTAGTCCATATCCCATATTAGTTATTTAGATATTGTCCAAAGGGGATGATTTTGCATTTCTCATTCCTAATTCATTCTATAAAACTTTATACATAAGGCCTATTGAAGGAAATAACCATTTTCTTTTCGTCCTATTCATTTTCTTCATCGCCTCGTCTTCTTCCTATATTACCCTAAAATGTAGCCCGCAAAGTGGTGTTACTGGAAAATGTGGATTTGAAGGCTTTCATATTTTGGATTTGTATTTGTTGGATGAAGAGATGATTTGTTTTGGCCTATTTTAGGATTTTGTAGAAAGGAGCATGTTTTTTTAAATGCAGAGTTGTGTATAACCCTACTTGTGCAATCATCCCTCCTAAATTATTAACCGAACTCCTTGATAACTTATCCATGAAAAACCAAATATGAGCAACATGAACTTCACACCTAAAGAAACTAAATCTGACTGATAACATAATTTTGATCGACTTGGGTAGAGTTTAGGCGAAGTGACTTGACAACCAAAGGAAACTCCTACAACGTAAGCACGATAATCAAAAGTCAAAGGAATTCGGTTGGAGCATTCCAACTACAACGTGGTTTATGGTATTCGATGAAGATACCCATAGGTAAAAAAAAAAAAAAATTGCAATTGAAATTTATGAGTGAGGTTGAGGTTTAAAGACAATAAGCAATGGGCGATGTGACTCATGTGAAAGAGAACTTGGGGAGGAGGAAGCGAAAATACACGCAGCGAGACCCGTGAATTCTTAAACATGTTTTGCAAATTAGTGATGGCATGTGTTCACGTTCTTTGTCGCTACCACAATCTTCAATATAAACATTATACTATGATGTTTATAATGATTATAGTGAGCATCAAAGTTTTGAGTTTTAAAAACAATAAAAAGATCAAAATCATGACGATACAGTTTACTTGATTTTGATTTTGTTTATTGGTATTGAAGTTACAATATAATTTACTTGATTTACTACATAGTTTTAACAATTGAGATGTCAGCTTAGAATGCCCAAGGACCTAAAGTGTTGGAAAACACTGATGTTTAATCTGCAACTTGATTACAATACAAATTAATCAATACATAATCAATTATTGCACAATTATCACTAATAATAATTTAATCTGATCTAACTATTGCTTATAAAATTAACATAATACTAAGCAATTCAGATTAACAAATTGGATACCCTTAAAAATTTACAGAAACAAATGATATTACAAGAATGGATCTCCTCCAAAGTAGGATCGATAATACTATATAAAATTTACATAATGCTATGCAATTTAGATTAACAAATTAGATACCTAAATAATTACAGATTAAAATTTTATGGAAGCAAATGAAATTACAAGAATGGATTTCCTGCTAAGTAGGATGGATAGTACTATGACCTAATGACCATAATAATATTTTCGAGTTCAACTACCTAGTAGAACTGTGAGCATGAAAGAACAAATAAACCAAAAAATGAATGGAAGTTAGTATCAAAACTTATGCTAGGGCAGAAGCATAATCTCACTTTAAGGACTCATCTAACTAGTTATACTTCTTTTTATCTATATTCCCCACATCCATAAACACCAAGTCGTGTTAATTTGCATGATAAAAAAAAAAACCTTTATCAAAAGTTCAAATTAACTAATTCATAAATACATTCTATCCAAAGGCATTACCCGAAGTCCAAACCAATAAACCAGAAAATAAAAAATCAGTGCACAAGTCCCATGCAAAAAGGCTGACTGTGACTAGGATGACTGAAACAGATGTAAAGATACATCTCAAGTATCCGAACTCCCACAGATTCAGATAAGAGCACGAATCAAGTACTGCTACATAGATATAATTATGCCCTAGAAATCTTCATTCCGGTTGCAGATATATCGCACATTCTATTGCTAAAGCGTATTGCTTCGTACATGACAGCAGTAGAAAGGGTAAAGAATATGATAACTGAATATAATACAAAACGATTGCTGACCTGTTCGTGCCGCTGCAGTATTCATAAAGCTTGCCATTGGAGGAGAAGACGACGACGGCGACAGCAGCGTCGCAGAGAACGGAAAGCTGCCGCGCTTTCTTGTTTAACCCTGATCTCCGCTTTGAAAACGTCACTTGTCTGCTACTCTTGTCTTCAATTCGCTTCATCTCCAACTTTCTCCGCCCCATCGTAAGCCAAGATCTCCTCCAGACCTAACTTTTTCAGTTCCGATATGTATCGGCCACTTGATTTCTATGCGTTATCTACTTATCTACAATCATATATATCCTTTTTTTATATGCTTTGACGGAAGGGCGCCTCGTCATTGAAAGCCGAATACCCCCGCTCTACACCTGTTTCTTGAAGAAGAAAATAAAAAGAAAACAAAAAAGGTTTAGGGTACTATTCGGTCGTATGTTCTGGACATCTCGGATTTGACGGCGGTTTACTTTACCATTCGTATTATCCTTTTATAGTAAATTTTAGTACAATAATGTAAATTAAAGAAACGGTCCCTGTGGTTATATTCTTTTTTGAATCAAGTCCAGTTTTTTCAATCATAACACTCTTCATCCCTGTGATCTTATTTTATTTCGGTTTTGGTCTCTAACAAACATGAAAGACATAATTTCCCTTATCACATTTTGTATTTATACTTTTTTCTATAATTTTATATATTTTTAAATGAATGGCCCACCATACAATCCAACCCAACTACAACCTCATTTCTCGGTTTCTCCTCCATTTCTCTATTTTTATATCCATAAAACCATACATTGATTTACCTACTATTTAATTTGTTTTTGCAGCCAAATCCTTCTCTAATCTCCATTCATTTATTTACCTCCAAAACCTTCTCTACGTCCTTTATTTCGATTTCTATCTCCAACGACATACATTCATTTACCTATTCTTAAACTCGTGTCTGCAAACAAAGATTGAATAGGATTATTTACCTGCTTTCAAATCGAATTTTATCCAACGTATCCGAAGAATTGCTAATCAATTCTTAAAGGAAAATTTGCAACCAATAGGTTCACGCCGCCACCAGCGCAGTCGCTAATGGTGTCACTTCCTTTCACTTCTATCCCTTGCTACTGTCACAGCATAGCCACCGACACCATTGTTAGTACCTTGCGCGTATATCCATCTCCCAATATTTTCCTTATTCCTCTCTTCCAAAATCGATCTCAAACTTCTTTCCTTTCCTGATCCCAATCTTGATTTCTCATTTTCTCTCCCAATCACTAACCACCACCCACTCGGGTTTATGGAAATGGAGACCAGAGAGCATGACAATGATTAGAGTCACAAATATGGGGAATAAGGGCTACAAGTTTAACATTGAAGGAATAAATGGCAGGGATAGTTGTGGGGTTGGATGAGGGATCCATATGATTTAATAAAAAATAATAATATATAATTCATAAAGAAATTAAAAACTAGTATCAAGATGTAATAGTCTTTTTAAGTTGGTTAGGGATAAATATTGTTACAAAATAAAAACACATAGTTAATGAGTGTTACAATTGAAAAAATTTGACTTGATAAAAAAAAACACATATAACAACAAGGACCATTTTTGTAATTTACTCTTAATATAATGAAAAGTTTAAAAACTATTCACGATAAAATCATCCAATGAGTTTTTTCATATTTTCTTTTTGCAAGAGCTTTTTAAACTAAAAAGTTCTTGAAAAAAAACTATAAACACTACAAGATAACCTTTTTCAAATCAAAACTTTCGAAGCTATTTGTTAATTATAAATATTTTTCCTTTAGTTTTTTCAATGGTTGTGTAGCTCCCATATTTTAAATATATATATTTTTTGTTTTGTAATTTTACCATTTCAAAAAGATAATTAATTAAAATTAATGTATATATGTTATACTTTCCATCTCGTTTTCTCTCTCTCTCTCTCTCTCTCTATATATATATATATATATATATATATATATATATATATATATATATATATATATATATATATATATATATTGTAACGACCCAATTTTCATGTCCCAAAATTTCATTTTAAAATATTACTTTAGAAAACATTAATAAATAAAAGCATTGTTTGATCACGCCATAACACATCGCAAACCATGTTTTAATATTCAAACCATACAATCCATCAAATATCAGAGTACAATCCCAGTGAATCTCGTAAATGCGGAAACCGAAGAGTGTGTGTGTGACATGCTGCTACCGTGCCGGCTCCTTTCCCCTAGCTGAGGAGGTACCTGAAACCAAAACTGAAACCGTAAGCACAAAGCTTAGTGAGCTCCCCCAACGTACCACATACCATACAAACACATAACATACGTACTGCCAGGCTATTCTGGGGTGCCTGACTACCCGGTACGGCCATTCTAGGGTGCCGACCTACCCATACGGCCATTCTGGGGTGCCGTCTTACCCGTGTCAAGCCATTCTGGGGTGCTGACTACCCATGTCAAGCCATTCTGGGGTGCTGACTACCCATCGGTCCTAACAACCGATCCTCGGGGACTGGTCCCCTCCCGCTACCTCTATCGCATAACATAACAGACCAACATACAAGCATACCATCACATACGGTCAGATAATTCTGGGGTGTCTGACTACCCAGCGGTCCTAACAACCGAACTCTACTACTATTGCATATAACGTATCATGATAGCATGTAACATAACAGGTAATAGCAAACCTAGATGATATCACAAAGACAATCATCTATCATACGTCTCCTACTGGTGGGCCGGCATTGTGGCCTTAGACCCACCACTACTGGAAGGTAACTCACCTGAACTGCTGAGCCCTACTGATAAATCTCTGGCTGCTACTCGACAATCCCCTGATCCGCTGCTCCTCCAGCTCTCCGAGCTATCAATATACATATAACACTTAGTCTGACAGTTAACTAAGTCAACTCTGGTCAAAGTCAACCTTCCAGGTCAACCCTACTCGCCGAGTCTTCCTAAAGACTCGCCGAGTTCATAAGCTCAGGGTCTTTCTTATTCGCGACCCGACTCGCCGAGTCAGTCCATGACTCGCCGAGTCCAACCAGTTCCAAGTCCTGTCCTGTCCAACTCGCTAAGTCACCACCCGACTCACTGATTCGGGCCTCGACTCGAAGGGTTCAGGGTTTTCGCGATCTGACTCGCCAAGTCCAAGAACAGACTCGCCGAGTCCTAGACACTCTTCAACCAACTCGCCGAGTTGCTCATCCAACTCGCCGAGTCCATGCCTAACTTCATCCGACTCGACGAGTTGTTCATCCTACTCGTCGAGTTCCTCCTCATCTTCAAGCTACTCGCCGAGTCCACTAGAAGGACTCGCCGAGTCCAGTCGGTTCTACATACATGCAGAGGACCTTTGAGTCATGCATGGACTCCAAACTGTAGATCCACTCTTTTAAGGTCTATTCCTTGCGTAAAGTTGCAAACTTTACGTGTAGAGAAGGAGATCTAGGCAAGATACGCCATTAACTAGGGTGTAAGGCCAAGGGACTTCAAAATCAACACAGTGACTGATACTTTATGCTTCTCCAGGCCCTAAAACACTTGAATCTGAAGTAGCAACTCCAGATCCGGCTTCTAACCCAAAATAATAACATTATGGCAAAAGAGCCCCAACAACCACACATAGATCTAGGTGCAAAAAGGGTCCAGGAACTAGTTTATTACCTCCAAGTGCTCAAAATGAACTCACAATCCCAGATCTATAGCTCCTTCTTGCTCCTCCAAGTTCCTTCTTCCTTTTCCAAGCTTTAAAGCACCTTCCAAGGCTCAACTAAGAGATATGACGGCTAGGGTTTGATATCCAGGGCTAAAGAGGCAGTAAGGAACCCTGGGAAGAAGATTAAGACATTTATATAGGCCCCAAGTCCCGAATTTAGGGTTTTCCACGCACAGACCAGACTCGCCGAGTCACCCTGGTCGACTCGCCGAGTCGGTCACTTACTCCCCGACCCGGATCCCGCTCGGACTCGCCGAGTCCCTCCTTAGACTCGCCGAGTCGACCCCTAAACTTAGGGTTTTCTTTCCTTTCTTGGTCTTCGAAACTTTGGGTGTTATATATATATATATATATATATATATATATATATATATATATATATATATATATATATATATATATATATATATATATATAGAATCAAGATCAAATTAGAAGGAAATTTTTGGTAGGAAGGTAAGAAGTTTTTTTCTATATATTTTTTTCGCGAACAAACAAAATGAATCATTAGATGATTCATTTGTAAGATGATTCACAACAAAAAGTTTTCAAAAAAACATCTCGATGATTCATTTATATAATGATTTTGTTGTTATTCACTAAAATTGTAATAAAAGTGAATTTTTTCTTAATTTACTTAAAAATGAATCATAAAGATGTTTTTTTGAGAATTTTTTCTTGTGAATCATTTTACAAATGAATCATCTAGTGATGAATCATCTAGTGATTCATTTTTTTTCTTGTTCGTGAAAAAACTATGTAGAAAAAAAAAACTTCTTACCTTCCTACCAAAAAAAATTTCTTACCGGATATATATATATATATATATATATATATATATATATATATATATATATATATATATATATTATACTAGAGGTCAAAATACTTCAATCAAAATTCATTTAAAATCTAATATTTCAAATACTTTTTAATAATAATTGTAAAATTTCCAGCATGTGTTACTTAATTGATTGTGTAACATCCAGGACTAAAATTTCATTTTTGATATAACAATTTAGAAAACATTTATAATAAAACATCGTTAAGTCCCATCTTTTCGTAAAACCATAATCTCATGTCTTAAGGTCATATTATAAAATAGTAGCATTGTCATAGTACAATCTTAAGAAATCTCATAGTGCGGAATCCTGCGTGTGTGTAACGTGACGTTACCACACCGACTCTTTCCCTTTCGCTGAAGACGTACTTGAAACAAAACTGAAAATGTAAGCACAAAGCTTAGTGAGTTCCCCCATCATACCACATACCATACAATCATATAGCATACATACTGCCAGGCATATCTGGGTGCCTGACCTACCCCTTCGGTCCTCTCGGTCGGTGGCCTTGCCTAGCATATATAGGTGTTGGCCTACCCTTTTGGTCCTCTCGACCGGTCTCGGGGGATTACCTCACCCCTTACTACTACCACATATTATCATATAATCATCATCTGTCTAGCATGGATGGGTACTAAACTACCCCCTTCGGCCCTTATCGGCCGTAACTTGGGGACTATCTCCCTCTACTGTTACAATCACATAACATCATAACATGATAACACATAAACATATCAAGTAACAGCAAACACAGACAATTATCACAAAGACAATTGTCTAACACACTCCTACTAGTGGGTCGGCATTGTGGTTGTAGACCCACTGCTACTGAAAGGTAACTCACATCGTGATACAGCGTGTCTAATCTTGTGGAAAGTATTCTCTAACAGCTACTTAGAAGAGTCCCGGCTATCATGGTCATATTAACACTAAATTAGAATCTATAACAATACTTGGGTTAAAATAACCATTTCACCCCTTGGTCTAATTTTAGAACATTCATAAGACCCCACTCTAGCGCATTAAATCTAATGCACTCAAGGCCCTTTAAGACTCCCTAAAGGTCCACTAATGGCCTAATTTTCCAAATTGGGTCCAACCCTTCAAATCGGCCATTTCACAATTTCTACTAGGTTTTTAGCCCAAAACAAAATAATCCCAAATTGCCCAATATGGCCCAAGGGCCCAACACTTCTAATTCCAGATTCCAAGGTCCAAAATTATGCTTTACAGTGGGCTATGAGGCCTAAAAGTCCAGACCCAACCCTTTAAGGCCCAATAGCCCAAAGGAATCCACTCTGCATACGTACATGCGACATACCTACGCTGGCCTTGACCACATACGGGAAGTTGACCCAGTATGTGCGGCGTACTAGGGAGTACGCCCAGCGTACTGGCCAGCTTCCGTGGGACTTCATCCATGACTTAATCCATTTAGCTTTTATGTTAAAATGTAGATCTAGGTCATTTGAGACCTCCTAAACCATAAAGTCATGAACTTTATGTGTTTGCATGCATGGTTGGGGGTCAAACATGGTTTTGGGTCCTTTAACAAGCTTTAATACCCACTAACACTTGCATGGTTGTGGCTAAACCACCAATGTCTGATTTTTATGACTCTTAGTGCCTCTAAGAGTCTAAAAAGACAGCTATTATGGTATGAAATCATTAAGATGCAAGAAGCCTCAACAATGGAGTCCAAAAGTAACCTTAAACACCCTAAAATCAAATCTAAGAATGTAATGATTAAGTTTGAAGCTTGATACCTCAAATGAGTCATAAATGTTGCTAGTCTCCTGGATCTACAAGTTCCCCTTTGAATCATTGCTCCTTCTTCAACCTCTTTTTCTTCTAAAACACCAAAATCACAAAAGGAAGCTCTTAAATGGAAAATATACACAAAAGTGGGCTAGGGTTTTCGAGATGGCTGCTTAAGGGTGTTAGGGAAGCTGGCCCAAGGCCATAATGTCCTTTATATAGGGATAAAACCCTAAAAGTTAGGGTTTTTAGACCATGTGTGCGTACGCTATGCATACCCTTTGGTATGCTAGGCGTACGTGCTTGGCTTCCGCGTTCTAGTTCCTTGAGTATGTTGGGTGTACATGGGAAGGTACGCCCCGCGTACGTACGTCATCAACCCAAACACAAAGGCCCAAGTCCAAACCTTACAAAGTTATCATCCTTAAATAAACACAGGATTAGTACCTTATAAATCTCGGGCATTACAAAATCACCCCCACTTGAATTAGACTTCGTCCTCGAAGTCCGTTGTTGTTGTTGGAAATAACTCGGGGGTAGTACTCCCTCATCTCGTCTTCCGGCTCCCACGTTCATTCTGAACCCTTGCAGTGTTGCCACTGTACCTTCACTAGAACTACTTCCTTGTTCCTCATCGCCATCGTCTTCCTATCTAAAATGGCTATCGGTCGCTCGCTGTAGTTCAGGCTGTCATCCACCTAAACATCCTCCAAAGGCACCACTATCGAGTTGTCCACCAGGCACTTCCGCAGCTGGGAGATGTGAAATGTACTGTGAATCTGACTGAATTCGGTTGGTAGGTCCAACCTATATGCCACCTTTCCCACCCGGGCGAAAACCCTAAAAGGTCCAATATACCTGGGGCGCAACTTTCCTTGCTTCCTAAATCAGATAATGCCTTTCCAAGGTGACACCTTCAGGATGACCATATCCCCGATCTGGAACTCCAGGTCCGACAGACGCTTGTTGGCATAACTTTTTTTCCAACTCTGAGCAGTCTGAAGCCTGCTCCTAACCTGTTGAATCCTCTCTGTCATCTTGAGAACCACTTCGATGCTCCCCATGACCCTCTGTCTGACTTCACCCCAACATATCGGGGTCCTACACTTCCTCCCATACAACATCTCAAAGGGAGGACGATTGATACTCGCATGATAGCTGTTGTTGTAGGAGAACTCAGCTAATGGAACATAGGTATCCCAGCTGCCACCGAAGTCTAGGACACATGCCCGCAACATATCCTCCAAAGTTTGGATGGCCCTCTCGCTCTAACCATCCGTCTGCGGGTGAAAGGCGTTGTTGAAGTGCAGACGAGTACTCAACTTGTCATGGAATTTCTTCCAAAATCTAGAGGTGAACCGTACATATCTGTATGAAATCACAGAGACTGGCACTTCGTTTCGAGCTACTACCTCTCGGATGTAGATATTGGCCATCTTCTCGGCCGATATGCTTTCCTGGTTGGTATGAAATGGGCACTCTTGGTTATCCAATCTACAATGACCAAAATCGAGTCCACTCCCCGTGTGGTATTAGGAAGCTTCATGATGAAATCCATAGCAATGTCTCCCTATTTTAACTTTATGCTTGGTACTAGAGTTTCTTGGTATATAGGGTTGGTAAGTTTTAGAATCGTTGCCCTCCGCGACCATTCCTAAATACATGTCGGTCATATCTCGTATAAATATAATTGATCAAGATATATTTATCCCAGATATGATTATGTAACTGCCCATGCTTCATCACAGTGTTTAACTTATCTAAATACTTATACATGTTTTTTACTATGATACTGTCCTAGTATGTATGAATGTATGTATACTCTTACAAAAATAATTATATTTTAAATGTATACTTTTAGTCAGATTTTTTAGACCCATTGCATTTATAGTTGTATATCTTAAATGGTTTGATATACTTTTTCACTATAAACAATGCTTTAATACCAATTTGTCACACCCCCAATCCAGAGGCAGAAACGTCTAGGGGCGGATGATTTCATGTACAATATCATAATAATTTTATAATACAGATCAAAGCATTACAATCATTGTATTGAATATTTAATAAGTTACATTGTGCTCAAAGTATTGCTTACATAATATCAAGTGCATATGACAAAATGAATAACATGATGCGACGAAGTCCCATCCACCAAAACCTTCTGTGGTTACCTGTTTACTAATTTCTTGAGAATACAAGTGATTTTGAAAAGTGTCAACAATTAAGTTGGTGAGTTCATAAGCGTATTGTATGAGAAGAATTTGTAACTATATCGTGTAAAATGATAGTGTATACTTCCAGAAAATCCAATATTTTCCTTATAACTGAGTTGTAAGTCTTAATCGAAAGACTAAAAATGTAAGTAATTTTGTACTGAAATGTAGTGTTATGAAGTTTTATCTTTATATAAAACTACTTGAATGTATGTTAATCCCGTAAATCAAATGTTGTTTCGATACCCTATGTGAGTTATTGTAACCATACTAATGCGACTAGTTGCCTGAACGACGTCCGTCGGACGTCGGAACTATTATGACATTTGTCACCCTAGACTGGCCGATCTAACTATAGCTAACAGTTGACGTGCGGGTTTGTCAATCACGTATCGATCTATACACAAGTTTCACGCTCTCCCTACAAGAGACTCTGGTTATAATGTAGGTCTTAATATTTGTACTCTGGTAGGTACGGTGAAGCCAAATGTCTCACAACCAGTGTCAATCAATTTATGTGAACTGAAAGCTCCTTTTTCTTGTAAATGAAATAATTATACCTTTAAATAATTATATGTTTCTTTTGAAATGATAGTGTAGTTTTGTGACTCCCAAACTATACCATTTATAGTTTATCTAGTTTGTTTGTTGAGACTATTTATATAATCTTTTATATAAATACAAAGTTGTTGTCTTGTCTTGTGTCAAAATGTATGGTCAGAACCTTTATATTTTTGGGTTGTAACCCAAAAATAGTAAAATAACTACAATGTAACCCCTTTTTGTTAGAAAACTATCTTTTAGTAAAAAGCTTCCAAAACCTTGTAGTTTTTCAAATCATAATTTTTTTATGATTTTTATAACAAAGAACATGTTTTGTTTTTGTTATCTTTGCATTTTAAACTAATATATCACAAATAATTGTATAAAAGCTAGTGATAATCATATCTTGTGCAAATAATGGCTTACTTAAACATAAAGATGAAACATGCAATTATTCGTGTGATAAACCCATTTTGAGTTGTATTCCCCCCCCCCCCCCCCCCTTAAACATGAAAATCTTGATAATGTGGAGGTATGAACTTACCTTTAGTGGATTTGTGGGTTGTTTGAAGAGATGATGTGAAGATTTCCAAATCTAAACTCTTGAATGTGGTTAATGAACTCTTTGAAGGTAATATTACCCTAAGAGTTTTAACACATAATAATATGTGTAAATAGGATGAAACTAACATGAAAATGTATAAAAATGCTAGATTATCACGAAAATGCTTACCAAAAATATTAGTTCCAACTTGAAGGAAATAAGTTCTTGGAAGATGGCCTTTGTTCTTGAGAGAATAAGAGAAGTGAAGATGAAAGAAGATGATGATGGTGGGTGAAATGCTTCTCGAGCGAAGATAAAAAGGAGGATATGATATGATTTTACATTGTTATTTGAGGGATAATAACTTGGTTATATGTTGGTCAATAATTTTATGGGGAACCAATGCATCAATCACCTCACAAAGTCAACTCTTCTCTTTTCCCTCCCAACCGAGATCCCTTATGTTCTACCGAGAACATATGTTTTCGGTTCAAAGTGTTACCAAGATCGTGAGGGGATTTTGGTCCAAGGCTATCGAGATCCTAGGGATTTCGGTCTAAGGCTGTGACATCCCCAAAATCACGGCCAGAAAAGATCGGTTTTGTTTATACTTTGTTTAAAAATCAGAGTAATATTTTAAATAGAAGGGTTGCAGAATTCGTCCCCAAGACAAAATATGATAAAGATTTATCAAAGCATTTCCGTAGAAATGTATTTCATTAAAAGACTCAGGATGTCATGTTGGATACAGATCAAAAGTATAAACAATATAATATAAGACTTACTACATTATTTCATATCTATAGGCCTATATCCGTAATCCCTCATCCAAAACATCACATCTATGCTCGAGCGCCACAACCTGTAATACATGAAACTGAGTGGGTCAAGCTTTGGAGCCTGGTGAGGACATAGGGTTTTCAACCCATAATAAATAAGTTATTTAATTTCATCAATCAACAATAACCTGATTACCCGTTCCCGTTATGTGACAACATGAAGTTTGTTTCATTGTCGTAACTCGTTTCCGTCCATAAAACTCGTCTTTAGCAAATTTTTCCGATTTCATTATTGGATTAAGTCATTTAATTTAAGACTTTTATTATGATCTCGTGAGTATCCAAATCCGTTAGAAACACATGAAAACACCCCAAATTATTATTTGGAAAAATTTTAGTTTTATTCCATCGGGTTATAAACAATTAAATCGGGTACGACCAAAAGCCCCGTCTAACGTCAGTATCGGGTAAATTTCCACCGAGCCTCTAACTCAAACCATATTTAAAGTTGAGTGAGCCTCATTTGAAACTTTTTCACTCTCTCTCCTCAAATCCAAGTTCTTGATCCAAAAACCATCCAGTTCAAGCTCCAAATCGGTAAGATAAATATCCTAGCTCATAGATTAACATCTTCAGCCTTCAAATTTGTGTTTAGATTATGAAATAGGACCATAATCATGTGTTTACGGCCCTGGAACAGCCTTAGGCTATAAAAATATACAAATGGGGTTTTGAGCCTTAAAACCCTTCCAAACCACCTTTAGAGCTTAGATATGACTTAGGGGCTTTCAAGACCGGACTTGGAACACCAAAAACTCATCATTTGAGGAGTAAACATGATTTTATGGCTCAATCACATGCTTGGACTGTAAACACCCTTACATAGGCCGTAAACACCTTCTAAGGTGTTAAGATGCCCCCTTAAACACCTCCTAAGCCTTGGAATAATGTCTAGAAGCAACCACAAATGTGTTAAGGACCTTAAACTTGATAAAAACCACTCCATTAGGAGTTCACAGCCATAAACCCTGCAAGTATGGGTTCCTGGGCCGTAAACTCCTATAAGTGGGTCAAATGGTGCCTTAACTTCATCCTATGACTTGTATATTGAGCTAGAAACACTTGTGATTGACCTAGGACCACCAAAACACACTTTGAATGGGTACATAAGAGTTTACAGCCATAAAATCCTAGTTTACTGTCGTAAACTCCTCAAATGGTCCCTATGATGGTCAAATTCCATTCCAATGCCTTAAAACCAAGCCTAGCATTACCCCACAAGAGTTGTAAGACCATTAGGCACCCAAGAACACCCCCACCATGAGTTTACGGCTGTAAACTCATGGGGAGTTGGTCATTTGGGCCAAAAACTCCACTAGGAGTTTACTCTTTAAGAGAAAACTCCATATCCAAGGCATACACACCCTTAGATGCTACCCGGGTCACTCCTAACACTTGAAATAAAGTGTTTTCGCGCCTCGGAGTGTATATTCTATTTTAAATAGTAGTTCAAAGTCTAATTAAATACAATTATGTATCTCTTCATATTACATAGGAACCTCGCGCGTTTTCAAGCCCCGAACTGACGTTTAGCATCCAAACCGACACATTCCTCGATTGGTGAGTTCATACCCCTACTCCTTTTTCCTTGTTTTTCAAATGTTTTCAGGGGGGATACAAGCAAAAGTACAAGAAAATCTTTTACTCAAACTTATTATTTCATTTGAAATGTTTTTCATATTCCGTATGCTTTTAAAATCGAAAACCATATTAACCAACAGTTTAATTTGCAGAGTTAGCTTTCGGACTAATTGTAGAATTCTTTATAAAATGTTATAATTTATGTTACATTTTAAAATTTGCGAAGGACTCATACTAATCATAAATTAGGATTAATACTAATAAGATACGCCCTCGGATAGTAACAGAACGATGAAAGTACAGCCAGTGCACGCCTTTGGATGGCACCAAGACTTCGAAAATACAGCTAGTGTACGCCTTGTGTGTCACCAGAGTTTCGGAAATAATTTGAAAGCACGCCTTTGGATATCAATAGAGTTTCGAAAATATACGCCTTCGGATGTCAATAGAGCTTCGGAAATATGTCTAAAGTACGCCTTTAGAAGTCACCAGACCATCGAATATACAGCTAATATACGTCTCTGAGTGTCTCCAAAGATTCGAAATTTTGAATAAGTATAGTAGATATTCGACGTTTGTGTATAGGATAACCAGCGTATCATAATACCTAACTAATACTACAAGTATGATAGATACTAGTACATAGCATTCCGAACCAAGAACTAACCACGACTTTTAGGAAAATAAGGGTGTTTCCTGGGATAACAAACTGTTCATAACCAAAATGTAGAATAAACGAATAACCAAACTTACATATAAGAAAATATGGGATTTTCTTGGATTATAAACTGCTCCTAACTTGATTGTGTAATAAACGGATAACCAAACTTAACTTGACTGTGTAACAGACGGATAACTAAACTTTGCTTATAAGAAAATATGGGATTTTCTTGGATAACAAATTTTTCATAAAAACCAAAGGAAACTTGTTCTTTTACGAAAATAAACCGCTTATGAACTCACTAGCTTTATGCTGATTTTTAAACTGCTTGTATTCTCAAGTCCACATTAGACAGGTACACAACGATCTTTTGGAGAAGACGAAGCGTATAGAAGACTCGTCTTAACTTTTATTCATATGATATATATATATATATATATATATATATGTATGTATGTATGTATATATATATATATGTATGTATAACACTTGTAGCACTTTGTTTTCAAATAATGTAAATAATTCTATGTAATGTAATGGTTGTGTTTACTACGCTTACTATGTACACTGGTTGCGATACTACATGACATCCTCCGCCCCGGAACATTTCCGCCATCGGTTTCAGGGTGTGACACGTTATCCTCACTTTACGTCCCTAAACACCTATCATAAGGGACCTATCCTAAGGATCATCATCGGGATGGACACTATTGTTAAGGGGGTTCCTCAGTAATAAATGTTGTAAAGGCAACCATGTGGGGGATGGAGTACACCGGTGAACACATCGTTCACAAACATCTACAGGTTGCGAGCATGCTAGTGTTCCACTGGATTGTCTAGAAGAGTCCGTGGTCATCATCTATACTCCGCTAGATGACAGAATCAACAACATCAACATCGAGGCCTCTTGTCATTTTATCAAACATCACCTATTACATCTACCCATTTTTACCCCAACATTTTTGTATATATAAAATACATATATAATTTAAATCATATTTCGTATATATAAAATACATATACAATTTAAATCATATATACACACATAGCATGTAGTTTATATAAAATACTTCATATCTATGTGTAAGACGAAACGGACCATGCACTCACTTGAAAATGTGGTGATTCGGTACTCAGACAACGCTTCGTTTACTTTAAAATAATTTCCTTCGACGAAACCTAGTATTATTACCACTAGATTTTAGTCTAATACTTACTGTGACTAACTATTAGTCTTATTGTTATTATTATTATATAAGCGTTTAAACAATACTTTCCAACCACTATGTACAGACAGGGCCATACATAAAACACCGGAGGGCATGACCATTTTGGCGTATAACACTTCTGAAATCCAACAACCATATGCGCCCCTTTAAACGAGATTCTCCGTACCGCGAGTAGTTAAAAATATATTATAACGACACATATATAAGTCATAATAATAGCTCAAATATTTATTATAAGTTCATAATAACAATATTAATTTTAAATATAAGATATATTAAAATAGGGTAAGCATAACTTACTGATATGTGCATATTTAGTGTGTATTAAGTGTAGTTTATTTATTCATATATTAGCTAAATTGTTGCATATTATGGACAAAAGCTACTTAAAAGTGTTAAATTATGTTTTTCAGTCCAAAGATGAAGCTCGGAAGCGAAAGGAAGCAAGAGAAGCGGTCAGGAGCTCAAGAGTGGAATGAAGAAAGAAAACACCCATAAAAAGGCTTCTACTCGTCGAGTCAAGCCTTGACTCGACGAGTCCGGTCGCGGAATCAGAAGGATAATCATTCGGAAGTCAAGATAGTTATCGGATTACGAAGGATGTGAGAGGGACTCGACGAGTCACCATATGACTCGACGAGTCGGAACGCATATATAAAGATAACTCCACAAATCGAGAAGAGGGAATTCTGGGAAGTTTCAGAAGTGCTTAGCTGCGAATAAGAAGCCAGAAGAACCCTAGAAGTCGACCAAGGAAGCTAGAATCCAATCCCGGGAGTAATTAAGGCATAATTTCACCATTCTACTTAATTCTTTTGTTTTGTCAACATGATTAAGCAACTTGAACTTATTTGTTTGCTGTTATTTACCTTAGTTATGAACTAAATTCTTTAGACTTCTGTTTGGGAATACAAAGTTGACAATATGGTTTGATTAATTGGTAGGATTAATTCCAAGTTGGTGATTAATTGTTATTTTAGCTTGCTAAAGAACCTTGTGTATGAATGATAATTAATTTTCTGTTAATAGGAAGATAATTGATTAGCATGAACATCTATTGATTATCAACCTCATATGATATGTGACCACTATACCATATGTTTAGAATTAATGAACATGAAACTAGGATTAATAAGGAAATTGAGTAAATTCATGTGCAAGCTTGTAAGATAACCATCAAACAAGAGGTTAATTAAGAATAACGAATTAATTAGCTATTGCAAGTCTAACTTAACCCGAATAATTAATCTAGTAAATATAATTAAATTAAGCAATTGGCCACTGTTTGAATTAGTTTATTTGCTAAGGATTAGGGTAGTGAACACAAACCTAATCACTTGAATCGGTAACCAATGAAAGAATTAATCCATTGCACTATTACCCTAAAATCAACCATAAAGTTAACCGAGTTGAACTAAACAGAAGTTCCTTTCCCATTATTGAATCTAGTTAATTTGTCCTTTTCTAGTCTTGAATTAGTTTTAGTTAGTAAGTTTCTAGTCTTGTAAAACTAAAGAAAAACCCCTATTTGCTTAATCAACTTAGATAGAATTAGTTTTTAATTTAATTTGCCGTTCCCTGTGTTCGATACCCTGCTTATTTAGCTATACCACAATTGATAGGTTCACTGCCTTTTGTGTGTTATTTGATAATTAAAGTAGGATTAAAACTAAGTGAGTTTTACACACATCACTTACTTACAAAGGGATTTTAGCTAGGAGTCGGGCTCTGCAGGGGCAGAACTTCGTCGCTGAATCTTTCTAAGAAAGATTCGTGCAGCGCTTCAGCGCTCACCTTACTATACTAAAAACTACAGAAAGAGAAGTCGAATCATGAGGGACCGAAATGATCGGGGGATAAGGAGAGAAAAACTCTTGAATCAAGAGAATGGTGCAAGAAATATGAGAGCCCAAGGCACTTATTTATACTAATTGAACTTTCAAAAATTACCCTCCGTAATTACTTAATGACCTTTTAGTTATATAAACAACTAAACACCCCTCTATAATACTATTTTAAATGGATTTAATGATATTTGTACTAAACTAATGTCGAAAGAACACAACATTAGTCTTATAATGACCGCATCGTCGATAGCTTTCTAATGATATATACATATGTACATATATGTGCGTATATATGATTTAAACTTTATTTTAATACGTAAATATGCTATTATAATTTGTAACTCGTTCATACGAACTCCGTTTTTAACGTTCTTTATATCCACGCGTATGTGGAAATGTACTCTACAACTTTCTTTTACACTCTGTCGGCTAATTTTGACTTTATTTTTTAAGTTATATTTTTAACATGTCGGGACAAGACTGATCCGTTAAAATCTCATAACTTCTGCATACGAAGTCAGATTTGGGCATTCTTTTTATGGACACTCTCATTTTAACATATTCTACGACTTTGGTTTAGCTTTTTAAGGCTAAAATTCGCTCTATTGTGAGTTCACTATTTATGCTTCCCGGTGTCGCGCCGGTTCCATCGTGAAACTTCAACGAGTCATAACTTCTTCGTTATAACTCGGATTTTGACATTCTTTATATCCCCGGAATCCTTGTTTCTACCACTACAACTTTATGTAAAGACATCGGGCTTATCTCACACTTTAATTTTGACGCTTATTTTTATTCTTTATTTATTACACATTTATAAATAAGTAATGAGGGTATAAATTCACATAATACTCAAATATTTCATCTTGATTATCTCAAGAAGTGTTACAATAGTTGACCTAGACTATTACATTGTTTAAAAATGCTTAGCACTGAAACCCGGGCGTTACAATTCTCTCCCCCTTAGGATGATTCCATCCCGGAATCATGCATCTGCAAATAGATGTGGGTAGCAACTTATCATGTCACTTTCTATTTCCCAATTGAGATTCGGCCCATTCGAATGTTTCCATCGGACAAGCACTAAGTCGACCATCTTGTGTCGTAACTTCTTAGTCTTACGGTCAATAATTGCCTCAGGCTCTTCAATCAGCCTCTTATTCTTATCCATTCTTAACTCTGAGATCGGGATTATGTCGGGAACTTCTCTCGTGCATTTCCTCAAATAACACACATGGAAGTTGTTATCAATACCATCTAGTTCTTCGGGTAATTCAAGATTGTAAGCTTGGTTCCCAATCTTCTGAAGAACTTTGAACGGTATGATAAACCTTGGACTTAACTTTCCTCATTTCCCGAATCTTATAAGTCCCTTCCACGGTAAGACTTTAAGCAAAACTGAATCCACAACTTCGAAGGTCATCGGTTGTCTTTTCTTGTCAGCATAGCTCTTCTGACGATCCTGAGTTGCTAACATCCTTTCTTTAATCACCTTTAGTTTCTCAGCAGTCTCATAGACTATCTCGGGGCCCATAAATTGCTTCTCCCTGGCTTCAAGCCAACAAGACGGCGTACAACACTTCTGTCCGTACAAAGCTTGGTAAGGTGCCATCTTGATGCTCAAGTGGAGAATGTTGTTGTAGGAAAACTCTACTAAAGGTAAGTGCTCATCCCAGTTACCTTGGAACTCAAGGGTACATGCTCTCAGCATATCTTCAAGCGTTTGAATCGTTCTTTCTCTCTGAACATCAGTCTGCGGATGGTAAGCTGTAGTCAGACACAACTTCGTACTCAGTTCCTCTTGTAGACTTCTCTAAAACCTCGATGTGAAACGACTGTCACGATCCGATACAATCGTAAGTGGAACACCGTGAAGTCTTACTATCTCCTTCACGTAAGCATTTGCGAACTTATCCATAGACTACTTCTCGTTGGCCGCTATGAAGTGTGCACTCTTAGTGAAATGATCCACGACTACCCAAATCATGTCATGACCGTTCTTCGTCATTGGCAGTTTAGTCACAAAATCCATGGTGATGTCTTCCCATTTACGCATGGGTACAGGTAAAGGTTCTAAACACCCAAACGGTTTCTGATGTTGTGCCTTAACTTGTCACCCCCCAAAACCCAGGGTGGAAAAGTTCCGGGGCGGAGGTGACTTCATGTGAATATCATAACCAATGTACATAGTAAGCGAAGTAAACACAAAACATTACATTACATAGATTTCATAACATCAGTTTGAAAGTAAAGTAATACAAGTTTCATAGATACATAAGTTTAAACAAAAGAAAGACGTGACTTCCATACGCTCCATCTTCAAAAGAACGCGGGGTACCTGTCTATGTAGAACCTGAGAATACAAGCATTTTTAAAAAATCAGCATAAAGCTGGTGAGTTCATAAGCGGTTTGTTTTATGAAAATGTACGAGATTCCTTTTGTTTTCTGAAAAAGTGGTTATCCAAGAAAATCCCATATTTTCTTAAAAGTAATGTTTAGTTATCCGTTATGTTACATAGTTCTGGTTATTAATAGTTATTACCCTAGGAAAATCCTATATTTTCCTAATGTAAAAGATGTATTCTGAAAACCTGATTATCCTTGTGAAGTGTGTGATAGTTTACCAAACCAAAAATGTAATGTAAAAGATGTATACTGAAAACCTGATTATCATAGTAAACTAATTCTTAAGGTTATTAATTTACTATATCCAATATTACTAAAAAGTAAATCTCTGTTATCCAAATTGCGAGTTCCATAACCATACTATAGACTAATTATGGCAATAAGTAGTCCATCTTACTTTATAACTTTCGTCACCCTTGAACCTTTCGGTTCGGCTATAGCTAGCAGTCAGGTGTGGGGTAGTTAGCCCCGTATAGATCTATACACTCAAGTCACGCTCCCTATCTAAGAGATTATGGTTACGGAGGCGGTCCTCCACTCGCGTATCTTTGTGGAGTGTTCTCCGAGGACGTGTCTCCAATTTATAGGAATAACAAATCTACAAGTAATAATGCGGAAAGTCCTGTTTAAGTTCTACCTACAAAGATGATCCTCCACTCGCGTATCTTTGTGGAGTGTTACCGAGGACAAAACGATATACTAAGTTTCTTGTTCAAAGTTCAAAGATTATGTTTTTAACTATTATAATGTGGAAAACCATTTGTGAAAATATAAAGTACAACAATTTATAACGTTTTTCACAAATACTATGATAATGTGATCTGCAAGTTCAAACAGTTATCTGTTATGATTATCAGTGTTAAAAACATATGTAATATGAAACACAACACATATAAACTAAGTTTTGAGTACAAGTATTACTTGTACTTTGCTTGTATTCCCCCCTGAAAGTAGTGAAAAACTTTGAAAAATGGTAGGGGTATGAACTCACCGGACGAGAAATGTGTCGACTGGCATGCTAAACGTCGGATCGAGGCTTGAAAACGTGCGAGGTTCCTATGTAATATTAAATGATACATAAATGTATCTAATTAGATTTAAATCACTAATTAATTGAGGATATATACTTCTAGTCATGAAAACACTTCATTTCAAGTGTTTGGAGGGACTCGGGTGACATTTAAGGACATGTATGGCTCGGATATGGAGTTTACTCTTCAAGAGTAAACTCTTAGAAGAGTTTTCGGCCCTAAACACCACATCCCCATGAGTTTACGACCGTAAACTCATGGATGGTGTTCTTAAGTGCTAAATGGCCTTAAATCAATTGAGGGGTGATGCTTGGTTTGGTTCTAGGGCATTAAGAAAGGAATTAAATCAACCATGTGGACCATTTGATGAGTTTACGGCAGTAAACTATGATTTTATGGTCATAAACTCTCACCCACTCCATTCTTAAGTGCTTTGAAGGTCATAGATTAATCACAAGTGATTCTACTCATTTTTACAAGCCAAGGGGGGAGTTTAGGGCATCATACAACGCATTTATAGGAGTTTACGGCCCAGGAACCCATTCTTGGAGGGTTTACGGCCGTGAACTCCTTATGGAGTTGTTTTCATCAAGTTTAAGGCCCCTAACTTTTTTGTGGTTGCTTCTAGACTTTAGTTCAAGGCTTAGGAGGTGTGTAAGTTTCATTTTAACACCCAAAAAGGAGTTTACTACCCATGAAAGGGTGCTTACGGACAAAGCATGTTCTTGGGAAGTAAATTCATCTTTACTCCCCAAATGTTGGGTTTTGAGGCTCAAAAACACTATTTATATGTGTTCACGGCCCTAGAGTGTTCTAGGGCCGTAAACACATGTTTGAGGTCCTAAATCATGATTCGAACTCGAAATTGAAGGCTAAGGATGTTGTACAAGAAGCTAGGATAGTTACCTTGGTGTTTTGAAGCTTGAAATGAGTGATTTTTTTACCTAAATCTTGGATTGAGGAGAGAGGTTAGAGAGAGAGTGAAAAGGCTTCAAATGAGTCTTAATTCACTTTAAATATGGTTTGGATTTGGGACACGGTGGAATTCTACCCGATACTGATGTTAACCGAGGCTTTTGGTCGCACCCGATTAAGTTGTCGTCATCCGAATGTTCGAAACTAAAATTTTTCTAATTACTAGTTTGGGACGTTTTCATGTGTTTCTAACATGTTTGGATACTTACAAGGTCAAAATAAACGTCTTAACTTAATTGACCTAATCCAAAAACGAATTCGGAATAATTCGCTTAAGACGAGTTTTACGGTCGGAATGGGATGCGGCGATGGAACAACTTCGGGTTGTCACATAACTCTCGCACATGTCGCACACTCAGCCACATACTTCTCAACATCGATCTTCATCGTCGGCCACCAGTAGTAGGGTTTTAGGTCCCTATACATTTTAGTGCTACCGGGATGAATCCAGTACATGGTCTTGTGTGCTTCTTCCATCAAAAGATCTCTTATTCCTCCCGTCTTAGGTACCCAAATCCGATCTTGGAATACCTTTAGTCCTTAATTGTTTGTACCCAACACTAATGTTTTGCCCAAACGTTGTTCCTTTTGGTCATTCTTCTTTAAAGCTTCTTCTTGAGCTTTCTTGATACTTTCCACAATCGTCGAGACGACTTCAATTCTCAACGCTCTTGGCCTTTTCCTTTCAAGGTTGACTTTCCGACTAAGAGCATCAACAACAACATTTGCTTTACCGGGGTGGTAAAGTATCTCACAGTCATAGTCCTTGAGTAGTTCTAGCCAACGTCGTTGCCTCATGTTTAATTCTTTCTGATTAAAGAGATACTGGAGACTCTTATGATCAGTGAAAAGCTTGCACTTCATGCCACAGAGGTAATGCCTCCATATCTTTAAGGAAAATACTACCACTGCCAACTCTAGATCATGAGTGGGGTAGTTCTTTTCGTGCTCTTTCAATTGTCGAGAGGCATATGCTATCACCTTTTCTCTTTGGGTCAGAACACAACCCATCTCGACTCTAGATGCGTCACTGTATACCGCGAAGTCTTCAACTCCATCGGGTAGAGAAAGTATCGGTGCTTCACATAACTTCTTCTTTAGCTTCTTGAATGACTCATCGTGTTTCTCACTCCACATATATGTAGCTCCTTTGTGAGTCAACACTGTCAATGGAGCAGCTATCGAAGAAAAGCCTTGGATAAATCATCGGTAATATCCGGCTAATCCTAGAAAGCTTCAAATCTCCGTCGGACTTTTTGGACGTTCCCACTTCATTACCGCTTCGATTTTTGCTGGGTCAAGCATTATCCCTTTTTGGTTAACCACATGACCCAAGAATTGGACTTCTCGGATCCAAAAATCACACTTGGAGAACTTAGTGTAAAGCTTCTCCTTCTTTAACACTTCCAACACTTCCCGTAGATGCTTGCCATGCTCCTCTTGGCTTTTCGAGTAGATCAGAATATCGTCGATGAACACTATCACGTATTTATCAAGCAATGGTTTACAAACCCTGTTCATCAAATCCATGAACGTTGCTAGATCATTGGTTAGTCCAAATAACATAACCAAGAACTCATAGTGTCTATATCTAGTTTTGAATACAATCTTCTCAATATCATGCTCTCTCATCTTCAGCTGATGATATCCTGACCTAAGATCGATCTTTGAGAAATAGCTTGAACCTTGCAGTTGATCTAATAGGTCATCAATCCTCAGCAATGGGTACTTGTTCTTCACCGTTGCCTTGTTCAACTCTCGGTAGTCTATACACATTCTCATGCTTCCGTCTTTTTTCTTCACGAATAACACCAGAGCTCCCCAAGGTGATGAACTAGGTCGAATGAAACCGCTTTCCAACAGCTCCTGAAGTTGCGTTATAAGCTCCTTCATCTCCGTCGGTGCTAATCGGTATGGTGCTTTCGCTATTGGTGTCGTCCCTGGTAACAAGTCTATTCGGAACTCTACTTGTCTATCAAGTGGTAATCCGGGAAGATCTTCAGGAAAAACTTTCGAAAAATCACACACAACTGGTATATTCTGCACCTCCTTCTTTTCCTTCTTAGCATCGATTATGAATGCCAAGTATGATGCACATCCCTTGGACAAACATTTTCTGGCTTTCATCAGGGAGATAATTCCAGAATTTACTCGGTGTTTGTCCCTGTACATCATAAATGATTCTTTTCCAGGTGGTTTTACTCTTACTATCTTCTTCCGGCATAATATCTCAGCATCATTGGCGCTAAGCCAATCCATTCCCAAAACGATGTTGAAACTGTTTAACTCCATGGGTAATAGATCCTCGTGGAATTCGTTTCCCACCTCCACTCTCTCCAGACCCTTCTCTCGTATCTGGGTCTCCACATTCTTAGCAGCCCAGATGGTGGCTTTCAGAGTGATAGTTTGCTTAACCATTGGACCGAAGTCTGCTGGTAATCCGAGGGCAAATTTGTTAACCTTGGAGAGTTAGGTTGGGACTAGGTGAGGAACAAACTTTATTTTCTATGTAAAGCTTGCAACGTATTCAGTAACACTCATTCTTCCCTTCTTTAGATTTTGGAACTCATTGTTGATTTCCCGAAGATCCTGCTTAGAGCAGTATTGCATCTTTAACTGCACCAGAAAATCCTCCCACGACATCTTGCTCGCTTCTCCTTTGGTCATTGAATAAGCCAGTAGCTTCCACCAGCTTAGTACTCCAGATTTCAACAGAGGGATCGTGACAACGGTCTTCTGCCTGTTGCTACACTCACAACTTTCAAACATCATCTCCATCACGGAGATCCAGTTCATGACTTCCACTGGCGTCGAGCTTCCAGATAGACACGATGGTTTGGATCCCATGAAATCCTTATATTTGCATCAACGTCCGTCATTTCCTCCATCCTGGTGGCTTCGCTTAACTATCGGTGGGTCGGCTTGACCAACAGTCCCACTGTAGTTTCCTCTTCTGATTGTTCATCATTCAGCTCAGGCTGTTCAATTGGTACCGTAAGTTCTTCTCGGTTTCGTTGAAGTAAACGCCTTGTTTCCTTTATTTGGCGATCCAACATCATCTGGATCATCGCTTGCACTTCGGCCATCGTTATTGGCTCAGGTGCCACTTCTTCGACAACAGGTATTTGTTGTATCCCTGAAGGTTGAGGGGGTTGGTTCCTATTTCCATTTGCGTTTATGTTTCCGCTACGGGTCCTTGCCATCTTGATCTATACATCGAATAAGGTGAATTTAGATCTTTATTTATGATAGGCGTTTATATCATCCTTATCTCTCCGAAATGTTTACATGCTAGTTCTAATATCGTAGTCGTACGTTTAGAATCCTAAACACATAAGGTTTCCAGATCCGGTCGGCAACAGACCATAGATCCGAATAAATAACAGTATATAAGGCACAAAGCATTTAGCACATAAAAGCATTTTAGGCATAATTCCTAAAATAAGCTAGTGCTCACACATCACAATCATCGCTTAGTATTCTAAGTTTAAGTCTAGAAATCCTACAAATTCGTAGTTCGCTTAAACTAATGCTCTGATACCAACTGTAACATCCTCAAAATCACGGCCAGAAAAGACCGCTTTTGTTTATACTTTGTTTAAAATTCAGAGTAATATTTTGAATAAAAGAGTTGTGGAATTCTCTTACAAGAAAAAATATGATATAGATTTATCAAAGCATTTCCGTAGAAATGTATTTCATTAAAAGACTCGGGATGTCATGTTCCATACAGATCAAAAGTATAAACAATACAATATAAGCTTTACTATATTATTTCATATCTACATGCCTATATCCGTAATCCATCATCCAAAACATCACATCTATGCTCGAGTGCCACTACCTGTAATACATGAAACTGAGTGGGTCAGACTTTGGAGCCTGGTGAGCACATAGGGTTTCAACCCACAATAAATAAGTTATTTAATTTCATCAATCAACAATAACCTGATTACCCGTTCCCGTTATCCTCACTTTACGTCCCTAAACACCTATCATAAGGGACTGACCCTAAGGATCATCATTGGGATGGACACTACTGCTAAGGGGGTTCCTCAGTAATAAATGTACTAAAGGCAATGATGTATGGGATGGAGTACACCAGTGAACACATCGTTAACAAAAACCTACAGGTTACAAGCTTGCTGGTGTTCCACTGGACTATCTAGAAGAGTCCGTGGTCGTCATCCATACTCCGCTAGATGACAGAATCAACAACATCAACATCGAGGTCTCTCATCATTTTATCACACATCACCTATTACATCTACCCATGTTCTACCCCAACATTTTCGTAGATATAAAATACATATACAATTTAAATCATATAAAACTTGTATAAAATCGTTCATCCAGCATAGATAGCAAGTATACAGATAATATACACACATAGCACGTAGTTTATATAAAATACTTCATATCTATGTGCAAGATGAAAGAGACCATGCACTCACTTGAAAAAGTGGTGATTCGGTACTCGGACAACGCTTCGTTTACTTTAAAATAATTTCCTTCGACGAAATCTACTATTATTACCACTAGATTTAGTCTAATATTTATTGTGACTAACTATTAGTCTTATTGTTATTATTATTATATAAGCATTTAAACAATACTTTGCAACCACTATGTACAGACAGGGGCAGACATAAAACACCGGAGGGCAGGACCATTTTGGCGTATAACACTTCTGAAATCCAACAACCCTATGTGCCCCTTTAGACGAGATTCCCCGTACCGCAAGTGGTTAAAAAGATATTATAACGACACTTATATAAGTCATAATAATAGCTCAAATATTTATTATAAGTTCATAATAACAATATTAATTTTAAATATAAGCTATATTTAAAATAAGTTCATAATAACGAATCTTTGTAAGAAAGATTCGTGCAGCGCTTCAGCGCTCACCTTACTACACTAAAAACTACAGAAAGAGAAGTCGAATCACGAGGGACCGAAATGATCGGGGGATAAGAAGAGAAAAACTCTTGAATCAAGAGAATGGAGCAATAAATATGAGAGCCCAAGGCTCTTATTTATACTAATTGAATTTTTAAAAACCACCCTCCATAATTACTTAATGACCTTTTAGATATTTAAAGAACTAAACACCCATCTATAATACTATTTTAAATGGATTTAATGATATTCGTACTAAACTAATATCTAAAGAACTCAACATTAGTCTTATAATGACCGCATCGTCGATAGCTTTCTAATGATATATACATATGTATATATATGTGTACGTATATATGATTTATACTTTATTTTAATACGTAAATATGCTATTATAATTTGTAACTCGTTCATACGAACTTCGTTTTTAACGTTCTTTATATCCACGCGTAGGTGGAGACGTACTCTACAACTTTTGTTTACTCCGTCGGCTAATTTTGACTTTATTTTTAAAGTTAAATTTTTAACAAGCCGGGATAGGATTGGTCCGTTAAAATCTCATAACTTCTTCATACGAAGTCAGATTTGGGCGTTCTTTTTATGGACACTCTCAGTTTAACATATTCTACGAATTTCGTTTAGATTTCAAAGGCTAAAAGTCGCTCTATCGTAAGTTCACTATTTACGCTTCCCGGTGTCGCGTCGGCTCCATCGTAAAACTTCGACGAGTCATAACTTCTTCGTTATAACTTGGATTTCGGCGTTTTTTATATCCCCGGAATCCTTGTTTCGACCACTACAACTTTATGTAAAGATATCGGGCTTATCTCACACTTTAATTTTGATGCTTATTTTTATTCTTTATTTATTACACATTTATAAATAAGTAATGAGGATATAAATTCACATAATTCACATAATACTCAAATATTTCATATTTATTATCTCAAGAAGAGTTACAATAGGTGACCTAGACTATTACATGCTTAGCCCTGAAACCCGAACGTTACAAAGGCTCCAACAAGATCCTGGTGTCCTCGGTCCTAACCGAGAACTCCCCAAAAGCATAGTGTTTTCGGTCCATGCCTTCCCACATGGTGTTTTCGGTTGGCAAGGCCGGCCGGGAGATTTTGAAGGCTCTGTATAATTTAACAAAAAACTAGCCTTACAACTTGAAAGATCTAAAGATTTAAGCAAATATATATATATATATATATATATATATATATATATATATATATATATATATATATATATATTTCCATTTCTATTGAAAAATACATAAAAATAAAACTTCATTTAAAATAATACACTTTTTTTCTTATACTTGAAAATAGTTATCATCCTAATATTCATTACGATAAACTTTTTAATAACATCTTTCATCACTAAATTTATCCAAAGTGGCACTCGTGGTCATTAAAACTAATCCAATATGTTGTTCTATGCCCAATGTAGATAGTAAGTATCACTTCAAAATCTTCAATTTTGGAAAAACTCTGCAATGCTTTAAAAATATCATATTTCATTTCAAATAAGCAAGATATATATTTCATTATAAAAAAAATGGAACAATGATATAATTCTAACAAAAAAATATCCAGAAATAAAAAAAAATTACTTTCTGATTTTCGAGAATTCAAATCAACAAGAAAGGATATCAAAACTGTAAAAAAAAAAATCAAATTCCAATCAATAAAGACATATTTTCGTAATCACGAAAAAAAGAACACTATTATCCTTCTAATAAAAGAATTCTAGAAATCAGAACATTAATACATTACCTTTGGATTTTCTGATTTTAAACACTTCAAAAGAATCTGAAAAATAAAACATTGACTTACTTCTTATAAATCAGAAATCATATCACTTAGGAGGAAAGAAAAAAAAAAGTAGATTGACTTGTACCTTAAAAATCCAGAAATTAATTTCCTCAATTCCTTATTTTTCTGATTTTCGAAAGTATTTTCCTCATTCCTCCAATTTTGGAAATTGTTTAGAGAATAATTGAAGAAAGAAGAAGTGAAGAAGGATTGTACTTAACTGGTTAGAGAAAAAAGAAGTGAAGAACGATATTGGAATATGATTTTCAGAATTGGTTGCAGCCTTCAAAATTTCGAGAAAAAGAAGATAAAATTAATTAGTAAGATTGTTGATACCTTGATTGGAGAGAGATTTAACCCGTGCCCCATGTGTTATCAGCAAAGATGAAGGAATGGAAGCGTTTTTGCTTTTCAAGAAAATTTTGATTTTTCCCCTGTTGCGTCTTCTATACTTACAAAACCTAAGTTGTTTTCCGTCCTGAACATAATATACTTTGATCGCTGAAAATAAATTGAGCCCTAAGATTTCTTGGGCCCTGTTCATGGGCACCTTCTGAACTCCCCATGGGTCGGCCCTGTCGGTTGGTATCACCTATTAAAGGGGGTTTTCAGTCCTAGTGGTATCCTTAGCATGGGATTTCGGTTTTGGGGTTATTCACTAAAGGGTGATTTCTGTTCTAATTCGCTGACTTTCAAGGTTCATTACAAGCATGGTTTTCAACATATATACATGTTTAATCATACAAATGATGCTTTCTTATCTTTCAAGGTTTTATTGCAACAAGGTTACGTTGTGAATTCACTTATACACTGTTATAATTTAGACTTTGCTTGTTCAAAAATTTTCTAGTTATCACAACCATAAATTTTGACCCTTAGCCGTCTTTGTGGGTCTTTGAGCTCTTGAGAAGAAAATTTGGTGTTTTGTTACTCATTTTGATGAGATAGAAGAAGATTGAAGGTTTATTGCTGAGTGTGAAGTTTAGAGATCCAGAATCATTACTCCTTTTACAAGTCATTTGAGGTATAAAGATCTTATATTGACAAGCTTTCTTATGGATCTTCTTTTCGACTTGTTTATGGCCATTTTTGTCCCTTTTGGTTAGTCTTGATGAGTTAAGACTGTTTTAGAAGCTAAATCTTGTAGATCTAGATGTTTGGAGGGCTCTTTAAGCTTAAAGGTACAAACTTTATGGTGTTTATGGTCTCATGCATGCATTAAGTCATTTATTAAGCTCTTTTGAGCTCTAAGAGCCTCATTAAGCCATGCATGCTCATAAATTTGGCAACTTTACATGATAAACTATCTCAAGGAAGTCAGATTTGAGTTTGGGTTGAGGTCTTAATTGATTAAGAGCTGGAAAAGGAAGTTGGCCAAACGGGTGCAGTCTGTTGAGGGTACAAGAAGGTACGCTTAGCATACAAGCCTTAAAGCGAGTACATTATGCGTACGTGCTAAGTACGCCCCGTGTACTCAGCAGGTTGGGCTTCGGACTCTTAGGATTTTGGTTTGGGCCATGTTTGGAGTTATATGTTTAGGTCCTTGCAGGGCCATCAAGTTTTTGGGCGGATGCTTGTTTTATGTTCGCTGGAAAGGCCAGTGAAAAAATTTGGGCCCAATTTGGAAAATTGGACCATATTTGGGCTGTAGGTGATTATTTTGGAATTTAGGCTATTGGACAATTAGATTGGGCCTATGCTTTCGGCCAAGTTAAGTAAAGGATAAAAAGGTCTTTTATCCTAGTTGAGACTCTTTGTGTGAGTTGGGGTCCAATTATTGATTGGATGATAATTTTGTGATTGATAGCGTGAGGATTTTACCGGGACATCAGTCATAGATTCTTTCTGTGAGATTCGACAGTGCGAGTTGAGTCTTCTCACTATATTCGTGGGTTGAAGGCACCAATGTCAGCCTACAAGGAATTGTATTGTAGAATACTAGTTGTCTTCTTGTTACTTGCATGAAAGACCATAGGGTGACCCATGGCTCTCGTATGTAAGATCGAGATTTGGCCCTCAGCATTACAAGGAAAGACCATGGGGGTAGCCCATGACACTTGTATCTAAGACTGGGATCTGGCTCTCGAGATTACAAGTATCCTGTTATCCGGTTGAAACATACCCCAAGTCGGTTCCCTTATTTGTTATCGGGTTGAAACATACCAGTCCTACGGGGCCCATATTTGTTAATTGGGTTGAAATACACCCCAGGCAGGGGGCATATTCATATGTTTGGTATGTGGTACTTTGGGGAACTCATTAAACTTTGTGTTTGCGGTTTTCAGTTTATGTTTCAGGTACTTCTGTTTTCAAAGGGAAGAGCCCAAGATGGTTGGAGAGCACACGCCACTCGATTTCGTATTTTGTGATTCACTCTTATTATTACGATGTGTTGATAAAATGTGATTACATTGGGTTTATGGCATCGATATGGTTTACAGTTTTATAAACTTCAAAAATGAAAATTTCCCGAGTCTTATTTTGGGACGTTATATGAATACCAACTTTGAAGCGACAAAATTTAAGACCAAAAATTTCATATTTATAATAATAAAATCATCATCCAAAACGTGTTCATAAAACCATAATAAAAAATTAGCCTATGTCAATAATCACAACACATGTCATATAAAATAACTTATACTAGCTAGCTTGTGGCCATTTTTATTAAAATCCCTAAAAGTATTAGGTCTCTTTTCATAATTAAGCTAGTTTAGTATTAAATTATGAGAAATTACATGTTTAGTTGTTATACCGTTTCTTTCAAGCTTTGACCAAATGGAAATATTAATGATATTATAACATCTTTCAAGAGTAGTTTAGATACATAACGACACATGGACCAACCAATGTTAAACACCAGACAAATTAATGCTCGACACCATAGTAACTGGATACTGCAAATGTATGCTAATATAATATTGTTTGCGGTTCACATGGACCAACTAATATATGCTACGTGGATTGTTCTCGATTAATATCAATTATACAATTAAAAAATGTAGAGTGCTTAGCTCTCTCTTTCTAAAAGACACCAACTGTACGAGCTTCGTCGACAAACAAAGATGAGCTTTATTGGTGAAAGAATTGAGCTTCGGATGTAGGGGCGGATTTAGGGTGGGTCACTGGTGGCACCGACAACCCCTAACTTTTCTGGTCATAGTGGAAAAATTTTCGAAAATTTTTAAAATTTTTATTTTTACTACTATCGTGTAACCCCTAACTTTCTCGCACACCCCCTACCGAGAAATCCTGCGTCCGCCCCTGTTCGGATGGTACAACAACAGCCTACGAAATGTCTGGTACGTGATGAATAAATATTAATATATTCAATTACTATATGCATGCATGTTTATATTCCCCATTAAATAATTCCAAAGATATTGATTGGTTTGTAGGAAGTAATTAATCTTTGAAGAGAGGGAGTGTTATAAGTTGTTGGGGAGGAATGATCTGGCCACAATATTGGTTATCTGCAGTGTCTTCGAGACCTCCTCTTTGACCACCATCATCAACATCATCTTTCTGGTTTGCTGCTGATGCCACCTGTAGCTGTAAGCAACAATTTCATCACTTCTTCCACTTGATTTTTTCCTTTTTTACACAAGATTAATAAGATATTTACCTGCTGCTTCAGTTCTTCCTTTTCCTCGCTTAATTTCCTTTCCTGCACATGAAGAATATTAATGTTGGATTCATGTTTTGTCTAAATCTTGCATTATAAAATATCTTCTTCACAAATTAATATACACATAAGTTATAATCTAGACTTAAATCCATTGGTATTAGTTAGTTAGTTACCGTTATCCTAACTGCCTTATATGGCAGTTATTTTATGTAAATAACAAAAACCAGTTTATGGTATATTGGTATTAAACTTACAAAGTAATTGATTCGTATTTTTTGGGATTCAACAACATACATATGTATAATCATAAAAGGTCAGATACCCAGGAGAGAAAAAACTTGGCCCAACATGAAATGATAGTTAATACATGTAATCATATTTTATTTGAGACAAACAATGTTATTATTTGTGTGTGTGTGTGTGTATATATATATATATATATATATATATATATATATATATATAATATCATACTAATTAAAAGATAGAAGTTATCTACAAATCTCAGAAAAAAAAAAAGACAGACAAGGAGTCGTCATGATCGTCAAAAAAGACCATAACGAAAAATTAACAACAGAGTTTTTAAATTATTTGTTCATGGTGATAACAAAACACTCAAAACAGATACCAACAATGATCAACAAAAGTTAAGCTTAGTTATATCATGCATACCTGTTCATGAAACCTTGATATTCTCTCCATCATCAACTGTGTTTGTCCAAATAAAGATTGTTTTGTCAATCTATAGAGACTCAATAAGATAGCATAACCCATTTAAATTGTTGTTCAAAGATCAATTATGTTTCATAACTTTCCAATATAAACAGAACAGAGAATCATACCACAACAGAAGAAAACAAAAACGAAATGAGAACCTAATTATATGACAATTTGATGAGAGATGGCTTTGAATAATTGGGAGCCAGAAGATCACACCTTTCTAGCACGTGTATGCATAAGAGCAGCACTAAGTTCCTCCTCTAGCTCTGTCATGTCACTCACAGAGACGACATTCCCTTTTTCATCAAGCCTGTCAAAATATCAGATTAAGTTCCATAATACACACACACACACACACACACACACATATATATATATATAGTGCAAACATGGTAAGTATACCATTTTACCGACTCTAGAAGCTCATTGCATGTTTGGAATCTGGTGCACGTGTTGTTAATTCCCTGTGTGATGGAACAATTAGTGTTATCTAGTGAGATCAAGATAGAGCACAAAATTAAAGATCACAAATTTCATACCATATCTTGGCAAGCCCCTTCTTGGGTGGTTCTCTCTTCTGCATCAAGGCTGCTTTTATGATACCTGGAAATGATATTCTCCACTCTGAAAAATAGCTAGTCAGATAACCATATATAGAAAGGTAACCTTAAAAAAAGGGGCAAATTGCATATATAGAAAGGTAACCAACTTTGGTTGTGTTCCAAAGTTCTCCTATTTAAGGTAACAAACTTCTAGTTTTCTATTTTGGTGAGCAGTTGTTGCCTGAGAATCTCATTGCCAAATCAACGCATAATTTATCATTGTATACTGTTCTTTTTCTCTATGCGGACAACAAGGAGACTGGTAGGCTAATTATATCTCTCATCCGGATATTCTGGTTTATCGATACTGTGTATATCAATCAGAATGGATTGCATTACAAATGGAACCAAAGGCCTAAAGAAACTTGATATGTGGTGTAACAAACCCGGTGAATCCTCGACAACCCAACTAGCCATCTTGCCATCCCAGCAGAACAATCTAGTAACACCAGTTTGGGACAAACTCATAAGGATCCAACACATATGGTTCATATTTAAGATAAAAGCCAAGAGGTGTATATTTAATGGTTATGGTTCATATGAGGTGAGATATTGCTTAATCGCTTTTTGGATGGAAAAAGTTGAAGGCTCATCAGAAAAGCAGAGATATCACACTCAATGAGAATACAGTTTATAATGGTAAAACCTGAACCAGAGTCTGAAAGAAAGTATAAACCAAATGGAAAAGGTCATGTATTTGAAGAGGTTCCAGAAAATTACCTTGCACATCTTAGGGGCTGTTTGGCAGGATCTGAATTTTTAAGATCTGAATTTTTAAGAGGTCTGAATTTCTAAGAGGGTCTGAAATTTTAAGAGCTGAATGTTTAACATGCTGTTTGGATGGGACCTCTGAATTGTTCTGCTGAATTATTAAAATGACCATTTTACCCTTCTGTTTTATTTTTTTAATTAAATTCATCTGTTTATTTAGAAAATAACCTAATAAAAATTCTTAATTATGTATTAAAAAATATATAAACACAATATAAAATTCAAATTTAGCATAAATCAAAATTAAACACAAATCCAAATCAAACATAAATATTTTTAAATCCACAATATCATACTAAAATCCAAATAAAATCCTACAAATCTAATTTCATCCCAATTGATTCGCAATCTGGTCATGTAAATTATCCATGTATTCATTTCCTTGTGAACCCCATTCCATATCGTGTACGTTTTCGACATCATTTTGTCCCCCTTGTGGTTGAGCATTGTTCTCCTCGAACGCCATAAATAACTCATCATGAATATCGCATTTCCTTATGAAATTGTGGACTGCAAAACAAGCAACGACTATATCTCTTTGCACTGAAAAAGGAAAAGGAGCCATTCGCTTTAGAATTGGGAATCTCGCCTTCAAAACACCGTAAGCACGTTCAATAACATTTCTGAGTTGCGCATGTGCATGATTGAATTTTTCTTCCTTAGTTAACGGACGTCGTCGTCGATAGTCGGCTAACCAATACCTCGTGTTGCGATAAGGAGTCATAAATCCACGAGTGTTGGTGTATGCAGCATCGCAAAGGTAATATTTATCTGTACACATCAGTAAAGGAAGTATTATATATAGAAATTTAATATCGTATTTTAGAATAATCTTAAAAAGAATTAAAAACCTGGAGGAGGGAACGGAAAGCCTGAAGTCGGGTTACATGCAACTTCTTTCAAAACTCGCGAATCATGTGTTATACCCTCCCAACCGGCCCATACGAATGTGAACATCATATCAAAATCACAAATTCCTAAAACATTTTGAAAGCATTCACCTTTTCCTCTTCCCCTATAGCGAGTTTGTTGATCAGCAGGCACGACTGCATGTACAAGAGTTCCATCTAGCGCACCTATTGCTCCAGGAAAGATTTCTTTTAGCTTACGATGCCTCTCTGAGGAATTCACAGTTGCATTAGAATTCGTTGGCACTATAACTTCTTTTGCAAAAATCATCATTGCATTTAGCACCTCATGAAAGCATCTATGAACTGTTTCTGTGGAGTGTTGAAACCTTCGTTTGATAATCCTGAACCGTTTATTATGTGCTATAGTAGCTAAGAACATAGCCATCTTTTCTTCAATGCTTATATGCCTACTACTTTGCAACCAATTATTTCGTCTAAAATGATTGCATAAAAGTACATATGCTTCACGTGAAAGACGCATCAGGTCTTTACATTGTGTAGAAGTTCCATGTAACAATTCTTGTGTATGTTGATGACCACTCATTTCCGAATCATTATCAATTGCCCTTCCAATTCTGTTGAATGCTAGATTCAACCAATAGCAACATAGTAACATGAAAAATGCAATTTCTTCATCCGAATCCATAAGCAATCTGTTATTTTGAAAATACATAACAATTATATTAACAACATATAATATAAAAATTCATCAAGCCATTAATATCAAATAATCCAAAACACCAAGTAATCCAAAACATCAAGTAATCCAAAACATCAAGTCATTAATGTCAAGTAATCCAAAAAAAAACCATCTAGTTCAAACCAAACATCAAGTAATCCAAAAAAAAAAAGCCATCTAGTTCAAACCAAACATCTAGTTATCCAAAAAAAAACCATCAAAACATTCAAAAAATCTACTTAGCGAAACATTCCGTAATGTGCTCCAACAGTCTTGACCCAATTCTCACAAATAGCTGGATCAATGGTTAACCACACGTGCCTCTTATCCGCACTTTCACCAAAAAGAGCAACAGCAGTAGTGTATCTTGGATCAAATATTCCCCATCCTAACTTCTCCAATTTTTCCATACACGCATCCAAATTTGAAGAAGAATGCTTTTCCACAAATATTTTAGCAACTGTGGCAATATCTTCCCCGATTTCAAGCAATCTTGAATTGGATGCATCTTTACCCTTATCTTTGCCTTTATCTTTACTTTTATTTTGACTCTTTGTCGTATCCGTATTCTTTCTTTTTTTTGATTGAGCGGATGACTCGTCACTGAGACCTACAGTTTCTTGTTGAGTGCAATCAATGTCATCAAAGTCATGCAAACTATACTGACTTGACTCTTGAGTAGGACGGGGAAGGGTAGAAGTTGGCCCCCAACTATGAATGCTTGTCGCAGTCGCGCCTTCAAACAACTGTGTGCAAAGGTCGGGGTACGGTAGTGGTGTGCGTCTCAAAGAATCCACATGTTTGTTTGACTGTTTGGAACAAATATTTTATTATTTAAAGATGATAATATATTTTTTATAACTAAATAAAATACCTTCGATTCTAGTTCCCATTCTTCTTTGGAAAGATTGAAGGTGTTGGTTGTTGAATTGTACACATTGCCGGTTTTGTTTTTTAACTTCAAAAAAGCACCAAATTTTGACTTTAGGTAGTCATAGCGGTTCTTCATTTGTTTTTGGTCGACAATGAAGTTATGTTCAATTTTTAATGTTTCAGCAACATTCCTCCAAGATAATGCTTTCAAACTACTCCCTTCCCTTCCATTAATCGTAACTTCACGTAAACAAGCTTCTAGAAACGTTTTTTCTACACCTTCAACCTTCCAACTAATCCTATCCTTCTTTTCTCCCATTGCTTTTATCAATTCAACAAAAAAAATGTATGTTTTAACAAGTTCAACATTGCAAATACACATTTTCAACAACAATTTAAACAATATAAAGGCACATTATCAATAATTACTTCAACAAAACAAATGCACAATAGCAAAAGTAATGGATATTTCATGAACTGAAAGAGAAGTAAGAATTCAGCAACAAAATTTCAGCATAATTATCATGAAAACATTAAACATAACATCAAAATAACACTAAAATTCGGCTTATAACATCAAAACTCATCATATAACATCAAAATTCTACATATAACATCTAAATTCAGCATATAACATCAAAATTCTGCATATAACATCTAAATTCAGCATCAACATTTAGCATCAACATTGAATCAAACATAACATCAAATTTCAACATCAATATTTGATCATACTCATTGAACACATTCAAATTGAAACATATAACATCACTACCCAACATATAACAACATAATGAAGCATATAACATAATAATGGAGTAAAACATCAAGTATTAATTTTGATTTAAGAAATCAGAAATATATAGCATAATAAATTCGATTTTTTACTTTCAATTTTGAAGGGAAAGAAGGAACAGTCGCAGGCGGAAGGAAGAAGGGAAGAATCGGTGGGAGCAATCGGTGTACCGCCGTCGCTGGCGGAAGGAAGAAGGAACAGTCGTTGGCGGCGTTGCTGGCTGCGTCTGTACCGCCGTCGCTGGCTTCGTCGGTGGGAGCAATCGATGGGAGCAAGCGCTGGGCGTCGGACCTGGAGGGGAGAAAGTCGGACCTGGAGGGGAGACGGTATGGGAAGGAAAGAAAGAGGCGATTAGGGCAAATAGAAGGAACGCGTGTTTTTTTATTTTTCAGACTTGCTTTAACATCTGAAAAAATAAGAGGTATTTTTAAGTTTAAGAGGTAAAATATAATATGTAAACAAACGCTCTGAATCTGAAATTTTAAGACACTGCCTCTTAATTTTACAATTAAGAGGTAAACAAACGACCCCTTAGTAGCTTCTCAAAGATATGTAAAGGTTCAGAGAAAGCAAAGATTAAAATTAGAGATTTGAAGCTAATACAGGCTATGGGAGCTTAAAGCACAATGATATTGGCTATAGCTAATTGTGTAGTAATTAGAGTATTTTTACTTACTATAAATCCATGATTTGTAGGTAAATTCAGGATTTGTAGATATTAGCTTGTTATGTATAGCTAGGATATCCTGTGTAATTAGTCTTTAATAAGGCTCTTCTAGTGAGTAAAAATGCAAATTATTGGAAAAAAACCCCATGGTATCAAAGCTTTAAAAGTTTCTCTCATTTTCTTCGCTCCACATTCGTCAAAACCTCATCTCTTTCTGTAGTATGTGTTTCAGTCTAGTCGACCCATTCATGGCCAGTAAAATCACTTCAAATGCTTCATCACATAACCTACCCTTTTTAACGTTTCTGGTTCTACCTAGCGTGGTGATGAAGCTCCATCACTAATTAGTAGCCATAATTTCAACAGTTATATATCTTTCAATAATGGGCACAATCTATCAAGATGTACAATGGTAGAAAAGGAAATGACGATTATCTTACCGGAGAGAACAAGTCCCTAAATAAGATGATTTTAGGTACAAATCAATGTCGTAGAATTCGGTAGGTGCTAGTCGATCGATCGAATGGTAGTAGCATGTACTCTTCCTAGTACCATGGATGTAGAGATGGTCAACATTGTTACAAAGCACAAACCGGTCTTTGACTTATATCAATCCTAGAAAAGAATGGACCAATTAGGATCGACCCTAGTCCTACAGTGGTTCGTTAGTCCTTAAACATACAAGTTAAAGGACCATTTTAAAGCAGGACATAAATCTGCCCTAAAATAAAAACCGGTTTCATTGCTAAACCCATTTAAATTAAACCAGACTGAAATCAATCATATTTTTTATATTTAAATATTACATATTAAAAGCACCCATGTCTGTCCTTCTCTATTTTCTCTGTGATCATACAAAATTTATTGCTAAACATAATACATGAATTACTAACTACCCATGAAAGCATAAATTGATTAACATCCAAACATAACACATGTTTCTCTCTTTAAATCATTTAGTAAGCATTCATCCAATAATGTTATGACAAGTGAATGATGTAGTGATTAACACTAATTGTGTTTTACCTTTCACATCATATAATGATATTTTCTTCTAAAGTTCCGACCTCTCCACTTGCATCTACATGATGATCTTGAATTTAATTTTCAACATATAGTTGATGAGTCTTCTTATCTTGCAAATTTGTACTTAATTACCAACAAGAAACAGCATTCATAAGTCCAAGTCTCCAACGACTAATTAAGCAAATACATAAACATCCTCACATTCACCTATTACAATTAAAGAAGAAACACTTGTCTTTAATATAGTATTCTAAGAAGTCCCAATTGAAGAGGAAATCAATATGGTTCTAAATACATACAATTAATAAAGCCGAATAAATATAGTGGGGATCCTATGGAAAATCCATATGACTACCGAAGGCAATCCAAACGTATCTCAAAAGATGCAAAATACACCTAAAGATATATCAAACACTTGGTCACATAAACAAGTGTAAAACCCAAAAACCGAAACATATAAGAAACTAGAATGCGGACATAAAATAATAATGTCTAATAATGAGAGCAACGCATACCAAACGGAGGTTACAAATCAATTACAAGTGACCAAAATCACTTACTGTCTTACCTGTGACCAAAATAAAGCGGAGAAACCAATGACTTCTATTATTATTCAACAATCAAATGGAGGTTACAAATCACTTACAAGTGACCAAAATAAAGAAACAAAGCTCTTTGTCTTCTAAGAAATTGCCACAAAGAAGAACAAAAAAACTAGCCCTAAAATAACTAAGGTGGTGTTTGTTTTTTATCCGAAGATCCTTAGCTTCTTTTGTCTGCGCCGCATAGACCATGTGCGGACTTTCGCATTCGGAGATTGTTTGTTTCTTAGAAGACCACATACCTAAAAAGGTTTGTGTGTCCTCTTATCCTTAGTTTCTTTTGTCGTGGCCAATATGTGGACCAGAGTTTTTTAATCTCTTAATCTCTTAAGACATTTTCTATTCTAAAAAAATCATTTTTTCAAATATTTTTTTTTCTTCAAATGCCTCTTTTTTTTTTTCTTTTTTGAATGCCTACTTTATTTAACCTCTTCAAACATAAATATCTTTTTTGTTTGCATGCCTTTTTTTTTAATATGTCCCCACAATAACTACAGTGAATTATAAAAGATAACAAATATATTTGTTAGTTCACACAATTTTACTTTTATTTTTTTATATTACAACACATTGTTTAAACATTACATAATTATCCTATTGTCATAATTATAACACAGAATAATTTAGGTAGACACAATAATTATAATATAATGTCACATAAAAGAAACAAAAAAAAAATGGTTGTAAAAAATGAAATTGTTATATTACAATACATAACATTTGATCAAGATTTTTTAATTATTTGTATTAAAGTCATAAAATAGCTAATTTCAAATAATGATTATCTATAGAAAATATTGACCAGCAAATAAGCGTCTCTATGATTCAAATATCTGATTATCTTAAATGATTTGAAATTTAAAGAATTTTGAATTTGATGGTACCTTTCAATGTTACAAAAATATATGTATTTAAATTTCAATGTTAAAAAACTATTAAAAAACAGTTTATTTAAATTTTGGTTTATTCTAGTAGCCTGCAAATTTTAGAATAAAAAATAAATAAAAAGTCTTCTTCTTACACACTGTAGATGTTTCAGCCATCTCTTCTGCGAAAATGTGCAGATGTGGTCCGCAGACTGCAAACCTTTTGTCACTGAAAAAACAAATAACACTTAAATTCTCGTATTTAAAGAAAACCCTTCAGAAGAAAATCGCTACTTGGCTATTACTTTAGGTGGCCATTTCAGTCAAAAATCACCACTTCAGGTGGGAAGCAAGTGGTGAATCTAGTCTAATTCACAAAATTTAAATCATGGCTACCAACAAGTGGCGATTTATAGCTTTGTCCAAAGTTCTTCCGAAGATTTTCCAAAATATCGAATTGTTGTGTATAGGAGGCATTGTGTATCACCTAAAAACAACATATACAACATTTACAATTAAAGATTAAATACTTTACACATTTTAAAAATTTAAAGGATTAAAGATTTAACAATTATTATATATATTTTAACCTTTTAAAGCCTAATTTACAAAAAGTCAATAATACCTTTTTAGGGTTTTTTTTAATTTATTGTCATACATTATGAAAAAAAAATCAATATATAAAATATATTAACTTATTTTTGTCAGAAAAAAATGAGACAATGAAAAAGTTGAAACGGACTGACATCCTAAAGAGGCTAGAAAATTGTGAAGAGAAAAAAATAAACTAAGACTTGTATGGGTCTTAGTTATTTTATATTCTGAAAAGCTTAATTGTTTAGGACAGAAAGTTGAAACGGAGTGACATCCAAAAAAAGGCTTGAAGTCATCTAAAGCTTTATAAGTAACATTCACCATAGATTGATGATGACTATAAATAGATGGCTATGTTCCTTATGCTTAGAGACTACACGAGCCCGAGTGTCCAACACTTTGATTAGATCTCATTTAATTATACCAAAGAGCTTTTAGTCCACCGATGGTATCAGGTGTTGTCATTCCTTATTGAGATTGAGGATTCAAGTTCTATCTTGGACATAGGTGGAACTAAGGACTAAGAAGTAGTTTATAAGTATATATTAGAATTGTCATTTAAAAAAAATATCTCATGTAATTGTAAGCCATATTTGTATTATCAAAACGAATCAATCTAGTTTGGTCATAGACATAGCATGATTACCATGAGCATGTGAACCACGTAACATTTTGTGTTTTCTCTATTTGTACCTTAATATGTGTTTGTTGTTTGTTGGTTGGCGTTCATTTGTCAATACAATATTCTAAAATATACAAATATTCGACATATTCTAACATCATAGACAATATCTTTTTTATTTTTTTGTTTTCTTTTTTTGAAAAAAAAGTTGCGAAATTTATGATTGTTTTTCCAATTTTTTGAAAAAAAGTTGGTGCATTAAACAACTAGGGTTCTTTGATGGTAAAGCTTAAAATCGGTCTAGATAGTGTAATATGTCTTTTGTAGATTTTGATAGCTAATGAAATATTATAGAGTAAATTACTCAAATGTTCCAAATGATTTAGAGTAATTTACACGTTTGGTCCCTAACTTATTTTTTTTAATTCGGAAGGTCTCTATTGTTTGTTTTTGTTACAAATTTAGTCCCTATTTTACCTAAAAAGACTATTTTTCCTTTGATTTTTTATTTTATTTAAATAAACACACCTCCAACCCCGCCCCCCTCACCTTACCTTACATACCCCACCATTTTTCCCTATTTAAATAATAGTCTTTTTAGCTAAGACAAGAACCAAGCGTGTAACAAAAACAAACTGTAGAGACCAAGTACGTAACAAAAACAAACAGTAGGGTCCTTCCGAGTTAAGAAAACAAGTTAGGGACCAAACAAGCAAATTACCCCAAACCATAGGGACCATTTGAGTAATTTACTTCCGGAAAATACAAGTCCGTTATTACTTTATGAAAATCAAACCGGAAAATATAAAGGATCCCAATAAGGGGACCACTGGAACCCAAGAAAATAGATGAACAATGTAGTTTTCCATTCACAATTCTCTCACTTGTTAAATCATGTGTTATAGTATATGCATTAAAGTAAATTGCACTTTTGGTCCATGTCCTATATTAATTATTTATATTGTCCCAAGGGACGATTTTGCATTTTACATTCCTAGTTCATTCTATAAAACTTTGCCCATAAGGCGTATTGAAGGAAATAACCATTTTCTTCTGTCTTATTCATTTTTTTCATCACCTTGGTCTTCTTCCTATATTACCCTAAAATCTAGCCCACAAAGAGGTTGCTGAAAAATGTGGATTTGATGGATTTGAAGGCTTTCATATTTTTTATTTGTATTTGTTGGATGAAGAAAGAGATGATTTGTTTTGGTCTATTTTAGGGTTTTTGTAGGAAGAAAGAGCATGTTTGTTCAAATGTAAAATTATCTGTAACCCTACTTGTGCCATCATCCCACCTAAATTATCAATTGAACTCCTTGATAACTTTTCCATCAAAAACCCAATATGAGCAACATGAACTTGACACCTAAAGAAACTAAATCTGATTGGTAGTATGATTTTGATTAACTTGGGTTGAGTTTAGGTGAAGTGACTTGATAACTGAAGGAAACTCCTACATCGTAAGCGCGATAATCAAAAGTCAAAGAGAATTCAGTTGGAGCATTCCAACTACAATGTGGTTTATAGGATTTGAAGATATACATAGGTAAATTTTCTTTTCCGCAATTGAAACTTATGGGTGAGGATGAGGTTTAAAGTCAATAAGCAATGGGTGGTGTGACTCGTGTGAAAAAGATCTTTAGAAGGAAGAAGCGAAAATACATGCAGCAAGACCCGTGAATTCTTAAACATTTTTTGCAAATTAGTAATGGCATGTGATCACGCTCTTTGTCGTTACCACAATCTTCAATATAAACATTATACTATAATGTTTATGATGATCATAGTGAGCATCAAAGTTTTGAATTTTAAAAACAATAAAAAGATGAAAATCATTACGATATAGTTTACTTGATTTTGATTTTGATTTTGTTATTGGTATTAAAGTTACGATATAATTTACTTGATTTACTACATAGTTTTGACATTTGAGATGTCATCTTGGAATGCCCAAGGACCTAAAGTGTTAGAAAACATTGATGTTTTTTTTTTTTTTTTTGAAAAAGAAAACATTGATGTTTAATCTATAATTTGATTACAATACAAATTAATCATACATAATCAATTATTGTACAGTTATCAACTAAAAATAATTAATTTGATATAACTATTGCTTATAAAATTAACATAATACTTACTAAGCAATTCAGATTAACAAATTGGATACTCTTAAAAATTTACAAACAAATGATATTACAAGAATAGATCTCCTCCAAATTAAGTAGGATCATAATACTATATCAAATTTATATAATGCTAAGCAATTTAGATTAACAAATTGGATACTTAAATAAGTACAGATTAAAAATTTACAGAAACAAATGAAATTACAAGAATGGATCTCCTGCTAAGTAGGATCGATAGTTCTATGAACTAATGACCATAATAATATTTTCTAGTTCAACTGCCTAGTAGAACTGTGTGCATAAAAGAACAAACATAACGAATGTAACTTCCTATCAAATACTTATGCTAGGGCAAAAGCATAATCTCACTTTGAGGACTAACTAGTTATACTTCTTTTTATCTATATTCCCACATCCATAAACACCAAGTCGTGTTAATTTGCATGCTAAAAAACCCTTTACCAAAGTTCATATTAACTAATTCATAAATATATTCTATCCGAAGGCATTACCCGAAGTCCAAACCAATAAACCAGAAAATAAACAAATCAGTGCACTAAGTCTCATGCAAAAAGGCTGACTTTGTACATCTCAATTATCCCAACTCCCCACAGATTCAGATAATCAAGTACATCTTGCTACGTGTACATAATTATGCCCTAGAAATCTTCATTCCAATTGCAGATATCTCGCACAGTCTATTGCTAAAGCGTATTGCTTCGTACATGACAGCAGTAGAAAGGGTAAAGAATATGATAAATGAATATAATACAAAACGATGGCTGACCTGTTCGTACTGCCGCTGCAGAATTCATAAAGTTTGCCATTGGAGGAGAAGACGACGACGGCGACAGCAGCGTCGCAGAGAACGGAAAGCTGCCGCGCTTTCTTGTTTAACCCTGATCTCCGCTTTGAAAACGTCACTTGTCTGCTACTCTTGTCTTCAATTCGCTTCATCTCCAACTTTCTCCGCCCCATCGGACCTCTAGATCTTCTCCAGACCTAACTTTTTCAGTTCCGATATGTATCGGCCACTTGATTTCTACGCGTTATCTACTCATCTACAATCATATATATCCTTTTTTATATGCTTTGACAGAAGGGCGTCTCGTCATTGAAAGCCGAATACCCCCGCTCTACACCTGTTTCTTGAAGAAGAAAATAAAAAGAAAACAAAAAAGGTTTAGGGTACTATTCGGTCGTATGTTCTGGACATCTCGGATTTGACGGCGGTTTACTTTACCATTAGTATCTTAAATATTACTAAAGATAATTTTATAACATCATCTTAAATAATCTGGACTATTGATTGTATTTTAATCTTATTTTTTCAACCCTTAGATAAAATTGCTGACATCATCTTCCCCACATGGAATGTATTTTAATTCCAATAAATGCTTTCCAATCATCAATCAATAACTTACATTCGTTGAAATGGAATGTATTTAATTCCAATAAAAGCTTTCCATATTTTACATCTTGAATTTTCAGTTATGAAGATTTTAATATGATCAATTTTAAAAATATATTACTAACAAATCATTTCAATCAAGGCCTTAATATCAACCATTAATATAAATCCGTTTATATTAGTAAACCAGTAATATAAAATCTTTTTTTATTAGGAAATCATTAATACCGAAAAATCATATTCAAATTATCACATACATATATGATTCATCATTGAATCCGCGACTCACATTTATTTTCAATCGTTTCTTTTCTTTAAACCTTCTCCTACAACATCGTTAATATTGCTTATAACTTCCATAATCATTCTCTGCTATCAACATTCGCTCTTGTACGCTACAAGGTCAATACCTTCTTTTGCTTTTTATATTTTTTTCGATCATTTTTTTGTTCCTATATCAAATGTATGTATTCATATATTTTGATTTTTTTTGTCACAAATTACATGAAATCAGTTAACTACTTTTCTGAAACTTTTCAAATAAACATGAAAATGTATTAGGTACCTTTAACAAAACAAAAATTAACTATCTTGGAAACTGACATTAATTACGAAAATGTTACTTTTATATATTATAGATGATTATGATTTTTTTTTAATTTTTATGTCATAAGAATCCGGTTAATTTTGGCATGATTTTAAAATATCATTGAAATTATTATGTTTTTGTATATCATATCAACCTACTTTTTTTTATCTTCGAATAGTAACAATAAAATTTACACAACAAATATAGATATTTCAAATTTTGTAATATTATTATACCTTACAAAATACAATTCCTTCCAAAATAAATTTTCGCCAGTAATTTCATCCATAATTTTAACAAATTTAAATTTGTATTTTCTTTATATAATTTTTTTTAATGATTCTGATTTTTTTTGCTCCAAAAGTATATCAAGCATTTACGTTGTAGATAATGCTGCCCTATTAAAATTATTATTTTCCAAAAGTATATCCGTTTAATAAGGAATTTGATATAATAAAGGAAGTGAATGTTAATTAAAATGAGATATATATTCCATAATTATTACATGAGTTTATTAAAAAAATTAATATCAAAGTGTAAACATTAAGCATTTTTAAAGTGAAATTTCAGAATACATACAAACAATGATGTTGTACAATGAAATATAAAATTGAATAGACTGAAAAAAAAAAAAACACTATTAAAGCAGTCAATCTTGAAAATAACATAGTTATGAAAAATTATAAAATAAGATTAAAATTATAAGATATTAGGAGATTTGTAAAAAATACATTTAGTAAAAGCATTACGGTTATTAGAAAAAATAAGACCGTTAAGATTAGTGAAAATACAACATATAAACTAAATTATCACAATAGTAATGAAATGTCATTATTTGATATTTCATATAATTGACAAATATATCAAATTAAATTGATGATATATACTAAAATTATTCAAAGTTACGCCAAAATTAATGCAAAGTTTTTGCGAACACTAAATAAATAAGAACAAACATAAAAGCTAGCATTTATATTTATAATCAATTTAAAATAAACCAATCATGGTTTAGAAAAGAATCTCCATTGATGATATACTAAAATTAAATCTATATAACATTTAACATTTTATAAATTATATTACATAACTTTATTTGAATAAATGAAATAGTTGTTAATATTTAATGCAACAGAAAAAACGGTATATTGATTGTCAATATATGTTTAAATTAGGTAACATTATTATGCAAGGAACGTCTAATTAAAATGCTTATAAATATATAAATATCATAAGTATATAAGACGAGGAAAGTCATTCAACTAATAAAACAAAAAATGATGTCTACAAAGAGATCTTTCAATGATTATATATATTTATCGTTTTCAATGTATTTTGTACACATTTCACTAATACCAATAACCATATATTTTTTTATAATCATTATACAATATCTATAAATGATTATATGTTTTTTTATGCGTTTCCCGCGTTTAACGCGGGCTATAATCTAGTTATCCTTTTATAGTAAATTTTAGTACAATAATGTAAATTACAGAAACGGTCCCCGTGGTTATATTATTTTCTGATCCAAGTCCAGGTTTTTCAATCGTAACACTCTTCATCCCTGTGATTTTATTTTATTGCGATTTTGGTCCCTAGCAAACATTAAAAGACTTTATTTCCCTAATCACTTTTTGTATTTATACTTTTTCTTTTTAATTATCATTTTAGACATTTTAAAATGAATGGCCCACCACCCAACCCAACCCCAACCTCATCTCTCAGTTTCTCTTCCGTTTCGATACAGAGCATCACTACCGACAATTATTTCCTAATCTCTCGGTTTCTCCTCCGTTTCTCTATTTTTATATAACTAAAACCATACATACCCTTGAATTTGTTTTTGGAGCCAAATCCTTCTTTAATCTCCATTCATTTATTTACCTTGTAAACCTTCTGTATGGCGTTTATTTCGATTTCTATCTTCAACGACATACATTCATTTACCTATTCTTAAACTCACATTGCAACTAAAGAACAAATATGATTATTTACCTGTTCTCAAATAGAATTTTAGCCAACGCATCCAAGGAATTGCTATTAGTTCTCAAAGGAAAATTTGCAACCAATGGGTTCACGCCGCCACCAATGCAGTATCGCTAATGGTGCCACTTTCTTTCGCTTCTATCCCTTGCTACTGTTACAGCACAGCCACCGACACCGGTGCCAATACCTTGTGCTTATATCCATCTCCCAATATTTTCCTTCTTCCTCTCTTCCAAAACCGATCTTGAGCTTCTTTCCTTTTCCTGATCCCGATCTCGATTTCTCATTTTTCTCTCCAAATCGCTAACCACCACCCACCCCGGGTTATGGAAGTGGAGATTGGAGAGTATGACAATGATTAGAGTCACAAATGTGGGAAACAAGGGCTACAAGTTTAACATCGAGGGAATAAAGGGGAGGGGTAGTTGTGGGGTTGGATGAGGGATCAATATGATTTAATAAAAAATAATAATATATAATTCATAAAAAGAGATTACAAACTATTATAAGGGTATAATAATCTTTTTAAATTGGTTAGGGACAAATATTGATACAAAATAAAGCAAATAGTTGATGAGTGTTACAATTTAAAAAACTGGACTTGATAAAAAAAATATAACCACAAGGACCATTTTTGTAATTTACACTTAATATAATCAAAGCTTAAAAACTATCCACAATAAAATCGTCCAACGAGGGTTTTTCATAATTTATTTTTGCAAGAGCTGTTTTTAATTAAAAAGATTTTTGCTTTATTTTTTTCAATGATTGTGTAGGTCCCATATTCAATCAATTGTAATTACTAATTAAACACATACAAACATAACATAAAAAGCAAATTGAAAAGGTTTCCAGATTACAGGAGATTCTCTGGATTTTTTTCATGAAAAACTCCATTAAAAAGTTGTGGATGCTCTAAGAGGTCTTTTTCATCAACTTATTTATATCATTTTACTTTACTTTTATTTGTTTAAGTTGTCTATTCACAATTGACTGAAAGCTTATGGACTCATCACAATCATGAAAAAACTGATGTCAACAACATTACAAGTCAATAAAAAAAAATGGAATAAATAAGTTTTTACAGTAGCTTTTTTAACTTTTAAAGGTTTATCTGATCCAATAAACTTTAAACCCCTTTGCCAATGAGAAAAAAAAAAAAAAAAAAAAAAAACACTTTAAACCCCATTGCTATATATCTAATTAGATTCATCAACAATATTCCAAACACAAATATAATGATCAAAACAAACTTATGGTTTGAATTACACATTCTACACAACAATCAAAGTTCCAACATCTTTCAAATTCTTTTTCCTATATAACCTTTGAAAACAAACCATTCATTGATATTATGATATAGATAGATTAAAAACCACATCATAATACTTTCTTAATTTCCTTAATAAGCATGACATCAACACAATATCATGCTATTCCTACAGATAGATTAAACTTTATTAGTGTGAAATTTGCTCATTGAGGAAGCCAGTTTTTCCACCATGGGGATGTTGGAAGTATTCCTGAAGGTGGAGGGGTAAGAATGTCCAACATTGTTTCTTTTTCTCTAGGGGTTAATGGAACACCTCTTGTTAAATTTAAAGCCAGTAAATGAACATTAGTACGTTGCCTATGCCTACCATATGCCCATATTCCTCCAGCTGTTCCAGCAATCAGAAGCTGTAAAAAAAATTAAAAAATAAATGTAGCGTTTTAAAAGTGCAATATTGTGATATAATAAAGAAAGTTGCTATTTCATGCAATTAACCATAAATGAAACAGATTATAATATGGAATGGTTATGAAACTGACAGGTGAAAGCCAAAAGGCTGCAGTCTGCCAATCAAACTTTGGAGCATAAAGAATCGTCTCCCCATAATCATCTTCAAGCTTTTTATAGATATCTTTGTCACTTTTTCCAGAACGGATTTCATCACGAATAAGCTGCAATTCAAATCCAAACATAATGAGAGCATGTGAAATTATATATAAAGAAATTCATAAAGGAAAACTATTCTGTATGTGAGTGTTTTGTTGAAACACAGTTCTGTCATATAAAGAATCGTAAACAGGTTGACACTATGGAGAAGAGAGATCCAAGAAACATAGAGAATCAAATACATATCAACAGGGGAGAGGTGCATATAAAGATATGGTGAAGATTTGAAGGGTACACAATGAAAAAATAAATGTTGGAGAATAAAGATAAAATAAAAAAGAGTCACCTTCCTGAGAAGAACAGCAATATCAGCTTGGGATTCTTCAATGGACTGACTACCACACTCTAAGCAGCGCACATTGTGACTGATGTTTCTTGCGCGTGCATCCAGAATCTGTTGCCTCTTCACTGGATCCTCTTCGTTTTCCATTCTGTAAATATGTCTCGCTTCTGCAAATTCCAAAAACTACATAAATCCCCAGATTGTTAGGGTAACGTTCAGTTGGGCATTTTGTCGAACAGTTGGCTTGCAATGAATATCCTCTCCATAAAACAGTAAATTGTAAAGTCTTTGTACTAAAAGCTTTTGGCTTTTCCCAGTACCTTCACCAGAATTGTATTATGTGTATATATTGTGGCGAATCGAGAAAAGATTTCACGCACACCTCACTACAAAATGTATTTATTACTATGTAGTTTTTGACGATACTAACAAATAAAAAATTACATGTTAACAATTGACAACAAAAGCTAAATTGAATTTCGAACAACCCTAGAAAATTGACAAAAATAACACATAAAAATGAATAAACGAAAATAAAATTAGCAGAGTTGTAGACAGATTTAACAAAATTAATACATAAATTAACAGAGAGTGAGAGAGACAAACCGGTCAATGGCGGGTGTGGGGTGGCAGCAGGCCGAGAGGAGCGGTGGACTGTGACTGAGCAGGCCGAGAGTAAAGGCCGAGAGGCGTTGAGGGTGGGCGTTGACAGCGAGTCGGTGAGACGGGCGTCGATGGACTGGAATTCCTTTTATGGATATTACCTTTTATCTTTCTTTTTTGTGGTAATATGATATATACATCTGGTAATTTTTTTTTTTTTTTTTTTTTTTTTTTTCTCATATGTAGGTAACAAATTTTTTGAAAGTGTTCACATATGATCATTATGATCTGCTATAGCAGGTTAAATCCTAAATGTGAACGCTTTCAACAAGTTTGTTACCTAGATGTGTAAAAAAAAAATAGTTACTCAAATATGAACAAAACCAAAAGTAAAAATTAAATTACATGAATGGTCCCTGTGGTTTGGGGAATTTGTGGTTTTGGTCGCTAACTTATTTTTTTTTTAACTTAAATGGTCTCTACTGTTTATTTTTGTTGCGCGTTTGGTCCCCGTCTTACCTAAAGATACTATTATGCCCTTATTAATTTATTTTTTTAATTAATATTCTTATCTATGTATTTATTTTTTACATATTCAAAAAAATTAATAGACCACACATATTTGTATCTCCTCCCCATCTTCTATTTCTTTTTCATCTTTAGTTACATCGATGTCTTCACCGTCCTTTTTTTTGGTACTTCAACTCTGGCGAACCAACACCATAACCTACTGTCTCTTCATCTTTAGTGGGTTGTAGTGTTGATTCGACGGAATTGAAGGACCGAAAAAAGAAGTGATGATGAAGACGTCGATATCACTAAAGATGAAAAATAAATAGAAGTTGAGAAGGATAAAAGATGGGATGGTGATGAAATACAGATATGTGGGGTCTACTAATTTTTCTTAAACATATAAAGCATAAGTACATAAACAAGAAAATTAAATAAAAAAAATTACCAAGGGCACAATAGTCTTTTTAGGTAAGACAGAGACTAAGTTCGTAATAAAATTAAATAGTAGGGAACATCCGAGTTAAAAAATTAAATTAATTAAAAAATAAATAGTAAGATAATCCGAGGAGATACAAATATGTGTGGTTTATTATTTTTTTTTTAAATATGTAAAAAATAAATACATAGATAAGAAAATTAATTAAAAAAATAAATTAATAAGGGCACAAAAGTAGTTTTAGGTAAGACGGGGACCAAACACGCAACAAAAATAAACAGTAGGGACCATTTAAGTTAAAAAAAAAATAAGTTAGCGACCAAAACCACAAATTCCCCCAAACCACAGGGACCATTCATGTAATTTAATTTTTACTTTTCGTTTGTTCATATTTGGGTAACTATTTTTTTTGTACACATCTAGGTAACAAACTTGTTGAAAGCGTTCACATCTAGGATTTAACCTGCTATAGCAGGTCATAATGGTTGTATGTGAACACTTCCAAAAAGTTTGTTACCTACATATATACAAAAAAAAGATAGTTACCCAGATGTGAACATATCGAAAAGTTAATTACCTTGATAAGTCATATTCCCCCTTTTTTTATTATTTTATATCCTAACTAGTTTATAACCCGTAACCACAGTTATAAAATTAATCAAACTTTTATAGTAAAACTTAAAATTGTTAATCAATTATTTTATATAAATTATTAATTTAAAATATATTTTTATTAGTTATATGAAATTATAATCGTTGATTTAAATAAGTATCTAAAATTAATTATTAATATATATTAGATATTTTTTATTTGTAAATTAATGAAAATAATAATATAAAATTTAAAATTTAAAATAGAGAATAAATACATTGACAAATAGCATCACATTAATAAGGAGGTCTAATAAATTTAAAATAGAGAACTAATAAATTGACAAGTGGCAACACATTAATTAAGTGGTCTTGTAACATCCCGAAATATCAAGAGTAGAGTTGAAGGGCTAAAATAGTAAATTGGGAAAGAGTGACTCGGCGAGTCCATGTGCGGACTCGGCGAGTAGAGTCGCGACTTGGTCGCGTGTTAAGTGGCCGACTCGGCGAGTCAGTGTAATGGACTCAGCGAGTAGGCGCTGAGTGGAGAAAACCCTAATTCTCGGGGTTGAGCCTTATATAAAGATCATTATGTTTCCCTCCCAGCCTCTTTATCACCCCTTGAGCCCCAGAAAACCCTAAATCACGAAGAAGCACCATTGTTGAATGGATTGGAGCTTGGATAATGTAATTGTGAAGGAATTTTGGGAGATTGAAGGCTTGGAGCAAGGGGCTTTGTTTGGATTCGAGTCTCATTTCAGTTGGGGCATTCCTTTGAGGTAATATCTCGGTTTTTTTAGCTGCTATTTCTTAGATGCATCATTTTGGGGGTGTTGGAGATCATATCTTTGGATGTATTGGAGTTTAGAGGTTAGATCTGAGGTTGCTACCTTAGATCTGGAAGGGAGAAGGTCTAGAGTGCATGAAAGTCCCTGTTTGTGAGTGGTTGATGGAGCCATCTTGTCCCAAATCCTAGCCCAATGTGCAAACGGATTAGATCTCTTTGGATTCACGTAAAGTTTGCCACTTTACGTGATGGATGGGATGTAGGAGGCTAGATCTATGTTTTAGATCAATTGCATGGCCTGGAGTGCTTCTGAATGGATTCAGACCGGTGGTACTCGGCGAGTCACATGGGTGGACTCGACGAGTTGGATGAAGATGGCCTGGAACTCGGCGAGTTGTATGAACAACTCGGCGAGTAGGTTGAAGATAGCCGTAGACTCGGCGAGTCTGTTCTTGGACTCGACGAGTCTTGTCGAAGAGTCCCAAATATTTCCTGGTTGAGTCGAGAATCGGCGAGTCAAGGGATGACTCGGTGAGTTATGTGTGAGTGGCCTCAGAGTTGTGGGACTCGGCGAGTCTCGGGGTGACTCGGCGAGTTGAGTCGCAGATTGGGGAAGTTCTGAGCACGGGGACTCGACGAGTCGACGGGATGACTCGGCGAGCAGGGTCAACCAAGAGGGTTGACTTTGACGGAGGACTTTGACTAGAACCAAGAGTTGACCGTTGACTTTTAGGGCTTGGTCAGCGATATGGCCTTTGGGCCAAGAGAGGGGTAAAATAGTCCTTTACCCTTAAGAGGGTGCCATGATAGGGTTGATTCTAGTCTCGAGTGTTATATTCATGAGAGTATTTGCTTTACGTGTTAGGCGGTGGCGGGTTCGAGATTCAAGTGTGGGGATATCTGCTTTATGTTTGCCAGGTGAGTCTTCTCACTATACTTTACCTTGAGTAGGTAACCAAAGTTATGTGATCAGAGTATTTGTATGCTATATGTACATGATGTGTTGTACTGCATTATTTCTATGTGATTTATGCTGTGCATGTTTATAGAGTTGGAACCGGAAGGTTCCCAGAGTTAGATACTGAGGGTTCACAGAGTTTGGGTGTACGGACCCATAGAGTTATAGCCTCGAGTGGCTAATATGTGTTATGTGTGGTATTTTGGGGAACTCACTAAGCTTCGTGCTTACAGTGTTTTGTGTTATGTTTCAGGTTTCTTTCAGGATCACGAGACGGCACCGGCTTGATTGTACACACCAGAGAAAGAGTCATATTTTGGAGGATCCTGGTTTTCTATGCAAGTGAAAATGGAGTTATGTTTTGTAAATCGACTATGAATGAGATTTTAAACAAGTGTTTCTAAGAATAAAATGATTATTTTAAATGAAAATTTTGTCTTGAAATTTACAGTGTTACAAGTTGGTATCAGAGCCTTCGTTTGAGGGATTCGGATGCGCCTTCGGGTAAATCTGGACTCAAACTGAGGAAGTAAGAAAAGTTTTAATGAAATAATTTTCTAAAAATGAATAAGAGTTCAAAGAGAAGGCAAGAAAGAGCAGTGTGTACAATCAGCCAGAGCCCGAACGGTGATTTCCCAAAATACCCTTATTTTGTGTTATGAGATATTTATGATGCACTTTATGAGATATTATTGCATGCTAGAGACAGGCTAGGTATTTCATATGTTAGGACTAGAGTGGCCTGATTTGTGATGCCTTAGCCTAGGACTCGTTGTTATATGTGTTATGCTTTTGAGTATGTGATGAGTGAGAGTATCCAGTTAGAACCCATGAGGGGTAGAGTTACAGAGTTCGGTGGTACTTTCGAGGATGAGCCGAGAAGGTGGAGTTATCACAGAGAGGGACTCCTATGTATTCTTCGATGCTCGAATGCTGCTTGCTTTGTGCTTTGTGGAACTCTCGATGATGGGAGTCAGCTACCAAGTGAATATGACGATATTCAGGAGGTAGATGGTTGGCATCATTAGGAGCTCTTCAGCAGCTGATAGCAAAGAAGGGGGAGGACAACGGAAGAGCCTAGGGAGTAACCCTAGCCAGATAAGTGCGCTTGCAGAGTAGAGAATTTTGCTGGGGAGCAAGCATGCGCAATGGGATTAGTGAAAGGGCAGGTCGAGCAGCTACTCAGAAGCTCTGGGATGGTCCGTGTGGAAAGTATGGGTAGATGTGGCAGGTAGTATGGGCCCGTACTACTGAAAGCAGAGGACCCATACTTGATACAGGGAGTCTTCTGAAGGTTCTAAGGAGCAGATTAAGGAGTGATGTTATGGTTCGGGTACCATACATCAGAGCAGATTGAGGAGTGATGTTATGGTTCGGGTACCATACATCAGAGCAGATTGAGGAGTGGTGTTATGGTTCGAGTACCATACATCAGAGCAGATTGAGGAGTGATGTTATGGTTCGAGTACCATACATCAGAGCAGATTGAGGAGTGATGTTATGGTTCGAGTACCATACATCAGAGCAGATTGAGGAGTGATGTTATGGTTCGGGTACCATACATCAGAGCAGATTGAGGAGTGATGTTATGGTTCGAGTACCATAAATCGGAGCGGATTGAGGAGTGATGTTATGGTCCGGGTACCATACATCGGAGCGGATTGGGGAGTGATGTTATGGTTAGGGTACCATACACCGGGGCATATTGAGAAGAGATGTCATGGAATGAGTACCATAGTTCGTAGTGAATGATGTTTGTGGTTCTCCGGTTATTCGGTCACGAGTAAGTTCGAAGAGGCGTCCCTTGAGAGGGAGATCGAGAGCCCCTCAAAGTATTCTAGTAAGGAGTCAGTGGAAGGGAGAATTTTGATTTGAGTTGAGCGATCAGTCGATAAAGGAGATGTCACCTCCTATGATCGGGGAGGTACTGATTATGTATGTGTGAAAATATGAGAAGCATGATGTTTTAGTTTTGGGTTTAGGGGTAAACCCTGCAGGTCGTCATTGATGATGATTTCCCACCAGAGTATCAGGTAGCATGTGTGCCGCGAGGTAGTGATTTATCATGAGCAGATAGTCAGTTGGGACTAAGATATTTGAGGACCACACTACACCTATTTGATTATAGTAGGAGGTATTATAGTGGTATCAGTGGGGAGTTCAGTCGAGTTCAGCGGTGCAGAGAGTTTTCTATCCATGGGGTGTTGAATTTGGGAGTGAGTACCTATTCTTGGGATGATCCCGGTGTTGGAGCGTTGGTTGATGAGTTGAGGTGAGGGGTACGGTGATTTTATGGTTCAGTCTATGAGCCAGGGATGTTATTGAGTAGTTGAGTTGTTTGGTACTAGATTGGTACGAGATTTGGAACGACTAGAGGCAGACGTGACGAGAATTTCTTGAGGAGTTCATCAGAGGTTCAGAGTATATGAGGTCGATTTATTTCCTTAAGGGGATTATCGGGCGTTGTGTAGCACTTTCCAGGGGGAGGTGCGATTTTGCTGGAGAATATAGTTATGGAATAGTTGTGTGCTATTTGGTGATGGTTCGAACCCTAAGTGGGGGAGAACCGGGTGTCGTATGTAAGAAAGCAGAGATTTGTCACGAGCAGTTATAAGTGGAGTATAGAGATATGCGGTAAGAAATCATGAGACCAGAGATGTCAGTGATCGAGGAAAGGGGTCAGAGTGAGTTAATGCGGGAAGGACTTGTTTGAGAAGGATGAATGTCTCCACGACAGGTGTTTATTAGTCAGGAATCTGGTATTGGTCAGTGTTGGGGCAAGTAGATAAAGAATGATTGGGTAGCCAACTCCCGGGTCGGTATGCGTATCCTTGTTTGGATTTTGAGCGGCGGGAAAAAGGGTTTCGGAGAATTATCAACGTATTTCATAGCGTTAGCGTTTCTTCGTATTGCAATTGAGAAATTGAATACACCGAAGTTGCAACTTGGAAAAAATGAAGATCTAGTTATGGGGTTCAGAGGGAATGTATTATTGCATCTATATGGTGCTTGGGGCAGGAAATCTGTGGTTGTGGCAGGATCTTGTGTTGTTCGGTGGGGGTGTTCCGAGGTATCCGGGTATTGATATCTTTATTTCGAAGTTATTCGTAAATCTTGAGTTGAGACGACTTGTGGTATATCAGGTATCTATGGATCTAGTGAGAGCCCTTCGAGTATGGGCATCCAGGGAGATTACTTGGGAGAGTGGATCTTCGCAAGGGTGGGCATCTGTTATGACGATTGCCTCTAGAGTCTGTGATGAATATTCGAGATGAGTATGGGTAGCCGCCTATGATAGTCTGTGGAGCACGAGCTAGTGGAGTCAGAGGGTGTTGTGATACTGCGGGGAGCCGTAGTACTCACTAGTCAGAGGGTGTTGTGATACTGCGGGGAGCCGTAGTACTCACTAGTCAGAGGGTGTTGTGATACCGCAGGGAGCCGTAGTGCTCACTAGATGGCAAGAGAGTGTGATGATGGAATGTTCTCCGATCAGTGTATGATGTGGAAGTGTTTTGGGCTTGAGTAGCCCTAATATTGAGTTTTTGGAGCCAGGATGTTGGACGAGGGGCGAGACTGGGGTCCCCGTCTCTGTCGGGGAATGTGGTGAGATGCGCAAGGGATATGCGCAGCAGAAACCAGAGATCAGAGTGGAGACGATCCTCGGTTGGATTGTACTTTCTTGCATAAGGAAAAGAGAATTTCATGACTTGCGTGTCACGGGGTCGGGATAGTGGTCACGGGGAGGAAGTTAGTGGGATGTTTGGATCATGATTTGGGTGACCTTTGGAGGCTCAGCTGTGGAGTCAAAAGCTGACCTGGTGCCTAGTCTCGAAGAGGGATATGAGATGAGCTAGAGCTTATCATGATGATGTCTGAGGACACCTCAGAGGGAGCGAACGATTCAGACGCTCAAAGACATGCTTCGGGCATGTGTATTAGATTTCGGAGGGAGTTGCGGCACGTATTTTTCCTTGGTTGAGTTATCCCATTCAACAGCCATCATTAGTGCATTGGTATGCCACCCTTTGTGCTGTTGTATGGGAGGAAGTGTTGGACCCTCATTTGCTGGGGAAAGTGTTGATTCGCGGAAGTGGAAGTTGTAGTGAGAATGGATGATTTGGAGTATGGTGGTCGAACACTGTGTCTGTGACAGTGGTATGGAATGACATCATGATGGGATGTCTGCTGAGGACGCGGAAGGATTCCGCGGGTGTAGAGCCAAGAGTCTCAGGATGGATGCAGGGATGGAGTCTGGGACTCCCAGCTTGATTCTGATCAAAGGCTGTGTGCGTAGTGGTGGTTTCTCCTGGGGATGTTAGAGATGTCATCAGTGTGACGGGTTTTCCTAACCCGAGAGTGCGAAGGTTGGTGCGGCATGGGTGTGTGATTGCAAGAAGAGGACTCATGGGAGTTGCTCTGGGATTTAAGAGTGGGTCTTTCCGTCGTCACGGATTGGATAGAGAGGGATTCGTATCGGGGATCCGATGATTCATGTCTTCTAACCCTTATGGGTCGAGTGATTGTTGAGATTTGGGGTAGTGATGCTTCATGGGTAATTCTCGAATCGTTGTGTGTGGTCATCAGAGGGTACATCCGGTGCCCGGTTCGAGACAGTGGTCAGGATACCGTAAGGAAAGGGAAAGTGTGTTCGAGTTTTGATGGGTATGCCTTGTGAGACCTGGTCCGATTAAGGCCAGGTGGCACGTTGTGGGAGTATTTCTGGAGTTGAGTTGCTGTAGGCTTCGAGGGTGGAGCCTAATTTAAGTGGGGGAGAATTGTAACATCCCGAAATATCAAGAGTAGAGTTGAAGGGATAAAAGAGTAAATTGGGAAAGAGTGACTCGGCGAGTCCATGTGCGGACTCGGCGAGTAGAGTCGCGACTTGGTCGCGTGTTAAGTGGCCGACTCGGCGAGTCAGTGTAATGGACTCGGCGAGTAGGCGCTGAGTGGAGAAAACCCTAATTCTCGGGGTTGAGCCTTATATAAAGATCATTATGTTTCCCTCCCAGCCTCTTTATCACCCCTTGAGCCCCAGAAAACCCTAAATCACGAAGAAGCACCATTGTTGAATGGATTGGAGCTTGGAGAAGTAATTGTGAAGGAATTTTGGGAGATTGAAGGCTTGGAGCAAGGGGCTTTGTTTGGATTCGAGTCTCATTTCAGTTGGGGCATTCCTTTGAGGTAATATCTCGTTTTTTTGAGATGCTATTTCTTAGATGCATCATTTTGGGGGTGTTGGAGATCATATCTTTGGATGTATTGGAGTTTAGAGGTTAGATCTGAGGTTGCTACCTTAGATCTGGAAGGGAGAAGGTCTAGAGTGTATGAAAGTCCCTGTTTGTGAGTGGTTGATGGAGCCATCTTGTCCCAAATCCTAGCCCAATGTGCAAATTACTTAGATCTCTTAGGATTCACGTAAAGTTTGCCACTTTACGTGATGGATGGGTTGTAGGAGGCTAGATCTATGTTTTGGATCAATTACATGGCCTGGAGTGCTTCTGAATGGATTCAGACCGGTGGTACTCGACGAGTCACATGGGTGGACTCGACGAGTTGGATGAAGATGGCCTGGAACTCGGCGAGTTGTATGAACAACTCGGCAAGTAGGTTGAAGATAGCCGTAGACTCGGCGAGTCTGTTCTTGGACTCGACGAGTCTTGTCGAAGAGTCCCAAATATTTCCTGGTTGAGTCGAGAATCGGCGAGTCAAGGGATGACTCGGTGAGTTGTGTGTGAGTGGACTCAGAGTTGTGGGACTCGGCGAGTTGAGTCGCGGATTGGGGAAGTTCTGAGCACGGGGACTCGACGAGTCGACGGGATGACTCGGCGAGCAGGGTCAACCAGGAGGGTTGACTTTAACGGAGGACTTTGACTAGAACCAAGAGTTGACCGTTGACTTTTAGGGCTTGGTCAGCGATGTGGCCTTTAGGTCAAGAGAGGGGTAAAATAGTCCTTTACCCTTAAGAGGGTGCCATGATAGGGTTGATTCTAGTCTCGAGTGTTATATTCATGAGAGTATTTGCCTTACGTGTTAGGCGGTGGCGGGTTCGAGATTCAAGTGTGGGGATATCTGCTTTCTGTTTGCCAGGTGAGTCTTCTCACTATACTTTACCTTGAGTAGGTAACCAGAGTTATGTGATCAGAGTATTTGTATGCTATATGTACGTGATGTGTTGTACTGCATTATTTCTATGTGATTTATGTTGTGCATGTTTATAGAGTTGGAACCGGAAGGTTCCCAGAGTTAGAACCTGAGGGTTCACAGAGTTTGGGTGTACGGACCCATAGAGTTATAGCCTCGAGTGGCTAATATGTGTTATGTGTGGTATTTTGGGGAACTCACCAAGCTTCGTGCTTACAGTGTTTTGTGTTATGTTTCAGGTTTCTTTCAGAATCACAGGACGGCACCGACTTGATTGTACACACCAGAGAATGAGTCATATTTTGGAGGATCTTGGTTTTCTATGCAAGTGAAAATGGAGTTATGTTTTGTAAATCGACTATGAATGAGATTTTAAACAAGTGTTTCTAAGAATAAAATGATTATTTTAAATGAAAAATTTGTCTTGAAATTTACAGTGTTACAGGTCTAATATGATGACACATGGCAAAAGAACTATTCTTTTAATATAGGATTTTAATTCAAGCTTTGTTTTGTATTTATATTTTAGGAAGTCGAGGGTTCAAGTCCCGTAAGGGACATAGGTGGAGATTTAGGAGAATTGTAGGAGTAGAATAGAATAGATTTGCCGTTAAAAAAAAAAAAGTAACAAACATGTTAAAAGGGTTCACATATAACTATTATAACCGGCTGTAGCAGGTTATATATAACTATAATGGTTATATGTCTACCAAATAACATATCACCATTTGACTATTTATTAGCATTTAAATTGGTTATCACCATTTGACTATTTATTAGCATTTAAATTGGTTAAAACATGATGGGAAACTGTTTGGTAATATATATATATATATATATATATATATATATATATATATATATATATATATATATATATATATATATATATATATATATATATATATATATATATACTAGAAACATGGGTTTTAGCGACTGATAAATCCGTTGCTATTCCGTCACTAAAGATCTTTTGCGACGGATCTGTGACAGACTTACTCCATAGCCAAATTAAATGTGGCTAATAACTTAGCAAGAGATCTAGCGACAGATTTAATTTTCCTTTGTGACAACTTTAGCAACGGAATATCCATTGCAAATTGCTCCCTTAATACCGTCATTTTAGGACATCAGCGACAAAACTAAATAAATATTCTGTCGCTAATCCCTTGCAAACCTCTATATCTATCTTTTTATATTCCGTCGCTAATCCCTTGCAAACCTCTATATCTGTCTTTTTATATTCCATCGCTGATCCCTAGGAAAATTTGAATGTGATATTTTTGTTGTTTCCGTCGCTGATCCCTCGCAAATATATAATATTAATTTTTTTATTACAAATCTAAAACAAAAAAATACTAAAAACATGAAATAATTATACAATCCCAAACTAAACAATAATAGAATACTAAAAAATATAAAATAATTATACAATCCAAAACCAAACACAAATATTAAAATACCATAATAACTATGAAATTTTAACAAAACATCCAAAAACATCAAATATCAATGTTTTACCAAAACCATCAAAATATCAGATATTAAAGTTTAGTAATGTACCAAAATCTTATTTCCAAGTATGTGTACCCAAATCTCAATTCCATCTCATATTTTCAAATAAATTCAATCTCTATAGGCCTATCCAAAACAATATTATAATTAAATCTCAATTAAGTAATAATTAATAAACTGAATAAAAGAATCTAGGATGCTATAATGCAAAATTAAATGAAAGTATTAGGACCATTTTTTAAAAGAATTAAATTTATCAAATAAAAGATATTTTAAGAATTAAAGTAAACCGAAATAAATTACAAACCTGACTGTAGATCCCATTGGGTCTTTTTCTTCTTCATAGGCCTCACATTCTTTCCAACTGTTTGAGAAAAATCAATAAAGTATGTCATTTGCGTTAAACATATTAAGGTATAAAATGTGAAACAATATGTTTTTATGCTTAAATAATATGTTTGTTTGCTAAAATGGAATGAATGTCTTATAATATATGTAAATTAAATGCTTACTCTATATATTATTTAATTAACGAATTAATTATTTACAAAATAAGAAAAATTCAATATAATACAAAGCTCATTAAAACTCATATAAGATTAAAATATATATTTTCGAGTAATTCTACTAATATAAAATTGTAATTTAATTAAACTCGTAGTCTTTTCTTAAAGAAGATGTATATCATGAAAAATTATATAGATAATGAAAAAACACCCACAGGGTAAGGAATGAAGATTAACATAACGGAAGAAGGGAACCACATTCCTTCAAGAATGGCTGATTCAATTCCATGAATGGAAAGAACCATTCCATTCCGATCGTGATTCCATTATACAAAACACTACCATATAGTTTTACTTACCTAGTTCTGCAGGAACATAGTCAATAGTTAACATCATGTGGAGGCCTTCTAATAATACTTCCATTCTCTGCCACCACAATTTCCATGTAATTACAACCAAAATTAGTTTAAAAAAAAAAGATAACAGAAGAAGTTTTGAGACTTAATGGACATATGAAATCATAATAGATAGAACGAAAGTCTATTGTAGGAAAGAGATAGTTAAAAAAAGTAGAAAGCTTACTTTTACCACCTTCACTCGGATACTCCAAATGATAAGGAGATGAATTCCAAAACTTTTTAAAATTATCAGCTGATGATACTAAGCTGATGATACTAAACTCCTGAATTCTTCTACTTTTTGTTTAAGATTGAGATCAGGGAGTTGTGGTATTTCCTGCAGGAAAGAAATTTCTTCATCAATATGTCAAAAAGGAATGGATTGCAACAAACAACTAAACTAGAAATTTAATCAACAAAACAAAAAGAAGAAACAAAACTTAACTTACAGGGAGTTCTACTTACTTTTTCCTGCAATGGAAGGACAGAAGGTGTTTGTTGGAAGCATGCTTTTCCGTTGATAAAGGACATTATTGTCTACTCATAACTCATTTGAAACTAAACTAAATGCAGGACTAGAATGGAATTGAATTCCGATTCGGACGAAAAAATTTATGAAACAACATGTTGATGAAAGAAAATACCGTGTTTACATATTAGTCTTCAGAAATTTCTCTTTTGGGGTTTGATCTTTGAAACATTTGTATTGACCTTAATGGGCGGTCTACCACACCAAAACTAATTTTTTAATTAGGAATAAAATCACAAAACTAACCTTCATGGTCTCTGGTGCCATTGGCCCTTTTGTGATCGCATGTAACCAACCTTTTTAATACAGTTGTAGGTACCACCCAAGAACTCTGGAATTCAAATGCTGAAAAATATGAGAATGGATAAAAAATAAAATATATTATCAACAAGATAAAAGTATTATCAGATTTCCTATCATTCTACCCAAAAAAATATTATCAACAAGATAAAAGTGGTAAAAAAATAAAATATATATTGAATGAGAATGGACATAACAGACATACATATGCAATTCAGAATAATATGCAATTTTGTTAGCCTTGTTGCACTCTTCGTGAGGGAGAATGGCATCAGGAGGACAATCTCCTAAGCAAATCGAAGAGCCCCTGAACATGAATTTAGTCATGTAAGAATAAACAAGGGTATAATTGTCTTTTGCAAAGTATTAGTTAGAATGACTCAGAAGGGGCTACAAAGACATCGCCAAGGGCATTTTGGGAATGTGGAAGAAGTTCAAGAAATGGAGTCAACTCCCTTCGGGCTATCTTAATTAGCTCCTTTTTGGGAACGACTAATTCTTTGTTCCCATCCCATTCGAGAGAGTATTTGATTTTATATTTAAATCATGAAATATTTAAAGTTTATATCATGAAATATTATTTTAAAAAAACTTAAAACGTACCCGACATCAATCATTTTGAGGAGTTGGTTTTGGTATGTGCTGCCCAAAACCTACATGTAAATAAAGTCATTGACGAGTCAACTCGAATTTTTTATAAAAATGAAGTTCTATTTTATAAAAAATGGAAAGAACTTACATGAACCTTAGCAGTAGTCTTTGGATTAAAGAAGAATTTGATTGTGTTATACAAAAGCCTAAACCCAGACCATAGAATGAAAAAATGGAAGTGCCAATGCCATGCCATTAACCTGATGTCAAACTACAAGTTAAAAGCTATCACTATCCTAAACTCTAATACTTTATAAACACACACTTATCTAACCCCCATCACTTAAATGTCCAAAATACCCTTTCCTCATGAAAATAAAACCAGTTACCTATACGGCTCCCATCACATCGATGGTCCAACAATGTCCCAATTTGTCAAGACATGACACAATATATTGTACAAATGATGTAAATACCCTCCTCATTGAAGAAGCCCGTTTAAGTCTTTTTGTATGAAAAGATGTACCTTGTATTGACATTAGGAGAAGTTGAACACTTTGCCAATAACGACACACTCCCTTTACCATCCATTGCATCAAGATCCATTATTGTTGCAACCAATAACTCCAGTTGCAAAAGATTGAATTAGCCTCCTACTTTCATTTAAAAAAAATTGAAATTTATATTTTGGTTTTCTTTTTTCTGCTGACCTCTTCAGGGTCAGTATAGTCAATTCCATCAGCCTTGGAAAGTGCAGATGCCATATCCCGATAAGCCTCCTGATCACATTTTATAGATTTACAATGAAATCTAAAATGTTGAAGAAAAAATGTGATTTATAACAGTAATGGGATCAGTTGACACCTCACCAGGGAAAAAGTCTAGAACTTTCACATACGCCTAGAATACTAATGTTGTTCATACCTATGACAACCAAAAAGTTTCATGGATTCTGGTTCACCTACATTGATTAGAGCAAATGAGAAGTTGGTTGTGTGTTTTGAACGCTAAGCAATTTGTACCTTTTCATGAGATAATCCTAAAAAATAATTGATCCATCATGTAGCATCTTTTGGATTTCTTGCTCCTAACAATTAATTACAATGCAGATTAAAAGAAAGTAAGTTTACTTTCATTAGGAGAAAGGAATATGTACCTTCATAAGATAGCTATCAATAGAACCAACCACCAACATACATTGGTCTTACCCTACTCTGAAATTGAAAATAATGTATTTTAGTAATTACAAAAATGCCACCAAAAATGAGATTTAAAGCAGAAAATTTCAATGTAGAGTAGTTGGTTATGAGTCAATCTAAAGCTTCTTCTATACAAACAAAAAAAATCTCACGAATTTCTCAAAACCAAGGAAGGAAAGTGTGAAAATAAAGAAAAATGGAGCATGTAAAAGCTTAGGGTTGGTAATAATTTTCAATTTGTCATCGTGTGTACCCTAATTTTCTGAAGATGTAGTTTTAATCTTCGTCTGTAGTAAGTTGATTTACCTGCAATCTAATGCAAAGAACCAGAGTAAATCAAAGGAAATTTGAAGAAGTCCAAGTCGGATTCAATAATCCATAAATCTAAAATTAAACTCAACACAATGACCAAACTTAATTCAAAACTTGAATTTTTCTAAAATTTACGGGTGATTTGAGAAATTGGCTAGGATTAGGATCAAGGTTTGATTTAGGATTAGTAATAGAGAAAACAAAAACCTGGAGAAGTGCGTATGGAATTGATTGTTTGAAATTCATAGCAACCCAACATTGGGGATTGATGCTTCTATCGTTTTTGGAACCTTCAAACATTTTGGACGTGTCGATTTCAGTTGTTTGCTGCTACTCACCGTTCTTGCTTTCGTTGTGCGTTTTCGATTTCTTGCTTTCATTGTGCGTTTTCATTAGTAATTTTTGTAATTACTAAAAGTTTTCAAAGTGTTCTAGATCACCAACAGAACCGCCACCGCTACGCTATTAGGTGATCGACGCCGCTGTTGCTGCTGAGTAGTTGTACGATCTAAATCAACAATATATGATGAACCAATAGATCGAAAGGCGTTATCTGGGAATTAAGTGGCGAGTCAACAAGGAAAGGAGACAGACCAAAAGGAAAGCCAACGAGCATGTGCTTTATGATTAGGTTTTCCTTTCAAAGGCTTCAAAGACGAGCGATGCAGGTTGACTATGGTGGAGGCGATTTCCTGGGCGGAGGAGAGACTTGACGGTCATTTAGGGCTTTGGGAGGAAATTGTTCCTTTGTGAAGAATTTAGAAGGAATGAGAATAAAACGAGGGAACAAGAAAAGAAAGAAAAACGGGGAATGAAAAAAGGAGGCGTAGATTTCTGCGATGGTTTGGCGAGGGTCAATAAAAAAAGGCCTGTAATTTTTGCAATCTGTTGTTGTTCCCTCGCTAGGAGGTTTTACTTACCGATGGTTTAGCGAGGGATAATTTTTTGTCGATAAAATCCTGATAATCCATCGTTAATCCATCAGTAATACCTTCCTAAAATACTATAATTATTTTGATCGAAATATTTGTGGGTTCTATCGCTGATCCCTCAGTAAACTGTCACTGATTAGCTACATATAGAATCCATCGCAAATTCCGTCGCTGTAGGTCAGGTTTCTAGTAGTGATCTTTCTACCAAAATCTGCAAAATATATTATGAAAACCTAGTAAGAGGTAACTATTAATTTTTTTTTCAAGTTTTTAATTGCTTATAAGCCGGTATTTGAAAACTTGGTAAGTAATTGTATCACTAATCAAAATGAGAATTACTTAAACCACATTAGACATGTATTAATTTAATTGCATATTAACTTATGGTAATTAACATATAAAAATGCTAATGCTAATGGAAGATAATAGGAAGCGTCTTTCTTGTAGTCTTCCCTCAATTGTATAAACCGAACCGCCATACTAAAACATAAAATTCAACACATTTTTTTTTTCAACTTATTAACAATCAAGAAGTGTAGGTTTTTGATTGAAATAGATTAAAATAAAAGATAAATAACAATGGTTTATCACAATGATTTTTCACTAAGAAAGTTCTCCCAAAGAGAACAAGCATAAAGCTAGGGTTCACGAATCAACAAATGACACGACTTTGTAGAGTAAACTTCATGTTGGCGGTGGTGAGACGCTGACACTCATGTGCTCAACGTGACTTGGTTTTTACTTCATTATATTTTAAGTTTTAACCTTACAATCTCCCCTAATCTAATGATGTCAAAACCAAAACCCTTCTTAGCATTCGTCAACACCATCTTAAGTTTCCTGTGTCAGCGAGAAGCGAGAAACGACCTTTATCAACAGTTCAATAGTGTTTATCAGATTTTATGTCATTGGGAACTCCTAAGAATCACTTTCTCCACCTTAGATTCAACATTGGAGTCTAGGAACATTGACTTTTTAGTGAAAATTCTCCCTTTTTTTGCATCATCATATAACCTCCCTAAATAATAGCTTGATTTTCACCAAATACCTTAAATCACCATTCATATAAAATATTCATTTTCTGAAAAATACAACAGAACAGTGAGAGAGTGTTTCGTCTATCACACTATTGTGTTGTTACAATAGTAGATTATTTACACAGTGTCACGAAGTCTCATCAGCATATGTTTTTATATGCTAAATCATTAATTGCTTTTAATAGAAGAAGAATTGAGTGAGATTGGTATGATGCGTGTAGTATATTCTAGTACGAAATATACCCATTGACATAGAGTGTTGAAATTTCATCACTGTATGGTTAATATAGTGATCCATTATCTTCTTTGCTAGAAGATTTGTAGGTAAGACTGGTTTGGTGTGTGTGATAAAATATGTACATAGTTTAACTATTGGCACTGAATTTCAAACTTTTATCGGTGTATGGTATTGTACAGTGAATTGTTAAGTTCAATAACAGAAGACTTGTAGTGAAGAGAGGTTATTTGGATGTCTCAATCACATTATGGTTTAACCGTGTGAATAATAAACATGGAATTTCTAACTCATCAACAAGAAATGGTTCAACCGCTAGCATCATCGAGTTAAAGGGATGAAACACTCAACCCTTACTATAAATTTTCTTGGAAGGACCAGGAAACCTCATCTTGAAGATGTGAACAGTATCACATAATTAGTTTAAGTGAGCGACTCGATGACATCTCAACATATGGTTTTGCTGATGAGAGACTTCGAGAGATTTTGACGCATTTAGCAAAATGCTTCTAGGGAAGTTTTTAAGTGTCACAGCTTCAGTTTAGAATAAAGGCTTTACCATCAATTTCTTTGAGATGGCACAAGACAAAATAAAATAAAGGAAATAGTCAAAAAGAGAGAATCTTTCATCTTTTTCACAAAGATCATAAAGTTCGGATTTGGTGTATCTTTTGATTTGAATTTTCATAAAGTACTTCCTCTTTTATTCCTGTCACATTAAAGTTTGTCTTTCAAAGAAAGATATATTAACACACATTTCATAGATCCAAAACAAATGATTTAGCACAAAAGAATAAAGAGAAAGAATTTCTTATAATTTGAAGAAACCATAATTTTGATGTATTCCAAGGTTCATATCCATCACCATGAAACGAGATCTGAAGAAACACAATATTTCTAACCAATGAGTTAAAATATTCTAATCTTTGTGACCTTTGAGTTTCAAAAATCAACAAAAAGATACTCAAAGGAGCAACATATTATAAATCACGAGATGGGAGGCTAGAATCATTGTCTCGACAATGAGCTCTTGCATAGAGGATGGTGGATGGCAAGACAATGAGTGGAGTCTATGGAAATTAGACGTTCCACAATCAGTGTCATCATCTAACTCTGTAGAAACGGGTGATGGATTACAAGGAATTATGGAGAGCTTTCGAAAACTTTTGTCTAGACGTGGTTCTTGCTTATCTCGTGTCAATAGTAAGATGCTTAGTGCCTAACTCGCCAAACATCACCTTTTGACTGAAAGAATACAACCGAAGAAGACGATGCAGAGTCATTTGAGATTGGTTTAAGGAACCAATATTACTAATAAGATGTTGCAACAAATGAAAATACAAGATTAGGCGATATGGTATTTTCTTTGAATGAGAAAGTTACAGATCCATCTTTGAAGATGAAAGAAGGATGATCATGCCGAAGAAGACGATGCAGAGTCATTTGAGATTGGTTTAAGCAACCAATATTACTAATAAGATCTTGCAACAAATGAAAATACAAGATTAGGCGATATGGTATTTTGTTTGGATGATAAAGTTACAGATCCATCTTTGAAGATGAAAGAAGGATGATCATGAGCTTTGAGATGGAGAAGAAAAAGTCATGGGGATTAATCATTAGAAAAGTAAAGACATGAAATGTATACGACTTTGGTAAAAAGAAAACAGAGACTTGTGTGTGTGTGTGTCTGTATATATATATATATATATATATATATATATATATATATATATATATATATATATATATATATATATATATTGTATAAAAGGAAAAGGATTTTTTTTTGTAGATTTTGATAATTTATGAAAGCAAAGTAATAAAGTACTAGAACTACAGTAAAGTTGAAACGTACTTAAGACAAACTGCATAAAAAAATTTAAAAGAACCAAAAACTTTAGGAAATGAAAAGCATGCCCACTTCACTAGTGAGAAAAGTCATATTGTGCTTATCAAGCAGCTTAGTGAAAATATCAGCGAGTTGATCATCAGTGGGAATATACATCAGCTCGATCTTCCCTTTTTCAACATTATCCATGATGAAATGATGTCTATTTTCTATATGCTTGGTTTTGAAGTGTTGTATGGGATTTTGAGTGATAAGAATAATGCTTGTGTTTTCACAGCAAATAGGGGTTTTGAGAATTTTTAATCCATAGCCAATAAGTTGATTCGGAAACCAAAGAATTTTAGCAAATAATCTACCAACAACAACATAATTAACTTCAACGGTTGAACAAGCGACAATTGATTGTTTTTTGCTAGACCAACTTATCAATCTATTTACCAACAACCGACAACGACCAGTTGTACTTTTCGATCCAGAGAGCAACCTGTATCATCAAAATTAGTGAAACCAACAAATTCAAAGGGGGGTCATGAGAATACTAAATTCATAGACTTCGAGAATTTTGTAACCATCTAAAGATGTTTTTGATTGCATGGATATGTGACTCTTTTGGAATGGCATGGTAGCGAGCACACATGCTAGTATAGAACATTATATCGGGACAACTTAGTGTAAGATAGAGGAGGGACCCAACCATTCCTTAGTACATAGTTGCATTTACATCAGTTTCTTCAGCATCAGTGAGTATCTTTATAGAAGGAGACATGATAGTTTGGCTAGTTTCTAGTCAGGGTTTCGTCAACATTTCTTGCACATATTTTCATTGACACGAGAGTTCTGGAAGTTGTTTGAACTACTAGTTTCAATTCACCCATCATGCTCATCTCGAATTTGTGTGTCATGAATTTTGAGAATTCTATGATTAAGGCTTCATTAGTGGATCTAAAAATGATATCATTATCATATTATTGTGTAAGAATAATATGCGAGAATGACTGCTTGATGAACTGGGTATTATCAATCGAACCTCATTGATATCTATTTTGAAAAACATAATTCCCTAGAGTATCATAACATGCCCTTGGAGCATGTTTCAATCAATAGACTGCCTTATCCAGTCTCTAAACATGATTAGGAAACTTATCACTTTTGAACCAATAAGGTTGTTTGAGAAACATTTCTTCATGAAAATCTTCATGCAAAAAAACAGTCTTGACATCCATTTGATATATTGTAGTTCATAAATGATCCATACATAAGAAACAAGCGAATTGCTTCAAGTCTAGTCCTTACAGTTGAGTAAACCCTTAAGCTACCAATCATTCCTTAATTCTAATAATAATACCATCTGCATCCATATTTTTGTGAAAAACCCTACGTGTGCTAATGATTAATTTATTGTCATGGTGACGATCAAGAGTTCATACTTCGTGTCGTTCAAACTCATTTAATTTATATTGCATCGCCTTAATCCAATCAATATATTTGAGAACTTCATTGATCTTCTTGGTCTCAATCAATGAGAGAGGTTGAAAAACAAAAAAAGTTACGTTTCACTTGTCGTGGAGTAGGTACACCATCTGATACTTTTCCAATGATTAGATCAATAAGGTATCCCGGAATAGTGTCACTTGTCGTCAAGTGCGCTTCAGTGTCTTGTGTCTTCAATAGGAGAAGCATTTTCAGTTATATCTTCAACAATAGTTTCATTGATTTGGACAACATCTTTAGAGGAGTATGATGATGATGGAATGTGATCAGTGTCAAAGAAGATAATTAGTTCAGTGAGAACATAGTCCACAAACGGATAATGAGTGAGCTCTTCTAGTCTGGACATGAGATGATCAATCATATTATTTATATAGGAGTCATCATAAAAAATGACATGAATTGATTCTTCAATGATATGAGAATTTATGTTGAACACTTTGTAGGCTTTAGACTCATTCGAGTATCCCACAAATAAATCTTCACCAGCTTTTGCTTCAGATTTCAAGTGATGATCCTTTTGATTCAAGATATGACATACACACCCAAAATATGAAAGTAGGAGGTATCTGGATTTCTTACTTTCAACATTTCATAAGATGTTTGTCCATGATGCTTAACAATTATTGATCGGTTTTGAGTGTAGCATGTCTTGTTGACAACTTCTACATAAAAGGAGAGTGGTAGACCAACTTCTACAACGATAATGTGACTAATCTCTATCATTATCTGATTATGTCGTTCGACAACTCCATTTTGTTGTGGACTCCGGAGAACTGATAAGTTTTGAGTAATTCCCTTATCATTACAAAAATCCTGTCATATGGAGTTTCTAAACTCGGTACCATGATCGCTTTAGAGTTGCCTTATCTTTCGATCATACAACAATTTATTTCTTTTGAAAAATGAGATGATTTCATCAGTGGCATGACTCTTTTTCTGAAGGAACAACACCCAAGTAACTCTTGAGAACTCCTCAATAATCACCTGAGTGAACCTTTTTCCAGATCTGTACTTGACTCGAACTAGGCCAAACAAATCCGTATGAAGAAGATTAAATGGATCATTGATTGAAAAACTTGACATTGGATTAAAGGAGGACTTGGTTTGTTTTCCTTTTACACACGCTAAACAGAGCTTGTCCTTATGAAACTTCATCTTAGGCATTCCCCTAACAAGTTGACCACCATAAATCTTTGATAATGCTTTAAAATTTAGTTGAGATAACTTCTTGTGCCAGAGCTAGTTCAAGTGATCCTGGGATCAAGAAAATAAGTAATGTATGTGAGCTGAATCAGAATCGAACATACCCAGTGCACAAATATCATTATTCATGTTGGCAGTGAGAACAATAACATGTTTGGATCAATAATGTTTCCTTCCTTCATATTGAAAAGAACCTCGTGGACAACATCACAAAGTTGATTGATTGAGATGAGGTTATGTCTAAGTCCCATGACATGAATTTTTTTGAATTCCACGGTTCTACACTTAATGGTTCCAAAAGCCATAGTTTTTTTTCCTTGATGTCATCTTCGTAAGTCACTACAAGGCCATCTTTTTCCACAAAATCATCCAGGAGAGACTTAAATTCTATCATATGTATGGAGCATCCACTGTCAAGATACAATTTGTGCTCCCAACCCTACAACGCTAAGAAAACAAATTAGAACATATTGACCCATTTTTCAATGGGCCTTTTCACTATTGATTTAGTATTGAAGATATCATAACAATTAGTAGTAAGACATTTTAATGAATTATTGTTTTAAATCCACTTGTCCTTTTGGATGCGAATATTGTCAGTTGTTTTAGTGTTTTCTCCAAAAGTGTAGTCATTGACTTTATGAGATGCATCTCCATATTGATAGAAAATCTTTATACCATGTTTTTTTGTTTTTATTACATGAATTGGTATTTCTCAAGAATTTGGGTTTCAAAGGAGATGAAATCTTTTCATGAAGCTTGTGAACTTTTGAAAAAACTTTAGAAACAAATCATCTATCAGTGTGACATTATAAGGAGAGAGATGACTAACACAATGAAGTATACAAAGATTCATTAGTATAAGAAGAATTGAAGTCAGCAGAGTTGTGGCTGCTAACAATGTAAATTGGATAAAAACTAAGTATTTCATGTGTGGAATGAAATTCCCCATTGAATATAGTAAATTTAAGATACATTTTAAAGGTAGGGATTGGAATATCAAATAAAGGATTTCTAGCAGTAAGATCTAGAGCATATAACTTGGTGGTACATACATTAAGACCATCAAGGTTTGTTATGCAAATTTTATCGACAAAAGTTAGATTTATGTATGCATTGCTGACAAATTTTGATCTAAAATCATTTTAAATTTCACCAAATGTGGATAAATTAGGTTCAGTTTTAACGCCTCATCTATCTTTCCACCGAGGATTTTCTCACACTGATCAGGTATCTAGGCATCTATGATTTTTTAGCTTACGATTAGAATATGACCAATTGTCAATTACACATTGTAACTTATGTGCATTAAATTCAATGTTATCCTTTTATATGTGAAAGACAACATTTGTGAGAGAAAAATTCATAACATTTATGTTTGTTGGAGCAAGAACTCTCTCAGTGTCAATAAATTTATTTGTCAGTGTTTCAATGTTAGACCTAAGAGATTGCTTTTGTTAATTAACATTTGAATGTTGAAGACACAAGTAATCAAACAACATGCATTTTTCATTATCAGAATTGTTGACAAATTTTTTTATCTTATATAAAGATGATGAATCCCAATCCACCATCTTTAAATCCTTATCAACTTTAGCTAGATTAGCTTTAAAAATTCATGAACCATTACTTCCTTGATTAGTGACAATAACATCAATGTGTGCCATAAAACACTTGTCCTTTTCTTGATCTTCCTCATATGACTTTTCATCGTCCACCCACCTTTCTATTTCTGCTACCAAGATTTTTACATCAATTTTTTTGCCTCCGTAGAGAAGTGATCAGTACCTCCACAATTGAAGCACTTTGGTCCTTTTTTCTCAACAACTATCTTCCTACCAAATTCATAATCTTTAGACTTTGATGAGTCAATCTTTGAAGGAAACCTTTTGAGTCTAAATGGTTTCTTGTCACTTCGGCTAATGTAGCGCTTAAATATCAAGACTTCACCTTCATATTCATTGGAGAAGTTATTGTTACTGTTTTGGAATGTATTTTTTGAGTAGAGGACCATAGATCTATCCCTATTAGTTTCTTGCATAATTTCCTTACACAAGATCTTCGTTTCTTCATGATTACAGTGGTTGCCAAATAATGAAGACAAATCCATGGTGGCAAGCTTCTCATTGTTCTTATAATATCAACATGATATTCTGAACTATCATTCAATGAGTCAAGAAGCTTGAGAACCAAAGACTTTCTTGTTTTTTTCATGTTGATACAACACATATTATTCACCAAGTAGTTAAAGCAATTAAAAACTTGAGTAAGATATTTAGTTTTTTTTTGTGGAAAAGGTGTTCATACCGTCAATTTAGATTGTTCTTGTTGACAACCTTCACTTTATCAGTTCCTTTATACACAACCATCAACATGTCCGTCATCTCCTTCGCATATCTACAATTTAAACCAAATGGTAGATGTCATAGGGATGAGCATTTCCTTTGGCAGCACAAGCTTTGACATCAAGAGCAACAAGATGCTTATTTTCATCATTAAGTTCATGAACAAGTTTTTCAACCTATTTATGTGCAGGTTTTTCACCTCGTCACCTTCTTTAACATTTTTATTTGATAGACTTATGTCACACCCCGAAACTGTAACAACCCGAAGTTCATTCCGTTATTGTAACCCGTTCCGTTAATAAATTCATCGTTTTCAAATTATTTTCGTTTACGTTATTAAATTAAGTCATTAATTTTGAGACTTCTATTATGACTTAATGGGTGTCCAAACACATTAGAAACTCATGATAACGTCCCAATTTAATAATTGGAAAATTTTTAGTTTCAACCATATCGGGTTACGACAACTTAATCAGGTGCGACCAAAAGCATCATATAACGTCAGTATCGTGTAGAATTCCACCATGTCCAAAATTTGAACCATATATAAAGTTCAAAAGGCTTCCATTTGAAGCTTTTGCACCCTCTCTCACTACTATCTCTCTACAACTCAATTCTTGGTCCAAAAATCATTGAATTCAAGCCCCAAATCATCAAGGTAACCATCTTAACTCGTAGTATAACCTTTTCAGCTTCCAAATCCATGTTTAAAGTATGATTTAGGACCATAAACATGTGTTTATAGCCCTGGAACATTCATGGGCTGTGAACACATATAAATTGGGTTTTGGAGCCTAAAAACCCTCTCAAACCACTCATGGAGCTTAGAAATGGCCTAAGGACTTAATGGAATGGACTTGGAACACCTTGAACTCAACATTTGGGGAGTAAACATGAGTTTACTTCCCAAGAACATGTTTGGGCCGTAAACTCCATAGCATGGGCAGCAAACTCCTTTTAAGGTGTTAAAATGCCATTTAAACACCTCCTAAGCCTTGGATTAAAGTCTAGAAGCAACCACAATCGATTTAGGGGCCTTAAACATGATAAAAACCACCCCCATAGGAGCTTACGGCTGTAAACTCCCTAAGGATAGGTTCCTGGGCTGTAAACTCCTATATATTAGCCAAATAATGCCATAAATCCATACTAAGGCTTGTAAAAATTTGTTTGAATCACATGTGAATGATCTAAGGCCACCAAATCATTAAGAGAAGTAAGGTATAGGAGCTTACGGCCGTAAAATCCTAGTTTAGGGATGTAAACTCCCTTTGATGGTTCCTTTGGTGGTTTAATTCCTTCCTATGCCTTAGATTAAATCCTAGCAACATTTCCTAAGTGATATTTGACCCTTAAGCACCTTAAAACCCATCATCCATGAGTTCACGGCTGTGAACTCATGCGGACATGGTCTTAGGGCTATAAACTCCCTAACGAGTTTACTCTTGAAGAGCAAACTCATTATATATGCCCTATACGTCCGTCGATGCCACCCGGGTCACTCCAAACACTTGATTTGAAGTGTTTTCGCGTCTTAGAGTGTATAATCATATCTAATTAGTGATTTAAGTCAAATTAGATACATTTGTGTATCATTTAATATTACATAGGAACCTCGCACGTTTTTAAGCCTCGATCCGACGTTTAGCATCCTAGTCAACACACTCCTCGTCCGGAGTTATACCCCTACGCCTTTTTTAGTGTTTTTCAATGTTTTCAAGGGGAGGGGGAATACAAGCAAACTATAAATGTTTTTCGAAACTTAAAACTAATGTAACTTTATAAATATCTGACAAACATTTAGATATCTTTACCCCTTATGTATTCTGCGGAGCATAAGGGATGTTTTATCGAATATAACCATATGGATTTCAGTATAGGAAACAATCAAACTAATCAAATTATTATGGCAATAATTTGGGATCTTCAGTTCTTGTCTTATGAATTTGGATTTCATGCAATGTTAATAGATAAACTATGTCTGATTCAGTTTATGTTTGTTTATTGTAAAGTATTATGCCAGATAGATTGTTTGTATTAAATCGTTTATACTGTATTATGTTTCAAAACGATTAGTATGTTTGATAACGTCTGAGAACACCGTGAATAATTTGATACTAGCTTGTGAGATTCGTCATTTTTAAACCCATTGGGTTATCAGTAAATCCTCCCGGAAGTGTAACCAGAGTCTCCTGGAGGGACAGCGTGTAATTTGTGAATAGATCTATTCGGGACTGACAATCCCACACCTAAACTGCTAGCTACAGTTAGGCGGGCACGCCTGGGGTGACAAATTTTGGAAATCGTCCGACGTCTGATGAACATCAAGGAGGTCTCGGTGTCGCATTAGCATGGTTACCCGAATCTCAATACATATTAATATAAGTTTATTCACGGATGTGATTTTATATCTATTTTCTATCTATAGTTCTTATATCTAGTACGGGATGGTAGTCCCATGGTTTTCAATCTATTTCTAGTATGGGATGGTAGTCCCATGGTTTTGAATCTATATCTAGTACGGGATGGTAATCCCATGGTTCTGAATCTATATCTAGTACGGGATGGTAATCCTATGGTTTTGTATCTATATCTAGTACGGGATGGTAATCCCATGGTTTTGAATCTATATCTAGTACGGGATGGTATTCCCATGGGTTTCAATCTATATCTAGTACGGGATAGTATTCTCATGACTTTCAATCTATAGTTCGGTGTATTATAAACTATTTTATATCTAGTACGAGATTGTATTCCCATGGTTTTCAATCAATATTTTTATGTATTAAAAATATCTAGTAGTGTACTGGATGGTAATTCCCAGTGGTTTTCAATATATAGTTTTATGTATTAAACTATACACTGTTGTATATAACGGAAATTCAGAACTTTAAACTAAACTGTCTTTATAAGAAAATATGGGATTTTCTTGGATAACAACTTTTCATAAAACTAAAGGAAACATGTTCATTTTCAGAAAACAAAACACTTATGAAATCACCAGCTTCATGCTGATTTTCAAACTGCTTGTATTCTCAGGTCCGCATTAGACAGGTACCCAATGATCCTTTTGGCGAAGATGGAGTTCGTAGAAGACATGTCTTTAATTTTGTTCATATGATACATATGTATAACAGTTGTAACACTTTACTTTTGAACAGATGTAAATTCTAATATGTAATGTAATGGTTGTTTACTTTGCTTACTATGTACATTGGTTGTGATACTTAACATGAAGTCACCTCTGCCCCGAAACGTTTCCTCCCTCGGTTTCGGTGTGTGACAGAAACCGATGGCGGAAACGTTCCGGGGCGGAGGACGTCATGTAAGTATCACAACCAATGTACATAGTAATCATAGTAAACACGAAACATTACATTACATATGATTAATTACATTTGTTTAAGAGTAAAGTGATACATGTTTATCTATACAAAAGTTTGATCAAACATAAGGCGTGTCTTCTAAAACGCTCCGTCTTCTCCAAAAGATTTCGGGTACCTGTCTAATGTGGACCTGAGAATACAAGAAGTTTGAAAATCAGCATAAAGCTGGTGAGTTCATAAGCTATTTGTTTATGTAAAACGATCATGTTTCCTTTGGTTTTCTGAAAAGTTGTTATCCAAGAAAATCCCATATTTTCTTATAAATACAGTTTAGTTTAAGTTCTGAATTTCCAATCGATACAACAGTAGATAGTTTAATACGTAAAACTATACATTGAAAGATCCCTGGGAATACCATCCATGACAACAGTAGGTAGTTTTAATATATAAAACTATAGATTTAGAACCACTAGGAATACCATCCAGTAAAACTATCGATTAGAGAAGATATAGATCCCGTGAATAAACTTATATTTTGATATTAATATGAATTGTGAGTCGGGTAACCATGCTAATATGACCACGAGACCTCCTTGATGTTCTTCAGGCATCAGACAATATCAATAATTTGTCACCCCATGCATGCCCGCCTAACTGTAGCTAGCAGTTTAGGTGTGGGATTGTCAGTCCCGAATAGATCTATTCACAAATTCCACGCTCTCCCTCCAGGAGACTCTGGTTACACTTCCGGGGAGGATTTACTGCTAGCCTGAAGGGTTTAATGAAGATACATATCACAAACTAGTATTACATTATTCACGGTATACTCGGTGGTTATCAAACATCATACAGTAAAGCGGTTTATTACAATGAAATTATCTGGCATGATATTCTAAATTAACAGAGATAAACTGAATCAGACATAGTTTATCTATTAACTTTGCATGAAATTTGTGACCGTAAAACAAGAACTAAAGATCCCAAATTATTCCTATAATAATTTAATTGGTTTGATTGTTTCCTTTACTGTAGTTGAAATCTATGTCATTTGATTCGATAAAACATCCCTTATGCTCCGCATAATACATAAGGGGTAAAGGTATCTTAAAAGTTTGCCAGATATTTATAGAATTTCATCAGTTTTAGGTTTCGAAAACATTTATAGTTTGCTTGTATTCCCCCCTGAAAACATTGAAAACACGGAAATGGCGTAGGGTATGAACTCACCAGTCGAGAAACGAGTCGGTTTGGATGCTAGGTATCATTTCGGGGCTTGATAACGTGCGAGGTGTTGGATTAATGTCAAAGTCCATAACTATAATTGGTTAGACTTGACCCGATCCGGCATGGTCCATTTGGGTTGCATGGCATCATGCACTTGGATAGACTAAATGAGAGAAATAAGACACTTATGGTTATTAATATATTATAAGTTCTAGTATATTAATAATAAGAATAATAAGATTATTTAATTAGTATTGATCAAGAATTAATCTAGAATTAATTAAGGGATCAAAAGAAGACTAATTAAATATATGGGTTGATTGTGCAAATCATCCATACTTATATAGTGGGCTAATGCTCCATGGATTATCTAGTTGGGCTAAAACCCATATGATGCTCCATGGATGCTCAATGGTGTTTTTGTACCCATGGATCATGGAGATGAAAGGCCATGTCAATTAGGGTTTGCATGGTGTAACCCTAACTATATAAGCATCTTATTCTTGACCAAAATCGGCCACTAGAGAGAGTAAGAAAGGGCTATTCGATTTTCATGAAGTGTAGAATTCTCTCAATTTATTCCAAGTGTATTTGGTGTTGTGTTAACCATTTGAGGTGTCACACTTGGGGCACTAGGCACTCAAGCTTCATGAAGACTTTCTACATCAAATAGGTATGTAATCTATCTTGCTATAGTCATTGTTTTGTATGCTAGATTAGGATAATACCTTGGAAGTTCTTATTTGCATGTACAATAGAGAAAACATAGATCCAAGGTATTTAGGGTTGCATGTACACTTAGGAGTGTTAGAATGATCAAAACCCAACATGAGGTTCCTATGTAATATGAAATGATACATAATTGTATCTAATTAGACTTCAAACCACTAATTAGATAAGAGTAAACACTTCTAGATGCGAAAACACTTCAATTCAAGTTTTTGGAGTGACCCGGGTAGCATCTATGGGCGAGTATGGCTTGGATATGGAGTTTACTCTTCAAGATTAAACTCCTTTAGGAGTTTACGGTCCAAATGACCAACTACCCATGAGTTTACGACCGTAAACTCATGGTGGGGGTGTTCTTGGTTGTTAAATGGCCTATAACACTTGGGGGTTGATGCTAGACTTGGTTTCAATGCTTTTGAATGAGATTTGAACATCTTAAGGACCATTGAGGAGTTTACGACAGTAAATATGAGTTTACGGCCGTAAAATCTTGTGTTCCATGATTTAATGTGTTTTGGTGGTCCTAGGTCAATTATAATGCACATAGGAAGGTTCTAGGGTTGATTCTATGGCTTAGGAAGTGATTGGGACATGAATTGACCTTGTAAAAGGAGTTTATGGTCTATGAAGATGTTCTTGGGAGTTTAATACCTTAAACACATGAGTTTACAACCATAAACTCATGTTTGTCCATGATTCATGGGTTTTAGTGGTTGTAGGTTAATTATACAAAGTTCTAGGTCCAATTCCATGCCATATAAGGTGTTAAAGGCACTTTAACACCCATTGGAGGAGTTTATTGCATAAGAAGGTGTGTTTATGGTCCAAGAATGTTCTTGGGTCGTAAACTCAAGTTTTTCCCATTTGTGTATGTTTTTGGTGCATTTCTTGAAGGATTATAAGGTTCTATGCACTCATGGAAGTTCATGGAGACTTTTGGAGGTGTTTAAAGGCAATTTAACACCTTAAAAAGGTGTTTATGGTCCATGAATGAAGCTTTACAGTCCAAGCATGTTCTTGGGCCATAAAATCATGTCCATACATCAAATGGTACGATTTTGGTGCTCTAAGTCCATTCCTGCAAGTCCAAAGGTCTTAACTAAGCACTAGAAGTGATTTGAAGGGGTTTTGTGGCTTCAAAACCCTCTTTAGAGGTGTTTACGGTTTTGGGAGGTGTTCCTAACCGTAAACACATGTTCATGGGTATTTTGAGTAGTTTAAACATAAATTTGAATGATAACCAAGCTTAGAAACATGATAGGATAGATTACTTACCAAAATGAAGCTTGAAAGGGGGATTTTGGCTCAATTTCGAGTTTTAGAGAGAGAGTAGTGAGAGAAAGTTATGAGGTCGGAAAAAGTCTTCAAAAGTTGTGTACTCAACCTTTATATAGGGGTTGGGTTTGAGACCGGTGGAATTCTACCCGATACTGACGTAAAACGGGGTTTTTGGTCGTACCCGATTAAGTTACCGTAATCACGACTTAGATGAAACTAAATATTTTCCAAACGAATATGGAAAATATTTTAATGTTTAGAATGTATCCCGATACTTATGAAACCTAATTAGAAGTCGCAATTAGATTAGTTTAAAACAAAGTTAACGGAAAATTTTGGAACGTTACGACTTTATTAAAGGAAATGGGTTAGAGTGACGAAATAAATCACGGGTTGTCACAATTTATACATAGGAGCATAAGGACTATCGTTGACAATATTCAACATGGAATAGTCCATGGTTTCAAGAACCATGATGGCTTTTGACTTCCACATGGTGAAGTTCTTTTCACCGAACTGTGGAATCATGTGAGTAGAGGTAGTTTTAGAGAGATTAGATGAGGGAGAAGAAGACATTGTTAATCAATATCAGTAACCCAGTAACCCGCTTTGACACAAATTATAGGTTTCTTGATCGAAATCGATTAACAAAAAGGATACCGACAATGGTTTGTCACTAAGAAAGTTCTCACAGTGAGAACAAGCACAAAGCTAGGGTTCATAAATCAACAAATAACAAAAACCCTTGATACATGGTTTATATAGTAAAGCAAGATTGTGAGAATCACTACAGTTTAGGGATTTCACCTAATCTACGTAAATTATAGTATATATCCGTTATCCCTAAGATATCAGATCTACTAACTATAAATACAAAAATTACGTAATCAAGCCGACACGACATTGTAAACTAGACTTCACACTGGCGCTGGTGAGACATTGGCACTAATGTGATCAACATGACTTGGTTTTTACTTCGTCAAATTTTAAGGTTCGACCTTACAAGAAGATACCCAACCACTCTTATATTTAGTCTATAAGAAACCAAGATATTCAAACATTAATTAGATCGTCTTGATGAGTAGCTTGAAGCTTTTGTTTCCAATCATCGTCTACATTAATGAACATAGCCAATGCAGCTAAGAGATCAAACCAAAAAAGCTATGTCAAATTAAAATTAAAAAAAAAAATCCTACAAGACAAACATGAAATTAATCAAAACAAAATTTTATTATGTCTCACCATATATCTATTTTGAAAATTTCTTTCGATTTAACTTCCAGTCTAGAATTTTTCTGTTATTCTATATGAAATATGAACAAAAAAACCCAAAATTAGGCGGCAATCCATCAACTAGAGGCGATGAAGTTCAAAAAACATAAGAAATAGACCCTCCGAAAAAATAGATACGCTTGAAAAGTATATAGTGAGAACATTGAAAAATTGTTACCTTTTAGGAAAGCTTGTAGAGAACAACGACCAAAATAAAAGAAACAAACGTTGACTTCCAAAAAAAAAATCAGTAGCAAGTCCAATTCGAAACACTTTTTTTTTTCAGAACTTGTTCATCTTCATCCAAATCCGAACACATTTTTAAAACCATGGAGATAAAGATCAGCGGTGAACTGTGGAAGAAGAAACAACAACATTTGGTGGACGATCGAGGAGATGTTGATGATGATAGTAGAAGGTGGTCATGGTTGTGAGAGGAAGAAGACAATAGGGTATGTGTCTAGGTTTGGAGAGAAGGAGTGAAAGGAAGGAAGTATAGCTGTGATGTTTGGCAAAAGTAAGAAGAAAAAACCTTTGCAACCCATAACACCATTACTATTGTTTGAAGTGACCTTAAGAACAGTAGATAACATTTTATCAAATGTTAATCTCTATAATTAGGTGGTGGCATATAGCCACAAATAACTAATCTACAAGGATGAACCCTTATAGCAACGAAACATTTAGCAACATCTACTAAGTTTCGTTGATCATGTTGGGACAACTAGAGTGTCAACCTTAATTTTTACCTTTAACGACTACTTAAAGCTTTTCGGTATGGTCGCTTTGTTGTAGTCACATTAATTAAATAAATATATAAGGTTATATATATATATATATATATATATATATATATATATATATATATATATATATATATATATATATATATATATAAAGAATAAAAATATCATAGAAATTATTTATTAATCCTCCTTTTATTTGTTTTACAAAAGATAAGAACGAAACAAATTAATATATAAACTCAAAAGTCTAAGACGTAGCTTTTTCAAGTCTATATGATTTCTTCTCCTCAAATATATGCAACCACTACAAGGAAAAAGGGTAATAGCGGTGACAAAGTCGCTGGTAAATACTATCAAATTCACCGGTAAAAAGTCACCGCTACCGCCCCGTTGCTGTTGATCAAAATGTCGCCGGTAATAACACTTGTCGCTGCTAATTCTGATGTCGTCATTAATTGTTGTCGCTTCTAGTCGCCCATAATTCATCCTGCCATCGCTAATAGTGTCGCTAGTAATAACATTTTTCATTTTTTTAAAATTTTTTAATCAATGATTTTGGTGTAAAAAACCCGATACATAAAAACATTAAATGCAGAAAAAAATTACATAATATCGGATTAGGTACCAAATAGTGTAACGACATTATATATAATTAATTTCATACCAAAATAACCAAGGTTTTATAATTACAACAAGCTGGTACCAAAGTGTCACCACAAGTTAAACACACAAAACATAAACTAATTATGCGACGAACCATCACCTCCATTCTTGTCGTTTCCTTGATTGAAAAAATAATGCGTAAAGCTCATCCTTACATGCCGGGTCATTAAGCATTGCCCGAAGATTTTCCAGCTACATATTTAGGAACAACATATATAAACTTATAGGTTAAATTATCATACCAAACAAACATGCATTTATTGATTCCAAAGTACATTGCTATTTTTAAACTAGGGAAAAAAAAACCAAAGTAAATTGCAATTTCTTGCACTGAAAACATAAACACAATTACAAACATCATTACCAAATCAACATGTATGCATTGATGCCAAAGTACATTGCTATTTTTAAACTAGGGACAAAAAACCAAAGTACATTGCTATTTCTTGTACTTAGGATAAAAAACCAATTACCAAAGCTTTTAGCAAATACTCACCTGAAACCAAAATTACCAAATCAACATGAACTTATTGAAATTAAATAATCTTGTTTTAGCTTTGATGGTTGTGTTGACTGTGGTGGCGGCTGCGATGGTTGTGCAATCGGCGAGATAGTAGAATGTTATCGGTAGATGCCTCTGATATGGCCATGTCGTTAAGCGGGTGTTAACTCTCTTTCACCTTCTAACCCTTGCATTTCTTCTAAGAGCTCTTCCATTAATCAAGTATGTATTTTCCAAAAGTGATTAACAATTAAGTATAAATAAACACTTAATTATGTGATAAAATTATAATTATACTTACGTATTGTTGTTATGCCTTGAAACTAACAAATACACCATTCTTATCGATATGAGCCTTGCGAAACGTTTACACTCTCTTCAGGTTCTGTTTAACATTAAAACTTAGATTATACTTTAAATAAATAATTACAAATATCATATGTTAATTTCAAATAGCTTGTACTGCTATATGAGCTCGACCCCATGGTTCACGATTGTTTGAATTTAACGGACTTTTTTTTTCCTTTCTAAGCAGCTATGTGTTCAGCTCTTTGAAAATACTCAGTTGCTTCCCTCCAATTATTGACCTTTATATGATGTGGGCGTTTGGCTAATGCTCTCGAGATATCCTCATACCTACGACTTGCAAAAAATATTCTTTTGCATCAGCTGTATGGTCTCGATAAACTAGTGCAACTTCAAAACTCTTTAACAACATAGCAACATCTGGATCCCAGGACATGACATCCAAATCAAACTTTTTCTACAAAGAAAAGTTAGCCAAGTAAAAACAGTCATAATTAAACATATAAAATATTCTTATATAAATAATTTACACCTAAATGTTGGTTTACTATATCTTTTATCAAAGGAGAATCTTTTTCCAAGTCCATTTATCAAAAGGGACCATCTGCCACATTATTTTCCTAACTTCGTGTGCAACATGTCCTTCGGATATCCTACGGGATCATATGGTATATTCCTATCATAGTCCATGTCAATCAGTTTGCCCTTATTATGTAAGAGCGCTCTTTCGAGCTTAAGGTGTTTCGCTTTTCCTCGGACTCTATTATGTTGCAAAACTACAAATATAATTAAAAATTATTAAAAACAACATTTTATAATAACTGAAAAAAATAGTAAATAAAAATTCATAATAAGACTTACCATCCTTCTCATGATGACCAACACCTTTACCGCCTATGAAAGGTGGGTCCTCAATTCCATCACCCCCATTTCCACAGCCCATAACAGCAACCAAGGTGTACAAAAACAAGAGTCATATCGACATCATTTCCCTACAAAATTATAAAATATATTCATACAACTTCTATTACAAATACACAGTCCATAGAATTCTACTTTATTTGTTTTTTTTTAATCCTACTTTATTTGTTTTTTATACAAAAAATAGCATTCTCAATAATAGCATCATACTTTATTTGCTTTTTTTTTTCAATAATTACATCTTACAGTAATAACATTTTCAATAATAGCATCCTACAAAAAATACACATTATATACACATACAATCCACATTAGATACAAATACACATATACTTTAAATATCATTATGAATAATAGCATCCTACTTTATTTGTTCTTTTTCCATTATAGCATTCCAATAAACACATTAAATACAATCCACATTTCCTACATACATACAATCAACATTTGATACATAGAAATATACATTATACATAGAAATATACATTATACTCACACATACATATAAATACACATATGGACACATATACATGCACTATACACACATACAATACTCCACATTCATGTTCTTATAAATACAAATGCACATTATATAAGCATCCACAAACATATATCATGCAATTACAAAAAATATATACCAAATGTACCCACATATTGCTAATTTCACATAATAGACACAAATACATAAAATTTTCAAATAATCTCGAAAGGGAGAAAGCAATTTGTGGTGTCCGGAAAATCAACAAGGTGGTGTAGTGGTGGGGGTAATCGATACAATGACAACAACAACTAAAAAAACTGTAACCAATGGTTTTTTTTTTTTTTTTTTTTTGTAATTAACTTAACTATAAGGTGTAAATCGACATTAAAAGAGAAAGAGAAAGAGAAATTAGAAAGGAATTTAACCTTAGTTGTCGGAGAAAATACGCCGTCGGTGATGGAAAGGCGTCACCGGTAAATGGAGATGGAACCGGTGGAAATTCAAAGTTGAACCGGTGATGGAAAGATGCTGCAAATCACTAGAATTAGAAGAGGGAAGATGGAATCGATCGAGAGAGAATGGAAGCATAAAAGGGAAGAAAGAAAGCTGCAAAAGAGTATATATGTGATGACTTTTACCGGCGACAACTATTACCGGTGACTATTGGTTATTGGCGGCGACGCCTTGGAGAGAACTTTTTCTCGGTCCTTATTTTCGAGCATTAGCGCCGACAAGTGTCGCCGTTATTAATGTTCCTGGAACCGATAATTAATTACATGTTTTTTCGGTCTTTATGAGATCAAAAGTGACACAGGTCGTTACCACATAAATTTAGCGCCACAACTATTAGCGGCGTAAACCACTATTACCAGAGACATAATCTCATGTTGCTGGTAATAGTGGCTGTCGCCGCTATAGCGTTGCTAGTATTAACCGTTTTCCTTGTAGTGAATTGATTGTGGCTGTAATACATGTACATTACCTTGTTGGTAAATGTCTCACACTAGCTCTTAGTGTTTTTCTAACTACAATATAAAACTTTCATATTTTATCATTGGTTCTCAGATATTACCCAGAAAAAACTTAAGCAAAATCTTTGGCAATAGATCAAGGTCTTATATGGGATTTGAATTTCTTCTGGTTTATTATAAAATCCATCAACAACTTCACTTGAAATTAAATATTCCAGGTGAGTTTAATCTTTTTCCTCTTATCTTCTCCTCTTAATTTACTGTTAAGCTTTATTGTATTAATATTCTATTTGCGCATAATTTTGGTATATACATGAAGCTTTACTTTTGTTTCAACTTCAACTTGATCTTAAGTAGCTATGTTGTTTTATGCATATAGATATTCATATAAAATCTTCCTTTTGGGTTTTTTATGAACATATTGTGACAACCCGAAGTTGTTCCATCGCCACAACCCGTTCCGTCCGTAAAACTCGTCTTAAGCGAATTGTTCCGATTTCGTTTTTGGATTAGGTCATTTAAGTTAAGACTTTTATTTTGACCTCGTAAGTATCCAAACATGATAGAAACACATGAAAATGCCCCAAACTAGTAATTATAAAAATTTTAGTTTCGACCATATCAGGTTACGACAACTTAATTGGGTACGACCAAAAGCCTCGGTTAACGTCAGTATCGGGTAGAATTTCGCCGTGTCTCAAATCCAAATCATATTTAAAGTTGTTTAAGCCTCATTTGAAGCCTATTCACTCTCTCTCTAACCTCTCTCCTCAAATCCAACTTCTTGATACAAAATCACTCCTTTCAAGCTTCAAATCACCAAGGTAACTATCCTAGCTCCTAGTATAACATCTTTAGGCTTCAATTTCGTGTTCAAATCATGGAATAGGACCATAAACATGTGTTTACGGCCCTGGAACAACCTTAGGCCATGAACACCTGCAAATGGGGTTTTTGAGCCTTAAAACCCTTCCAAACCACCATTAGAGCTTAGATATGACTTAAGGACTTATTGGATTGGACTTAGAACACCTTAAACTCAAAGTTTCGAAAGTAAACATGAGTTTACTGCCCAAGAACATGCTTGGGCCGTAAACTCCATATCATGGGTAGTAAACTCCTTTTTAGGTGTTAAAATGCCACTTACACACCTTCTAAGCCTTGAACTAAAAACTAGAAGCAACCACAAATGAATTAGAAGCCTTAAACTTGATGAAAACAACTCCCTTAGGAGTTCACAACTGTAAACCCCTCAAGAATGGGTTCCTGGGCCGTAAACTCGTATAAATGGGTTAAATAGTGCCCTAAATTCCCCTTGGCTTGTAAAAAAATGAGTTGAATCATATGTGATTGACTTAAGACCACCAAAACATCAAATGAAGGTGTGTGGGGAAGATTACAGCCGTAAACTCTTTGTTTACTACAGTAAACTCCTCAAATGGTCCTTAGAATGTCCAAACTACCTTCCAATGCCCTAGAATCAAAACTAGCATCACCCCTCAAATGTTATAAGGCCATTTAGCACTCTAGAACACCACACCATGAGTTTACGTCCGTAAACTCATGGGCAGTGCGTCATTAGGGCCATGAAATCTCTTGGGAGTTTACTCTTGAAGTGTAAACTCCATATCCAAACCATATATGTCCATAGATGTCACCCGGGTCACTCAAAACACTTGAAATGAAGTGTTTTCGCGACTAGAAGTGTATATCCTCAACTAATTAGTGATTTAAAATCTAATTAGATACATTTGTGTATTATTTAATACTACATAGGAACTTCGCACGTTTTCAAGCCTCGATTCGACGTTTAGCATCCTAGTCGACACATTCCTTGTCCGGTGAGTTCATACCCCTACCCTTTTTCAATGTTTTTCAATGTTTTCAGTGGGGAATACAAGAAAAAGTAAAAGAATATCTTGTGCTTAAACTTATTATTTCAATTGAAATGTTTCATATTCCACTTGCTTTTAACAATTGAAACCGTATTAACCAACTGTTTAACTTGCAGAATCAGTTTACAAACCGATTTCATATCTTATTATATAATGTTATAGTATATATTTCACAAATGATTTGTTCCTTAGCATTATTGTTAAAAGCAGTAGATTAGTACATTTGTTTTGTCCTCGGTAACGCTCCACAGAGATACGCGAGTTGAGGATCGTATTTGTAAATAGAATTTAAACAGTATTTTTCCGCATTATTACTTGTAAATTTGTTATTCCTATAAATTGGAGACACGTCCTCAGAGAACACTCCACAGAGATACGCGAGTGGAGGACCGCCTCTGTGACCAAAATATCTTAGATAGGGAGCGTGACTTGAGTGTATAGATCTATACGGGGCTGACTACCCCGCACCTGGCTGCTAGCTACAGCCGAACTGAAAGGTTCAAGGGTGACGAAAGTCATAAAATGATTTGGACTACTTATTGCCATATCTAGTCTATCGTATGGTTATGGAACTCGTAATTTGGATAATAGAGATTTACTTGTTAGTAATAATGAATATAGTAAACTAATAACCTTTGAAATTAGTTTACTATGTTGATTGTTTTATATACGTGTTAAAACTAACATACACTTCACAAGGAGAATCATGTTTTCAGTATACATCTTTTACATTACATTTCGGATTGGTAACCAACTTTTAGGAAAATATAGGATTTTCCTGAGGTAATAACTATTCATAACCAGAATTGTGTAACATAACGGAAAACTAAACATTACATTTAAGAAAATATGGGATTTTCTTGGATGACCACTTTTTCATAAAACTAAAGGAATCTTGTTCATTTTCAGAAAACAAACCATTTATGAACTCACTAGCTTTATGCTGATTTTTAAACTGCTTGTATTCACAGGTTCCTCTTAGACATGTATTCCGCGTTCTTTTGCAGAAGACGGAGCGTATGAAGTCACGTCTTTCTTTTGTTTAAACTTATGTATCTACGAAACTTGTATTACTTTACTTTTAAACAGATGTAATGAAATCTATGTAATGTAATGTTTTGTGTTTACTTCGCTTACTATGTACATTGGTTATGATATTCAACATGAAGTCACCTCCGCCTCGGAATGTTTCCGCCCTAGGTTTTGGGGTGTGACATATTGGTATCAGAGCCCTTGTTTATGGTGAACTAAGTATAACAAACCTTACATGGTATAAGACTATAAACATTAAAAGGGCCTAAGTGCTCTGAAGTAAAAGTATACTTCAAAATATAAGTATTTTCAAAAACATACAAGTATACCTAACCACCGAGATCCGTAACTACAAGTAGAACAAAACATAAGTAAATGGGTGTTGTACACTGCAGTTAAACCTGGGCAGTTATGTAGTCGTGTCTAGGGTCAATATAGCTTGCTCAACTATATTCATTCGAGACACGACAACCATGTGCCTGGGAGTGACTGTGGTGTTCAGCATGCCTAAAACTTACCCAAGTACACCAAACAACGAGCCGTCGTCGCAACAAATCATGAAATACTATAGGAGTATTTCTAGATCCAACTTTGTTGTAGAAAATTCTCATTCAAGCGTTGCCCCTCGATCATTCCTTTAGCGATAGTTTATCTGCCTTGATAATTCATTCCTGCTTTATCGCTTAATAGAATTATATGTCTGTCATAAAGAGATATCCCTTGTTTCATATCTCTTGATTTAATGTAGAGGACTTACCATCCTCTTTTTCCTAATCATTTTAGATCGAAATGTCTTCAAAGAAAGGACCCAGTTCAAGGAACAACAACCCTCCATTATCACCTCCTTCTCAATTCGACCCCGTGATGTTCCAGTTGGCTGTTTCTGCTGCAGTGATGACTACAATGATGCTATTATACCCTGACAGGTTCGATGGACCAGGAAGTAACACCTACCCCCGAAACCATGAAAATGTTCAGGAGCATCAGAATGAGTGTGATAAGAAGAAGAAGGTTATCTGGAAAAAGCGAAAGGGTCAGAGTTCACAAAGACCCTCCAAGAGGCATAAACTTGTGGCAGTTCAAGTTACCACTACTCCTGTTGGTGCGTCTACAGCTGAAGCACCTACCACTAGGTATGCTGGTAATCTCCCTTTGTGCAACAGGTGTAGTTATCACCATCTTATTCCTGGACCATGTTGTGAAAAGATTTGCATCAGATGTGGCATGAAGGGCCACCTCACTCAAAACTGCAAAACACCAACCCAACTAATCAATCAAGCTTCCGGATCGAGTATCGATCAAGCCTGTTTTGGTTGTGGAGAAATCGGGCATTTCAAGCGAAACTGCCCAAAAACAGCAACCACCAACAACGTCAACAACGCCGAGATGGTTTTAGCTATGAAGTAAGAGGAGGTAGCCGCTGATCGCACCATCATCGCGTGTACATTTCTTCTTGACAATTCTTATGCTCGCATCCTTTCCGAATCTAGTGTCAAGAAAGTTTTATTAGTCATTCATTCAAAAATCTTCATAAACATAGCCCTCGTCTAATAACTGAAACATTTACCGTCAAGATGGTTACCGCTGAGAATGAGTGCACTAACGACTTATCCCCAAGCTGTATCCTTACCTTGAGTAGTCATTCTTTCCTCATTGACCTGATGTTAGTTTCAATAAAGAGCTTTGACGTTATCATTGGCATGTATCAACTAAGTCATGATCATACTGATACACTTTGTTATGAAAAAACTATTCGTCTCAATCTCCCCTCTGACCGGACCCTCATGATATATGGTGTCAAGCTTAGCTCAAATCTTCGCATCATTCCCTGTATCAAAGCTCGAAAGCTTCTACAAAAGGAGTGTCAGGTATTCCTAGTCCATGCAATCAGCGAGAAACAAGAAGTTAAAGACCTCTAGAGTGTCCCCGAAAACTGTAATATTCCTGATATCTTCCCGAAGAGCTCCCGAGAATTCCTCCCGAACGTCAAGTTGAGTCTCATATCAACTTAATCCTTGGAACTACCCCCATAGCCAAATATCCGTACCATTTTGCTCCAGCAGAAATGCAGGAGTTATCCAGTCAGCTTAATAAGTTGACCGTCAAAACCAATATCCTTTTTCCTTAATTAAATGACTTCTTCGATAAAATTCAGGGAGCTAGCTACTCCTCGAAGATAGACCTTAGGTCAAGACACCATCAGCTACGAGTTCACGAGGATAATGTTTCCAAGACAATATTCAGGACTCGATATGATCACTAAGAGTTCGTATTGATACCCTTCGGTCAAACCATTTTCCCTTAGTCATGTAGTGAGCGATGAAGACATACGCGTGGATCCTCCTAAGGTCGAAGCAATAGAGAATTGGTCGGCACCGAAAACACCCACAGAAAACCTGTCAATTCTTGGGTTTTGCCGGCTATTATTGCAAAACTATTCAGAAAATTCTTCCAAAATCACCAAACCCTTAACCACTCCGACATAGAAAGGTGTATCCTTTTTGTTGGAGTAAAAAGCGAGATACATCATTTCAAGCATTGAAGTAAGACTTATACATCACACCTAGCCTGTCCTTGCCAGAAGAAATAGAGGACTTCGTTGTCCTTTGCAATACGTCCAATTAGAGTTTAGATTATGTGCTTAGGTAAGAAGGAAAAGTTATCGTTCACGCTTTGAGACAAAAAAGGCACACAAAGTTAACTAAACAACTCAAGACTTGGAATTTGGAGCAGCAGCCCCTACACTGAAGAATGAGAGACATGATCTCAATGGAACCAAGTACGCAAATTTCACTGACCATAAGAGACTACAACATATCTTCCATCAGAAAGACATAAACATGGGGTGCCCTTAGCCGAAAGGAAAGCTTAGACTACAAGACTAAGACATTGACAATGACTATATGTCCCCGTTTACTCGCTCAGACCTGAGAAGCCTAGTCAGAAACCCTCAGGACTGTTCCAGCAGCCTAGGTACCCGAATGGGAATGGTAAATAACCAACATGGATTTCATCATCAAGTTACCCAGTTTTCCCGAGTGAGTACGATACCATTTGGAACCCTCTATAGTCAAAAGTACAGATTCCCTTGTGTTGGGTTGAGGTACGAGACACGTAGTTAGCCAAGAGTCGATCCCCCGGTAATACCCTCACTAGTCCTAAAATCATCCACAAAATCATCGAGAAGATCATCCAGATCTGAGAACGATTGAAAGCTTCACAGGATCGACAAAAGAGTTACGCCAATATACATCGAAAACCTCTGGAATTCCAGGCTAGAGATCGTGTCCTGTTAATGGTCTTGCCCTAGAAAGATAGGATACACTATGGAAAGCACGAAAAACTTAACTCGTGGTACATTAGACCCTTTGAGATCCTCGTTAGGATCAATCCCGTAGCCTTCAAATTCCGAGTACCTTCAGGTCTTAGCAACGTTCATCCTGTATTTGGCGCTTCTACTCTTAATGAATACCTATCTAACAAAACCATAGAAATCCATCCTGATGTGACTGAGAACAACGAAATACCAAAACTTCCTGGACGAACAAATTAAGATCATAAACCGAGAGATCAAACATATGAAACCAAGGCGCATCCCGATAGTGAAGGTTCGCTGGAATGTCGAGTGAAACCTGAAATCACTTGGGAATGTAAAAGATTCGATGAAGCAAATATATTCGCACCCCTTTTTCGATAACTTGTATCTTGATCTTTGAATTTTGGGACGAAATTCCCTCTAACGGGGGGATAATGAGACAACCCGAAGTTGTTCCATCGCCGCAACCCGTTCCGTCCGTAAAACTCCTCTTAAGGGAATTGTTCCGATTTTGTTTTTGGATTAGGTCATTTAAGTTAAGTGTAACACCGTAAATTTCAAGACAAATTTTTCATTTAAAATAATCATTTTACTCTTAGAAACACTTGTTTAAAATCTTATTCATAGTCGATTTACAAAACATAACTCCATTTTCACTTGCATAGAAAACCAAGATCCTCCAAAATATGACTCTTTCTCTGGTGTGTACAATCAAGCCGGTGCCGTCCCGTGATACTGAAAGAAACCTGTAAAACATCAAACAAAACACTGTAAGCACGAAGCTTAGTGAGTTCCCCAAAATACCACACATAACACATATTAGCCACTCGAGGCTATAACTCTGTGGGTCCGTACACCCAAACTCTGTGAACCCTCAGGTTCTAACTCTGGGAACCTTCCGGTTCCAACTCTATAAACATGCACAACATAAATCACATAGAAATAATGCAGTACAACACATCACGTACATATAGCATACAAATACTCTAATCACATAACTCTGGTTACCTACTCAAGGTAAAGTATAGTGAGAAGACTCACCTGGCAAGCAGAAAGCAGATATCCCCACACTTGAATCTCGAACTCGCCACCGCCTAACACGTAAGGCAAATACTCTCATGAATATAACTCTCGAGGCTAGAATAAATCCTCTCATAACACCCTCTTATGGGTAAAAGACTATTTTACCTCTCTCTTGGCCCAAAGGCCACATCGCTGTCCAAACCCTAAAACTCAACGGCCAACCCTTGGTCGAAATCAAAGTCCCCAGTCTAGGTCAACCCTTGACCGACTCTACTCGCCGAGTCAACCCTGTGACTCGTCGAGTTCCCATAATCAGAACTTCCCCATATCGTGACTCAACTCGTCGAGTCACCACGAGACTCGCCGAGTCCCACAACTCTGAGTCCGCTCACACCCAACTCACCGAGTCATCCCTTGACTCACCGATTCTCGACTCAACCAGGAAATATTTGGGACTCTTCATCAAGACTCGTCGAGTCCAAGAACAGACTCGCCGAGTCTATGGCTATCTTCAACCTACTCGCCGAGTTGTTCATACAACTCGCCGAGTTCCAGGCCATCTTCATCCAACTCGTCGAGTCCACCCATGTGACTCGCCGAGTACCGTCGCTCTGAATACATTCCGAAGCATTCCAGGCCATGCAACTGCTCCAAGACATAGATCTAGCTTCCTACCACTCATCCATCACGTAAAGTGGCAAACTTTACGTGAATCCAAAGAGATCTAAGCCGTTTGCACATTGGGGCTAGGGTTTGGGACATGCAAGCTTCACTAAACACTCCAACACAGGGACTTTCATGCTCTCTGATTCTTCTCCCTTCCAGATCTGAGGTAGCAACCTCAGATCTAACCTCTAGACTTCCCATTTCATCCATAGACAATTTCTCACACACCCCAAAATGAAGAAACAACATAATCAACAGGTCAAAAACGAGATACTACCTCTAAGTGATGCCCCAACTGCAATGCAATTCGAATCCAAGCAAAGCCCCTTGCTCCAAGCCTTCAATCTTCCCAAAATTCCTTCAACCATTACTTCTCCAAGCTCCAATCCACTCAAAAATGGTGCTTCTCCGCGATTTAGGGTTTTCTGGGGCTCAAGGGGTGATAAAGAGGCTGGGAGGAAGACATAATGATCATTATATAAGGCTCAACCCCGAGAATTAGGGTTTTCTCCACTCAGCGCCTACTCGCCGAGTCCAATACACTGACTCGCCGAGTCGGCCACTTAACACGCGACCAAGTCACGACTCTACTCGCCGAGTCCACACATGGACTCGCCGAGTCGCTCTTTCCCAATTTACTCTTTTAGCCCTTCAACTCTACTCTTGATATTTCGGGATGTTACATTAAGAATTTTAATTTGACCTTGTAAGTATCCAAACACGTTAGAAACACATGAAAACGCCCCGAACTAGTAATTAGAAAAATTTAAGTTTCGACCATATCGGGTTACGACAACTTAATCCGGTGCGACCAAAAGCCTCGGTTAACGTCAGTATCAGGTAGAATTCTACCGTGTCTCAAATCCAAATCATATTTAAAGTTGTTTAAGCCTCATTTGAAGCTTTTTCACCCTCTCTCTAACCTATCTCCTCAAATCCAACTTCTTGATCCAAAATCACTCATTTCAAGCTTCAAATCACCAAGGTAACTATCCTAGCTCCTAATATAATATCTTTAGCCTTCAATTTCGTGTTCAAATCATGGAATAGGACCATAAACATGTGTTTACAGCCTTGGAATAGCCTTAGGCCGTGATCACATGCAAATGGGGGTTTTTGAGCCTTAAAACCCTTCCAAACCACCATTAGAGCTTAGATATGACTTAAGGACTTATTGGATTGGACTTAGAACACCTTAAAGTCAACATTTGGGGAGTAAACATGATTTTAATGCCCAAGAACATGCTTGGACCATAAAATCCATATCATGGGTAGTAAACTCCTTTTTAGGTGTTAAAATTCCATTTACATACCTCCTAAGCCTTGAACTAATAACTAGAAGCAACCACAAACGAAATAGAAGCCTTAAACATTATGAAAACAACTCCTTTAGGAGTTCACGGCCATAAACCCCCCAAGAATGGGTTCCTGGGTCGTAAACTCGTATAAATGGGTTAAATAGTGCCCTAAGTTCCCCTTGGCTTGTAAAAAAATGAGTTGAATCATATGTGATTGACTTAAGACCACCAAAGCATCAAATGAAGGTGTGTGGGGAAGCTTACAGCCATAAACTCTTAGTTTACTGCTGTAAACTCCTCAAATAGTCCTTAGAATGTCCAAACTACCTTCCAATGCCCTAGAATCAAAACTAGCATCACCCCTTAAATGTTATAAGGCCATTTAGCACTCTAGAACACCCCACCATGAGTTTACAGCCGTAAACTCATGGGGAGTGGGTCATTAGGGCTGTGAACTCTCTTGGGAGTTTACTCTTAAAGAGTAAACTCCATATCCAAACCATATATGTCCATAGATGTCACCCGGGTCACTCCAAACACTTGAAATGAAGTGTTTTCGCGACTAGAAGTGTATATCCTCAACTAATTAGTGATTGAAAATCTAATTATATACATTTGTGTATTATTTAATATTACATAGGAACCTCGCACGTTTTCAAGCCTCAATTCGACGTTTAGCATCCTAGTCGACACATTCCTCGTCCGATCCGAGAATTACCCATGAAGTATCACTGCCCCAAATCTCAACAATCACTCGACCCATAAGGGTTAGAAGACATGAACCATCGGATCCCCGATTCGAATCCCTCTCTATCCAATCCGTGACGACGGAAAGACCACTCTTAAATCCCAGAGCAACTCCTATGAGTCCTCTTCTTGCAATCACACACCCATGCCGCACCAACCTTCGCACTCTCGGGTTAGGAAAACCCGTCACAATGATGACGTCTCTAACATCCCCAGGAGAAACCACCACTACGCACACAGCCCTCGATCAGAATCAAGTTGGGAGTCCCAGACTCCATCCCTACATCCATCCTGAGACTCTTGGCTCTACACCCGCGGAATCGTTCCGCGTCCTCAGCAGACATCCCATCATGATGTCATTCCATACCACTGTCACAGACACAGTGTTCGACCACCATACTCCAAATCATCCATTCTCACTACAACTTTCACTTCCGCGAATCAACACTTTCCCCAGTAAATGAGGATCCAACACTTCCTCCCATACAACAGCACAAAGGGTGGCATACCAATGCACTAATGATGGCTGTTGAAATAGGATAACTCAACCAAGGATAAATACGTGCCGCAACACCCTCCGAAATCTAATACATATGCCCGAAGCATGTCTTTGAGCGTCTGAATCGTTCACTCCCTCTGAGGTGTCCTCCGACATCATCAGGATAAGCTCTAGCTCATCACATATCCCTCTTCGAGACTGAGCACCAGGTCAGCTTTTGACTCCACAGCTGAGCCTCCAGAGGTCACCCAAATCATGATCCAAATATCCCACTAACTTCCTCCCCGTGACCACTATCCCGGCCCCGTGACACGCAAGTCACGAAATTCTCTTTTCCTTATGCAAGAAAGTACAATCCAACCGAGGATCGTCTCCACTCTGATCTCTGGTTTCTGCTGCGCATATCCCTTGCCATCTCACCACATTCCCCGACAGAGACGGGGACCCCAGTTCTGCCCCCGGTCCAACATCCAGGCTCCAAAAACTCAATACTAGGGCTACTCAAGCCCAAAACTCTTCCACATCATACACTGATCGGAGAACATTCCATCATCACACTCTCTTGCCATCTAGTGAGCACTACGACTCCCCGCGGTATCACAACACCCTCTGACTAGTGAGTACTACGGCTCCCCGCGGTATCACAACACCCTCTGATTAGTGAGTACTACGGCTCTCCGCAGTATCACAACACCCTCTAACTAGTGAGTACTACGGCTCTCCGCAGTATCACAACACCCTCTAACTAGTGAGTACTACGGCTCTCCGCAGTATCACAACACCCTCTGACTAGTGAGTACTACGGCTCCCCGCAGTATCACAACACCCTCTGAATCCACTAGCTCGTGCTCCACAGACTATCATAGGCGGCTACCCATACCCGTCTCGAATATTCATTACAGACTCTGGAGGCAATCGTCATAACAGATGCCCACCCTTGCGAAGATCCACTCTCCCAAGTAATCTCCCTGGATGCCCATACTCGAAGGGCTATCACTAGTTCCATAGATACCTGATATACCACAAGTCGTCTCAACTCAAGATTCACGAATAACTTCGAAATAAAGATATCAATACCCGGATACCTCGGAACACCCCCACCGATCATCACAAGATCCTGCCACAACCACAGGTTTCCTGCCCCAAGCACCATATAGATGCAATAATACATTCCCTCTGAACCCCATAACTAGATCTTCATTTTTCCCAAGTTGCAACTTCGGTGTATTCAATTTCCCAACTGCAATACGACGAAACGCTAACGCTACGAAATACGCTGATAATTCTCCGAAACCCTTTTTCCCGCCACTCAAAACCCAAACAAGGATACGCATACCGACCCGGGAGTTGGCTGCCCAATCATTCTTTATCTACTTGCCCCAACACTGACCAATACCAGATTCCTGACTAATAAACACCTGTCGTGGAGACATTCATCCTTCTCAAACAAGTACTTCCCGCATTAACTCACTCCGACCCCTTTCCTCGATCACCGACATCTCTGGTCTCATGATTTCTTACCGCATATCTCTATACTCCACTTATAACTGCTCCTGACAAATCTCTGCTTTCTTACATACGGCACCCGGTTCTCCCCCACTTAGGGTTCAAACCGTCACCAAATAGCACACAACTATTCCATAACTATATTCTCCAGCAAAATCGCACCTTCCCCCTTAAGGAAATGAATCGACTTTATATACTCTGAACCTCTGATGAACTCCTCAAGAACTTCCCGTCACGTCTGCCTCTAGTCGTTCCAAATATCTTACCAATCTAGTACCAACAAATCAACTGCTCAATAACATCCCTGGCTCATAGACTGAACCATAAAATCACCGTACCCCTCACCTCAACTCATCAACCAACGCTCCAACACCGGGATCACCCCACGAACAAGGACCCACTCCCATATTCAACACCCCATGGATAGAAAACTCTCTGCACCGCTAAACTCGACTGAACTCCCCATTGATACCACTACCATACACCCAACTATACTCAATTAGGTATAGCGTGGCCCTCGACTATCTTAGTCCCAACTGACTATCTGCTCATGATAGATCACTGCCTCGCGGCACACATGTTACCTGATACTCTGGGGGAAATCATCATCAATGACGACCTGCAGGGTTTACCCCCTAAACCCAAAACCAAAACATCATGCTTCTCATATTCTCACACTTACATAATTAGTACCTCCCCGATCATAGGAGGTGACATCTCCTTTATCGACTGATCACTCAACTCAGATCGAGATTCTCCCTTCCACTGACTCCTTACTAGAATACTCTGAGGGACTCTCGATCTCCCTCTCAAGGGACGCCTCTTCGAACTTACTCGTGACCGAATAACCGGAGAACCACAAACATCATTCACTACGAACCATGGTACTCCTTCCACGACATCTCTTCTCAATATGCCCCGATGTATGGTACCCTAACCATGACATCACTCCCCAATTCGCTCTGATGTATGGTACCCGGACCATAACATCACTCCTCAATCTGCTCTGATGTATGGTACCCGAACCATAACATCACTCCTCAATCTGCCCTGATGTATGGTACCCGAACCATAACATCACTCCTCGATCCGCCCTGATGTATGGTACCCGAACCATAACATCACTCCCCGATCCGCTCTGATGTATGGTACGTAAACCATGACATCGCTCCTCAATCTGCTCTGATGTATGGTACCCGAACCATAACATCACTCCTCAATCTGCCCTGATGTATGGTACCCGAACCATAACATCACTCCTTGATCCGCTCCGATGTATGGTACGCAAACCATAACATCGCTTCTCAATCTGCTCTGATGTATGGTACTCGAACCATAACATCACTCCTCAACCTGCCCTCATGTATGGTACCCGAACCATAACATCACTCCTCGATCCGCTCCGATGTATGGTACTCAAACCATAACATCACTCCTCAATCTGCTCTTTAGAACCTTCAGAATACTCCCTGTATCAAGTATGGGTCCTCTGCTTTCAGTAGTACGGGCCCATACTACCTGCCACATCTACCCGTACTTTCCACACGGACCATCCCAGAGCTTCTAAATAGCCGCTCGACCTGCTCTTTCACCAATCCCATTACGCGTGCTCGCTCCCCAGCGAAATTCTCTATTCTACAAGCACACTCATCTGGATAGGGTTATTCCCTAGGCTCTTCCGTCGTCCTCCCACTTCTTTGCTATCAGCTGCTGAAGAGCTCCTAATGATGCCAGCCATCTACCTCCTGAATATCGTCATATTCACTTGGTAGCTGACTCCCATCATCGAGAGTTCCACAAAGCACAAAGCAAGCAGCATTCGAGCATCGAAGGATACATAGGACTCCCTCTCTGTGATAACTCCACCTTCTCAACTCATCCTCGAAAGTACCACCGAACTCTGTAACTCTACCCCTCATGGGTTCTAACTGGATACTCTCACTCATCACATACTTAAAACATAACACATATAACAATGAGTCCTAGGCTAAGGCATCACAAATCAGGCCACTCTAGTCCTAACATATGAAATACCTAGCCTGTCTCTAGCATGCAATAATATCTGATAAAGTGCATCATACATATCTCATAACACAAAAATAAGGGTATTTTGGGAAATCACCGTTCGGGCTCTGGCTGATTGTACACACTGCTCCTTCTTGCTTTCTCTTTTGAACTCTTATTCACTTTTAGAAAATTATTTCTTTAAAAACTTTTCGTACTTCCTCAGTTTGAGTCCAGATTTACCCGAAGGCGCATCCGAATCCCTCAAACCAAGGCTCTGATACCAACTTGTAACACCGTAAATTTCAAGACAAAATTTTCATTTAAAATAATCATTTTACTCTTAGAAACACTTGTTTAAAATCTTATTCATAGTCGATTTACAAAACATAACTCCATTTTCACTTGCATAGAAAACCAAGATCCTCCAAAATATGACTCTTTCTCTGGTGTGTACAATCAAGCCGGTGCCGTCCTGTGATACTGAAAGAAACCTGTAAAACATCAAACAAAACACTGTAAGCACGAAGCTTAGTGAGTTCCCCAAAATACCACACATAACACATATTAGCCACTCGAGGCTATAACTCTGTGGGTCCGTACACCCAAACTCTGTGAACCCTCAGGTTCTAACTCTGGGAACCTTCCGGTTCCAACTCTATAAACATGCACAACATAAATCACATAGAAATAATGCAGTAGAACACATCACGTACATATAGCATACAAATACTCTAATCACATAACTCTGGTTACCTACTCAAGGTAAAGTATAGTGAGAAGACTCACCTGGCAAGCAGAAAGCAGATATCCCCACACTTGAATCTCGAACTCGCCACCGCCTAACACGTAAGGCAAATACTCTCATGAATATAACTCTCGAGGCTAGAATAAATCCTCTCATAACACCCTCTTATGGGTAAAAGACTATTTTACCTCTCTCTTGGCCCAAAGGCCACATTGCTGTCCAAACCCTAAAACTCAACGGCCAACCCTTGGTCGAAATCAAAGTCCCCAGTCTAGGTCAACCCTTGACCGACTCTACTCGCCGAGTCAACCCTGTGACTCGTCGAGTTCCCATAATCAGAACTTCCCCATATCGCGACTCAACTCGTCGAGTCACCACGAGACTCGCCGAGTCCCACAACTCTGAGTCCGCTCACACCCAACTCACCGAGTCATCCCTTGACTCACCGATTCTCGACTCAACCAGGAAATATTTGGGACTCTTCATCAAGACTCGTCGAGTCCAAGAACAGACTCGCCGAGTCTATGGCTATCTTCAACCTACTCGCCGAGTTGTTCATACAACTCGCCGAGTTCCAGGCCATCTTCATCCAACTCGTCGAGTCCACCCATGTGACTCGCCGAGTACCGTCGCTCTGAATACATTCCGAAGCATTCCAGGCCATGCAACTGCTCCAAGACATAGATCTAGCCTCCTACCACTCATCCATCACGTAAAGTGGCAAACTTTACGTGAATCCAAAGAGATCTAAGCCGTTTGCACATTGGGGCTAGGGTTTGGGACATGCAAGCTTCACTAAACACTCCAACACAGGGACTTTCATGCTCTCTGATTCTTCTCCCTTCCAGATCTGAGGTAGCAACCTCAGATCTAACCTCTAGACTTCCCATTTCATCCATAGACAATTTCTCACACACCCCAAAATGAAGAAACAACATAATCAACAGGTCAAAAACGAGATACTACCTCTAAGTGATGCCCCAACTGCAATGCCATTCGAATCCAAGCAAAGCCCCTTGCTCCAAGCCTTCAATCTTCCCAAAATTCCTTCAACCATTACTTCTCCAAGCTCCAATCCACTCAAAAATGGTGCTTCTCCGCGATTTAGGGTTTTCTGGGGCTCAAGGGGTGATAAAGAGGCTGGGAGGAAGACATAATGATCATTATATAAGGCTCAACCCCGAGAATTAGGGTTTTCTCCACTCAGCGCCTACTCGCCGAGTCCAATACACTGACTCGCCGAGTCGGCCACTTAACACGCGACCAAGTCACGACTCTACTCGCCGAGTCCACACATGGACTCGCCGAGTCGCTCTTTCCCAATTTACTCTTTTAGCCCTTCAACTCTACTCTTGATATTTCGGGATGTTACATTAAGAATTTTAATTTGACCTTGTAAGTATCCAAACACGTTAGAAACACATGAAAACGCCCCGAACTAGTAATTAGAAAAATTTAAGTTTCGACCATATCGGGTTACGACAACTTAATCCGGTGCGACCAAAAGCCTCGGTTAACGTCAGTATCAGGTAGAATTCTACCGTGTCTCAAATCCAAATCATATTTAAAGTTGTTTAAGCCTCATTTGAAGCTTTTTCACCCTCTCTCTAACCTATCTCCTCAAATCCAACTTCTTGATCCAAAATCACTCATTTCAAGCTTCAAATCACCAAGGTAACTATCCTAGCTCCTAATATAATATCTTTAGCCTTCAATTTCGTGTTCAAATCATGGAATAGGACCATAAACATGTGTTTACAGCCTTGGAATAGCCTTAGGCCGTGATCACATGCAAATGGGGGTTTTTGAGCCTTAAAACCCTTCCAAACCACCATTAGAGCTTAGATATGACTTAAGGACTTATTGGATTGGACTTAGAACACCTTAAAGTCAACATTTGGGGAGTAAACATGATTTTAATGCCCAAGAACATGCTTGGACCATAAAATCCATATCATGGGTAGTAAACTCCTTTTTAGGTGTTAAAATTCCATTTACATACCTCCTAAGCCTTGAACTAATAACTAGAAGCAACCACAAACGAAATAGAAGCCTTAAACATTATGAAAACAACTCCCTTAGGAGTTCACGGCCATAAACCCCCCAAGAATGGGTTCCTGGGTCGTAAACTCGTATAAATGGGTTAAATAGTGCCCTAAGTTCCCCTTGGCTTGTAAAAAAATGAGTTGAATCATATGTGATTGACTTAAGACCACCAAAGCATCAAATGAAGGTGTGTGGGGAAGCTTACAGCCATAAACTCTTAGTTTACTGCTGTAAACTCCTCAAATAGTCCTTAGAATGTCCAAACTACCTTCCAATGCCCTAGAATCAAAACTAGCATCACCCCTTAAATGTTATAAGGCCATTTAGCACTCTAGAACACCCCACCATGAGTTTACAGCCGTAAACTCATGGGGAGTGGGTCATTAGGGCTGTGAACTCTCTTGGGAGTTTACTCTTAAAGAGTAAACTCCATATCCAAACCATATATGTCCATAGATGTCACCCGGGTCACTCCAAACACTTGAAATGAAGTGTTTTCGCGACTAGAAGTGTATATCCTCAACTAATTAGTGATTGAAAATCTAATTATATACATTTGTGTATTATTTAATATTACATAGGAACCTCGCACGTTTTCAAGCCTCAATTCGACGTTTAGCATCCTAGTCGACACATTCCTCGTCCGGTGAGTTCATACCCCTACCCCTTTTCAATGTTTTTCAATGTTTTCAGGGGGGGGGGGGGGGGGGATACAAGAAAAAGTACAAGAATATCTTGTGCTTAAACTTATTATTTCAATTGAAATGTTTCATATTCCACTTGCTTTTAACAACTGAAACCGCACTAACCAATTGTTTAACTTGCAGAATCAGTTTACAAATCGATTTCATATCTTATTATGTAATGTTATAATATATATTTCACAAATGATTTGTTCCTTGACATTATTGTTAAAAGAAGTAGATTAGTACATTTGTTTTGTCCTCGGTAACGCTCCACAGAGATACGCGAGTTGAGGATCGTATTTGTAAATAGAATTTTAACAGTATTTTTCTACATTATTACTTGTAGATTGGTTATTCCTATAAATTGGAGACACGTCCTCGGAGAACACTCCACAGGGATACGCGAGTGGAGGACCGCCTTTGTAATCAAAATCTCTTAGATAGGGAGCGTGACTTGAGTGTATAAATCTATATGGGGCTGGCTACCCCGCTCCTGGCTGCTAGCTACAACCGAACCAAAAGGTTCAAGGGTGCCGAAAGTCATAAAATGATTTGGACTACTTATTGCCATATTTAGTCTATCGTATGGTTATGGAACTCGCAATTTGGATAACAAAGATTTACTTGTTAGTAATAATGAATATAGTAAATTAATAACCTTTGAAATTAGTTTAGTATGTTGATAGTTTTATATACGTCTTAAAATTAACATACACTTCATAAGGATAATCAGGTTTCCAATATACATCTTTTACATTACATTTCGGATTGGTAACCAACCTTTAGGAAAATATAGGATTTTCCTGGGGTAATAACTATTCATAACCAAAATTGTGTAACGTAACGGAAAACTAAACATTACATTTAAGAAAATATGAGATTTTCTTGGATGACCACTTTTTCAGAAAACTAAAGGAATCTTGTTCATTTTCAGAAAACAAACCATTTATGAACTCACTAGCTTTATGCAGATTTTTAAACTGCTTGTATTCACAGGTTCCTCTTAGACAGGTATTCCGCGTTCTTTTGCAGAAGACGGAGCGTATGGAGTCACGTCTTTCTTTTGTTTAAACTTATGTATCTACGAAACTTGTATTACTTTACTTTTAAATAGATGTAATGAAATCTATTTAATGTAATGTTTTGTGTTTATTTCGCTTACTATGTACATTGGTTATAATATTCAACATGAAGTCACCTCCGCCCCGGAACGTTTCCGCCTTGGTTTCGGGGTGTGACACATATACATTCAATACTCATCTAGGCATTTAATTGATTTAGGTATCGAGATGGATATATTTATTGTCCACTTCATCGTTAACTTGATTTCTTCTGATTAGGCAAGTCAATCTATGCGATTACAATTTGTTCCCTCTTGTGCTTGTTCTTTTACAAATGAGTATTTTAATTGTATTTAACAGCAACACAGTTTGCCTTGATATCATGTGTTCTTTATATGATTTTATGTAGAAAATGGCAATTATGTACCAGTTTAAAATTAGAAAGTAGTAAATCTCGTGAATAAATTTACTTTAAGTTGCCTAGTTTTATTAATTCATTTGGCAAAATTCTGTTGATGTTACGATGTACATATCATTTATATGTAGATCCCTTATACGATATAAAATATCCTAAGGCGATATCATTTAGCTTCATTGTTACGCGAGAGGCGAGCAAATGCGTGCCCTATATTCTCTTTGCGGCCCAATTTAGCCTTCGAAATGAGTCTATCTTTTCTTTTAGTGTGTCATTGACCTTCGAAATATAAGACGTACCTACCGCAGACATATAAGACGTAGCTACCACAAGAACTCTTATCTGTGCTTAATTGTTAAGGTACGCTTCTGACATTTCAATTAGATTTTAAGGCATCGATCTTCTCCTCGTATGTGTTGCGATGCATATGAGAGACAATGATGAATCTTCACTACCTTTTATGTTTTATGTGTTTCAATTAGGGCTTAGTTTTGCTAAAAAAAATTAGGGTTTGGTTTCGCTATAAAAATTGGGATTTTTTGTTGAAAAAACGCAAACATGATAATGTATCTCGTTCTCAACTCTTTCTTGTTGCGTTGTTGAATTAGGGTTTACACATTAAATTGCCTTCGTCACATTTTCCGTATAGTTTTTTTGTTCATCGATTGAACACAATGATTTAAATTAGCTAATTGTCTAGAATAAATCGACAAAGTTGATCCAGAAGAGGATGTGGATCTAGCCATTTCCTTGTAGAATATATATATATATATATATATATATATATATATATATATATATATATATATATATATATATATATATATATATAATGAATTTAAGTTATCACAGATCCTCCTTCGTATTAATTGCTTAACTATTATGCTATGATACCTCTCTGTTTGATAATAAAGATTCTGCAATCACTAGTATATCCTTTCACATAGTGTGCGGCACATGATCTATCTAAGTATTTGAATGATATTTGAATTTGATTGTAATTATATTGGGAGTGATTTGTGCCTGTATTGTGTTTGATATGGGGTTTTCCTGATTTTAGTAGATATTCTATCATTTTTGAGTCTTGATTTTCAGAGGTGTTGGTTATCATCATCGGTCTACAGTTGCTTTAAATGGAGACAAATTTGAGTGGAGATACAAATACTGGAGATACAAGTACTGAACCAAAGGAATTTGAAAATTTATGTATTCGGTATGTGTTATTTTTTAATTACTATATCTGTTAAGCTTCATTACAAACACTGCTTGTAATTAACTTATTCCTTTGGGTTTGTACTGATCATATCTCTCAATTTATTTTCAAATTGCTACCTTGGACACATATATGAACTAATTGTATGCCACCCTAAAAAGATTCCTTAAAGAATTGTAAAATGGTGCATGGTTACTTTTCATCTCATAAACACTCACAATAGTATATAGCTAGCTTCTCCGGAGCCATGTAGATGAAATGCCACGCACGAGATACCTAAGATGCATGAGGCTACTAAAGGAAAATGCCCAATGTCCATTGTTTAATAAAATACCGGTAAGAGCATCCAAAATGCATAGTTTAATAACCGGTTGATTGATTGAGGTGGAATGCCTATCTGACATTCAATAGATTAAACTCAACCATAGTAGAATGACACTTTGCTGTTCAATGGATATGTACTTCAATGGCCGTTGAAGTGTTCAATGAAAAAATAACATTTTTTTTAATATAAAATTGCTTACCAATTAAATGTTTTTTTTTTTAAATAGAAATAAATTTCATTAAACTTATGAAGTGTTCAATACATTGTAAAAAAATAGTAAAGTTGTTTGAAAAGTGAAATGATGATGTGACAATAAATGAAAACTCTGTGAAGTTCTCTACATTGTCAAAGACTTAAGCCTAGAATATCACTCATCATGATCATTATGGTCTTTTAGTTATCAATGCATGTCATCGGTTGCATACAATATATATGCATATTTCAATATATATATATATATATATATATATATATATATATATATATATATATATATATATATATATATATATATATATATATATATATATATAATATGTTATGTGCATATATGCACAAATGTACGCTATATCCTTTGTTCATTTTGATCAACAGATTTAACCTTTTATTTTGTATCGAATTCAATGCCAAATGCAGTCAATACGTTGCTGGGGTTAGGAGAAAAGATTGGAAGAAATGTTGTGCCTTTGACCTGTCTAGTTACTCTCCAGAATCTACTTTTCAAGCAGAAAGGGTGTTTGCTTCACTAATTCTAGAGGACAATGATGCTTTGATTAATACTCCAGAAAATACACAAGTTCCAAACTGTAAGCGACCAAAATTAATATAGTACTCTAGAATTTAAAAACTAGATCTGATCATCTTTTAATTCTTTGATGCTTATATTGTTCCCAGCTTTGATATATTTTGAAGTCAGAAATCCAGAGGGACAAGCTGCCGAGTCAGAAACCCATACAGGTATCATTACCAAATGTATGTATACCTTAATTTGATAGAATTCTTCAGAAGGAAAATGTTGTCATCCTTGTTCCGGATGTGAAATTTGGGATGATGCTTTGATCTTTGTGAGGTCTATCAGTCCTCCGAAGCTTTTTAATTCAGAAAATATGTTAGTTTTTGCAGGTGAGGTTATTGGTAATGATGCAACCAATATTATCAATGATACACCTTTGGAGTCAGCTTCTGGCAAGGTAACTTATGCCGACTGCCAGATTGAAAAAGTCATCTATGGAGATATGGTGGCTGCAGAAAATGATAAGCCAGAAGATGTGGTAGTTGTTGATCATTCACTAAAAGATATTGTAATGGACGGAGCCTCAAAGTCATCTTCTCGGAAACTGAAGGATGATGTTCAGTACCAAAATGAGAACAGTGTATGTGAAGACATTATAGATGCTGGAAATGACACACATATAGGTGTTGATGTTGATGGGGATAATACTAACAGTGATGAAGAAAGGAACTTGGCAGGAGAGAAACCTCGGAAATTCCGCCTGTTGTTGGACATATATAAGCAGCTTCAAGCCTCCTGCTTCAGGGTCTATCATGGATCCATCTCATGAAGAATTTAACATAATCAATGACTCTGCCATACTAAATGCTAAAAAATATATGAGACGTGCTAAAGTCATCCAGAAATGATTATATGGATTGCTATGGATTATGTGGTATTTAACTTTAAAACATTGGAAAACATTATGTGAACTTGGTTAACCTTGAACGTTTTTATTATGACATTTTACTACCAGATAATTTAGTTTATCCTTCCGTACAATTTTCTTTTTTCATTTTCTGGTTCTATATTTTGCACAAGGATAAAATGGAGAGTTAATTTTGGTCGTGTTCTCTGTAATATTTGAAGCCATGGCTAGTGATTAACTCACCCTAAAAAAACAAGTGGCCAATAGCAATATGCATTGTTTAGGTTGCTAGAAATAGACACTACAAGAAAAGGAACCTAATAGGAAGACAAATCTTTTTAATTAACTCCAGTCTAGTACACTACTAGAAAAAGGGTCAAGTATCCGACAACCAATTCTGTCGAAATGCCTACTACGAACAAAACTTTGATAGAAAAACCGTGTCGAAGTAAGGCATGGGTAACGATTTGTGATGGACCCTGTAACACTTGAATTTGGTATGTTTTGCATTTAGCCCCTTTTTTATCAAACTTCGCATTTTAGTCCATAAGCTAGTAAGCGGGGCGTACAGGGTGGTACGCTTAGCGTACTAGCTTGAAGTTGATCCTGCTTAGCCAGCCTCCACCATCCTTTGTCCAAAAATTGAAACCCTAGTGTGTGTTTGCGAGTTTTGAGCCTTAAAGAGTGTTTGTTGGTGATTTCTGAAGGAGAAGAAGAAGAGGACCATTTGGAGAAGTGTCTTGACTCACTCCAGAAGTTATGGTGTTAGATCTAGGCTTCTTTTGGTCTCCTTATTCATAAAAATGCAAGATTTATGATGAATCATGGACCACGCATGTGTTAAGACCTTGGTGAATTACTTTTTGAACACTTGAGCCCCATTAAGACATGCATGTATGTAAAGTTTCCAACTTTACGTGAAAAGTCACCCTAAGGAATTAGATCTAAGAGTTTCGATTGAAGTCTCAATGGATTAAGTCTTTAATGAAGTGGGGTGGTCAACAGGGGCGTACGTTGGGCGTACCAAGCTGGTACGCTGCGCATTCTAGCCCTAGAGGGAGTATGCTAAGCGTACGAGCTGAGTACGTCCAGCGTACTCAGTAGGAGGGATTTACATTTTGGGCTTCTCGGTTTTAGGCCCATATTTGGACATTAGGAGATTAGGGCCTGGTAGGGCCATCAAATTTCTATTTTGGGTTGATGTCATTATGTTGGATTCTTTTAGTCGAAGGCCCACGAAGGGGTTAGGGCCCAATTTGGAAGATTGGTCCATATTTGGGCTTTAGGTGACCATTTTTGGAATTGAGCCCTTTTGAGTAGTTGTTTTGGGCTTATCCCTTGGGCTAATTTAGGTAAAGGGTAAAATGGTAGTTTCTCCTAGTTTAGACTCTTAGTTTTAATCGAGATCCAATTATTAATTGGATATTATTTTATAATGATAGCACTGGGATTGTCAACAGCCAAATATTTATCTATGAGATTCAACACTCTAAGGCGAGTTTCCTCACCGTGTTTAGCGGGTTGAAGGCACCAATGAACACATTACATACGATCCACATTTCATACAAAGAAATATACATTATACACACACATACATACAAATACACATATACACACATATACATGCACTATACACACATACAATACTCCACATTCATGTGCTTATAAATACAAATGCACATTCTGTATACCTCCACATACATATGCAATTACACAAATATATACCAAATATGCACACATATTGCTTATTTCACATAATAGACACAAATACGTAAAATTTTCAAATAATCTAAAAATTAAGGGAGAAAGGAATCTATGGTGGCCGGAAAATCAACAAGGTGGTGCAGTGGTGGCGGTAATCGATCCAGTGACAACAACAACTAACAAAAACTGAAATCAATACTTTTTTGTAATTAACTCAACTATAAGATGGAAATCGACATTACAAGAGAAAGAGAAAGAAAAATTAGGAAGGAATTGCATCTTAGTCACTAAAATTGAACCTTAGTCACCAGAGAAGATATGTCGTCAGTGATGGAAAGGCGTCACCCGTAAACGGAGATGGAGCCGGTGGAAATCCAAAGTCGAACCGATGATGGATAGACGTCGCAGATCATTGGAATCAGAAGAGGGAAGATGGAATCGATCTAGAGAGAATAGAAGCACATAATGGATGAAAGAAAGCTGCAAAAGAATATATTTGCGATGACTTTTACCGGCGACACCTATTACCGGTGACTATTGGCAATTAACGGCAACACCTTGGAGATAACTTTTTCTCGGTCCTTATTTTCGAGAATTAGGGGCAAAAAGTGTTACTGTTATTAATGTTGCTGGAACTGATAATTAATAACATGTGTTTTTAGTCGTTACGAGATCAAAAGTCAAACGGGTCATTACCAAATACATTTGGTGGCGACACTAGTAGCGACAACAACCACTATTACAAGCGACATAAAGTCATGTTGCTGGTAGTAGTGGTTGTCGCCGCTATTAACCATTTTTCTTGTAGTGAACTGATTGTGGTTGTAATACATGTACATTACCATGCTGATAAATGTCTACACTAGCTCTTAGTGTTTTTCTAACTACAATATAAAGCTTTCCTCTTTTATCATTTCTTCACAGATAAAAATTTTAAGCAAAATCTTTGTCAATAGATCAAGGTCTTATATGGGATTTGAATTTCTTCTGGTTTATTACAAAATCCTTTAGCAACTTCACTTGAAATTAAATATTCCAGGTGATTTTAATGCAAATATTCTATTTGGGCATAATTTTGGTATACAGAAGAAGATTTACTTTTGTTTCAACTTCAACTTGATCTTAAATAGCTAGATTTTTTTATGCATAAAGATATTTATATAAAAGCTTCCTCCAGGGTTTTTTTGATGAACATATACATTCAATACCCATCTAGGCATTCAATTGATTTAGGTACCGAGATGGATATATTTATTACCCAATTCATCGTTATCTTTGTCTTTTGATTAGGCAAGTCCATCTATGCTGTTGCCGTATGCTCCTTCTTGTGCTTGTACTTTTACAAATGAGTATTTTAATTGTATTTAACAGCAAGATAGTTTCTTTCGCATTGATATACATCTGTTCTTTATATGATTTTATGTAGAAAGTGGCAATTATGTACCGGTTTAAAGTTAGAAAGTAGTAGATCTCTTGAATAAATTTCCTTTAAATTGACTAGTTCTATTAATTCATTTGGAAAAACTTAATTGATGTTAAAATGAATATATCATTCATATGTAGATCCCTTGTACAATATAAAATATCCTAAGGCGATATCATTTAGCTTCATTGTTACGCGAGCGGCTTTGCGGCCCAATTTAGCCTTCGAAACGAGTCTATCTTTTCTTGTAGTGTGTCATTGACCTCCGAAATATAAGACATACCTCCCGCAGAAATATAAGACGTAGCTACCGCAAGAACTCTTAACATTTAGCCCTCTGTGCTTAATTTTTAAGGTAGGTTTCCAACATTTCAATTAGATTTGAAGGCATCGATCTTCTCCTCATATGTGCCGCGATGCATATGAGAGACAATGATGTATCTTGACTGCCTTTTATCTTTTATGTGTTTTAAATAAGGCATAGTTTTGCTAAAGAAAAATTAGGGTTTGGTTTTGCTATAAAAAATTGGGATTTTTGGTTGAAAAAACGCGAACGTGATAATGTATCTCATTATCAACTCTTTCATGTTGTGTTCTTGAATTAGGGTTTATACATTAGATCGGCTTCGCCACATATTCCGTATCGTGTTTTTGTTCATCAATTGAACACAATGATTTAAATTAGCTATTTAATTGTCTAGAATAAATCAGCAAAGTTGATCCAGAAGAGGATGTGGATCTAGCAATTTCCTTGTAGAATATATAGTGAATTTAAGTAATCAAAGATCCTCCTTTGTATTAATTGCTTAAGTATTACGCTATCATACCTCTATGTATGATAATTGTAAAATTCTACAATCACTAGTGTCTCCTTTTACATAACGTGCGACACATGATCTATCTAAGTATTTGAATGATATTTGAATATGACTGTAATTATATTGGGAGTTATATGTGCCTATTTTGTGTTTGATAAGGGGTTTTCCTGTTTTTAGTAGACATTCTGTCAATTTTAAGCCTTGATTTTCATAGGTGTTGATTATCATCATCAGTCTACAGTTGCTTTAAGTGGAGATGAATTCGAGTGGAGATACTAGTACTGAACCAAAGGAATTTGAAAATTTTTGTATTCGGTATGTGTGAGTTTTTAATTAGTATATCTATTAAGCTTGATTCCAAACAGTGTTTTGTAATTAACTTGTTCCATTTGGTTTGTACTGATCATATATCTTAATTTATTTTCAAATTGCTACCTTGGACACATATATGAAGTAATTGTATGCCGCCCTAAAAACATTCATTCAAGAATTGTAAAATGGTGCATGGTTAGTTCTCATCTCATCAACACTGGCAATAGTATATAGCTTCTCCTGAGCCATGTTGATGAAATGCCACGCGCGAGGTACCTAAGATGCATGAGGCTACTAAAGGCAAATGCCCAATGTCCATTGTTTAATAAAATACCGCGAAGAGCATCCACAATGCATAGTTTAATAACCGGTTGATTGGAATGTGTAGCTGAAAAGCAATAGATTAACCTCAACCATAGTAGAATGTCACTTTCTTATTCAATGGATATGTAGTTCAATGGCCATTGAAGTGTTCAATGATAAAATGACATTTTTTTAATATAAAAATTCTTACCAATTAAAAGTTTTTTAAAAATAGAAATATATTTCATTAAACTTATGAAGTGTTCAATATATTGTAAGAAAAAATAGTAAAGTTGTTTGAAATGTGAAATGATGATGTCACAATAAATTAAAACTATGTGAAGTTCAGTTGATTGTCAACCGTAGAATATCACTCATCATGATCAATATGGTATTTTAGTTATCAATTGATGTTATCGGTTGCATACAATACATACATATATATATATATATATATATATATATATATATATATATATATATATATATATATATATATATATATATGATATAGATCCGGTAAGAAATATTTTTTGATAGGAATGTAAGAACAATTTTTTCGGCTTATTTTTTTGACGAACAAAACAAATGAATCATTAGATGAATCAATAATAATATGATTCACAAAAAAAATCCCGAAAAAACATTTCGATGATTCATTTTTACGATAATTTTGTTGATATTCACTAAAATTGTCATAAAAGTGAATTTTTTTTCTTGATTTACCAAAAAATGAATCATGAAAAGGTTTTTTCCGGATTTTTTTTTTCGTATGAATCATCTTACTTTGGAATCATCTAATGATTCATTTTGTTTTTTTCCTAAGAAAATATGTATATAAAAAATTTCTTACCTTCCTACCAAAATTTTCCTTGTATTTGATCTTGACTCTCTCTCTCTCTCTCTCTCTCTCTATATATATATATATATATATATATACATATATATATATATATACATATATATGTATGTATGTATATATATATATATATATATATATATATATATATATATATATATATATATATATATATATATATATATATATATATATATAATATGTTATGTGCATATATGCACCAATGTACGCTATATCCTTGGTTCATTTTGATCAACAGATTTAACCTTTTATTTTGTATCGAATTCAATGCCAAATGCAGTCAGTACGTTGCTGAGGTTCGGAGAAAAGATTGGAAGAAGTGTTGTCCCTTTGACCTGTCTAGTTACTCTCCAGAATCTACTTTTCAATCAGAAAGGGTGTTTGCTTCACTAATTCTAGAGGACAATGATGCTTTGATTAATACTCCAGAAAATACACAAGCTCCAAACTGTAAGCGACCGAAATTAGTATAGTACTCTAGAATTTAAAAACTAGATCTGATCATCTTTTAATTCTTTGATGCTTATATTGTTCCCAGCTTTGATATATTTTGAAGTTACAAATCCAGAGGGTCAAGCTGCCGAGTCAGAAACCCATACAGGTATCATTTCCAAATGTATGTATACTTTAATTTGATAGAATTCTTCAGAACCAAAATGTTGTCATCCTTGTTCCGGATGTGAAATTTGGGATGATGCTTTGATCTTTGTGAGGTCTATCAGTCCTCCGAATCTTTTAAATTCAGAAAATATGTTTGTTTTTGCAGGCGAGGTTATTGGTAATGATGCAACTAGTATTATCAATGATATACCTTTGGAGTCAGCTTCTGGAAAGGTAACTTATGCCGACTGCCAGATTGAAAAAGTCATCTATGGAGATATGGTGGCTGCAGAAAATGATAAGCCAGAAGATGTGGTAGTTGTTGATCATTCACTGAATGATATTGTAACTGACGGAGCCTCAAAGTCATCTTCTCGCAAACTAAAGGATACTGTTCAGAACCAAAATGATATACCGGAAGATGTGGTAGTTGTTGATCATTCACTGAAAGATATTGTAATGGACGGAGCCTCAAAGTCATCTTCTCGGAAACTGAAGGATGATGTTCAGTACCAAAATGAGAACAGTGTATGTGAAGACATTTTTGATGCTGGAAATGAAACGCATATAGGTGTTGATGATGATGGGGCTAATACTAACAGTGATGAAGAAAGGAACTTGGCAGGAGAGAAACCTCGGAAATTCCGCCTGGTGTCGGACATATATAAGCAGCTTCAAGATGATTCTGATGAATTCATGCTGGAAACATTTGTCAGAAAGAAAAAGGGCGCCCGAGTTAATTCTAAGACTGGCGTTGCATCGAAGAAGAGAAAGAGGTCATGTAAAGACCGAGAAAGATCATTTGTTCGAGCTAAAAGGATGAAGCGTCTGCCTGCAGACTTTTATCGCAAAAATTCAGAGCCTTGTTCCAAACGTCATTTGAGAAAAACTAGAACTGATGAAGTAGATTTGCAGGTGATGAAGAAGCATAAAAAGTCTTTACCTGAGATTATAATGCATGGAAGCACTTCTGTAAGCCAAAAGGTTTCATCATCTTCTCTGCGACCTGAGGAGAATAGGGCGGAAACTGAAAAGGTATCCTTTCTGTTCATTCTGTTCTTCTCATCCTCATGCTAAGAAGGTTTATGCTATTATCAAAATTCACACAAAATCATACCTATCCAACACCCAATAGTTTACGGTTTTCTTTGTAATCGGTCATTTGATACTCTACTATCAAATATCATGGTCCAACTTTTATCTTCTTTTCGTTTTTTGTGATTTCAGGATTCTCTTCTATCATGTGGAAATAAAAAGGAAGAGACAGACCATTCAAGATGATTGTGGAAGGGACGTTTCGAAGTTCTTGGATAGGAGTCAGAGGCGTTTAACAGAAGAGAACAGATCGAGATCAACACATGGGGTGAATAGTGTTCAATTGGTTTAGCCGACCATTGCTACTTTAAACAGCATAGAGATAGCTTCTGCTTGTGTTGAAAACAGTATCAGGGAGAATTCTCCTCCAGCTGATAATGAATCCATGGCTGCATTGCTCTTGCTTAGTCTCTTTAATTCAGGTGTAACCACACATACATCATCTAAAGCTGCAGCCAAAGATGCAGCAGTATCTGTGTCAAATGGTGAAATCTCGTCTGGGATAGATGAAAAAGTGCTACCTGCTTCAGGGTCTATCGTGGATCAATCGCGTGAAGAATTTAACATAATCAATGGTGCTGGTTTACCTCAGGCTGAGCAAGTTGAATATGGTACTTCTGTATGTGTTATGAACGTGAATCCATCTGAGTTTAGCATACTAAATGCTAAAAAATATATGAGACGTGCTAAAGTCATCCAGAAATGATTATATGGATTGCTATGGATATGTCGTATTTAACTTTAAAACATAGGAAAACATTATGTATAACTTGGTTAACCTTGAACGTATTTATTATGACATTTTACTACCAGATCACTTAGTTTATCCTTCCGTACAATTTTCTTTTTTCATTTTGTGGTTCTATATTTTGCACAAGGATAAAATGGAGAGTTAATTTTGGTCGTGTTGTCCGTAGAATTTGAAGCCATGGCTAGTGATAACTCACCCTAAAAAACAAGTGGCCAATAACAATATGCATTGTTTAGGTGCTAGAAATAGACACTACAAGAAAAGGAGCCTAGTAGGAAGACAAATATTTTTAATTAACTCTTGTCTAGTACACTTAGAAAAAGGGTCGAGTATCCGACAGCCAATTCTGTTGAAACGCCTACTACGAAGAAAACATTGATAGAAAAACCGTCTCAAAGTAAGGCATGGGTAAAGATTTGTGATGGACCTTGTAACACTTGAATTTGGTAAGTTTTGCGTTTAGCCCCTTTTTATCAAACTTTGCATTTTAGTCCATAAGCTACTAAGCGGGGCGTACAGGGTGGTACGCTTAGCGTATTAGCTCAAAGTTGATCATCTTTAGCCAGCCTCCACCCTCCTTTGTCCAAAAATTGAAACCCTAGTGTGTGTTTGTGAGTTTTGAGCCTTAAAGAGTGTTTGTTGGTGATTTGTTAAGGAGAAGAAGAAGAGGACCATTTGGAGAAGTGTCTTGAGCTTGAATATTCGGTGTTAGCTCACCATTTGCAACCTTTTTGAGGTAAAAAGATCACATCTTGATAATCCATGATGCTAGATCTAGTTATGTTGTTATTTTATGGTTTTGGAGTCCTTGGAGTGGTTGAAGAGCTTCTTGACTCACTCCAGAAGTTATGGTGTTAGATCTAGGCTTCTTTTGGTCTCCTTATTCATAAAAATGCAAGATTATTGATGAATCATGGACCACGCATGTGTTAAGACCTTGGTGAATTACTTTTTGAACACTTGAGCCCCATTAAGACATGCATGTATGTAAAGTTTCCAACTTTACGTGAAAAGTCACCCTAAGGAATTAGATCTAAGAGTTTCGATTGAAGTCTCAATGGATTAAGTCTTTAATGAAGTGGGGTGGTCAACAGGGGCGTACGTTGGGCGTACCAAGCTGGTACGCTGCGCATTCTAGCCCTAGAGGGAGTATGCTAAGCGTACGAGCTGAGTACGTCCAGCGTACTCAGTAGGAGGGATTTACATTTTGGGCTTCTCGGTTTTAGGCCCATATTTGGACATTAGGAGATTAGGGCCTGGTAGGGCCATCAAATTTCTATTTTGGGTTGATGTCATTATGTTGGATTCTTTTAGTCGAAGGCCCACGAAGGGGTTTGGGCCCAATTTTGGAACTGAGCCCATTTGAGTAGTTGTTTTGGGCTTATCCCTTGGGCTACTTTAGATATAGGGTAAAATTGTATTTTCCGCTAGTTTAGACTCTTAGTTTGAATCGAGATCCAATTATTATTTGGATATTATTTTATGATCATATCACTGGGATTGTCAACAACCAGAGATTTATCTATGAGATTCAATAGTCTAAGGTGATTTTCGTTACTGTGTTTAGCTGGTTGAAGGCACCAATGAACACATTACATACAATCCACATTTCATACAAAAAAATATACATTATACACACACATACATACAAATACACATATACACACATATACATGCACTATACACACATACAATACTCCACATTCATGTGCTTATAAATACAATTGCACATTATGTATACCTCCACATACATATGCAATTACACAAATATATACCAAATATCCACACATATTGCTAATTTCACAAAATAGACACAAATACATAAAATTTTAAAATAATCTCGAAATTAAGGGAGAAAGGAATCTATGGTGGCCGGAAAATCAACAAGGTGGTGCAGTGGTGGCGGTAATCGATCCAGTGACAACAACAACTAAAAAAACTGAAATCAATATTTTTTTTGTGATTAACTCAACTATAAGGTGGAAATCGACATTACAAGAGAAAGAGAAAGAGAAATTAGGAAGGAATTGCACCTTAGTCACCGAAATTGAACCTTAGTCGCCGGAGAAGATATGTCGTCGGTGATGGAAAGGCGTCGCCCATAAACGCAGATGGAGCCGGTGGAAATCCAAAGTCGAACCAGTGATGGATAGACGTCGCAGATCACTGGAATCAGAAGAGGGAAGACGGAATTGATCTAGAGATAATAGAAGCACAAAATGGACGAAAGAAAGCTGCAAAAGAATATATTTGCGATGACTTTTACCGGCGACACCTATTACCGCCGACTATTGGCTGTTAGCGGCGACACCTTGGAGAGAACTTTTTCTCGGTCCTTATTTTTTAGAATTAGCGGAAAAAAGTGTTGCCGCTATTAATGTTGCTGGAAATGATAATTAATAACATGTGTTTTCGGTCGTTACGAGATCAAAAGTCAAACGGGTCATTACCAAATACATTTAGCGGCGACACAAGTACTGGCGACAACCACTATTACCGACGACAGAAAGTCATGTCGCTGGTAATAGTGGTTGTCGTCGCTATTAACCGTTCTTCTTGTAGTGAACCGTATTACATGTACATTACCTTGCTGGTAAATGTCTCACTCTAGCTCTTAGTGTTTTTCTAACTACCATATAAAGCTTTCCTCTTTTATCATTTCTTCACAGATATTACACAGGAAAAATTTTAAGCAAAATCTTTGTCAATAGATCAAGGTCTTATATGGGATTTGAATTTCTTTTGGTTTATTAAAAAATCCTTCAACAACTTCACTTGAAATTAAATATTCCAGGTGAGTTTAATGCATATATTCTATTTGGGCATAATTTTGGTATATACATGAAGATTTACATTTGTTTCAACTTCAACTTGATCTTAAATAGCTAGATTTTTTTATGCATATAGATATTTATATAAAAGCTTTCTATCGGGTTTTTTTTGATGAACATATACATTCAATACCCATCTAGCCATTCAATTGATTTAGGTACCGAGATGGATATATTTATCACCCACTTCATCGTTAACTTGATGTCTTTTGATTAGGCAAGTCCATCTATGCTATTGTAGTTTATTCCTTCTTGTGCTTGTACTTTTTTAACAGCAAGACAGTTTCTTTCGCATTGATATACAACGGTTCTTTATATGATTTTATGTAGAAAGTGGCAATTATGTACCTGTTAAAAATTAGAAAGTAGTAGATTTCTTGAATAAATTTCCTTCAAATTGACTAGTTCTATTAATTCATTTGGAAAAACTTATTTAATGTTAAAATGAATATATCATTCATATGTAGATCCCTTATATAATATAAAATATCCTAAGGCGATATCATTTAGCTTCATTGTTACGCGAGCGGCAAGCAAATGTGTGCCCTATATTGTCTTTGCGGCCCAATTTAGGCTTCGAAACGAGTCTATCTTTTCTTGTAGTGTGTCATTGACCTCCAAAATATAAGACATACCTACCGCAGAAATATAAGACGTAGCTACCGCAAGAACTCTTAACATTTAGCCCTCTGTGCTTAATTTTTAAGGTAGGCTTCCAACATTTCAATTACATTTAAAGGCATTGATCTTCTCCTCATATGTGCTGCGACGCATATGAGAGACAATGATGAATCTTCACTGCCTTTTATCTTTTATGTGTTTTAAATAGGGCATTGTTTTGCTAAAGAAAAATTAGGGTTTGGTTTTGCTATAAACAATTGGGATTTTTGGTTGAAAAAACACGAACGCGATAATGTATCTCATTATCAACTCTTTCATGTTGTGTTCTTGAATTAGGGTTTATACATTAGATTGGCTTCGCCACACATTTCGTATCGTGTTTTTGTTCATCAATTGAACACGATGATTTAAATTAGCTATTTAATTGTCTAGAATAAATCGACAAAGTTGATCCAGAAGAGGATGTGGATCTAGCCATTTCCTTGTAGAATATATAGTGAATTTAAGTAATCAAAGATCCTCCTTTCTATTAATTGCTTAAGTATTATGCTATCATACCTCTATGTATGATAATTGTAAAATTATGCAATCAGTAGTGTCTCCTTTTACATAACGTGTGCCACATGATCTATCTAAGTATTTGAATGATATTTGAATATGATTGTAATTATATTGGGAGTGATATGTGCCTGTTTTGTGTTTGATAAGGGGATTTTCCTATTTTTAGTAGACATTCTGTTATTTTTAAGCCTTGATTTTCACAGGTCTTGGTTATCATCATCGGTCTACAATTGCTTTAAATGGAGACGAATTCGAGTGGAGATACAAATACTGGAGATACAAGTACTCAACCAAAAGAATTTGAAAATTTCTGTATTCGGTATGTGTGTGTTTTTAATTAGTATCTCTATTAAGCTTGATTCCAAACACTGTTTTGTAATTAACTTGTTCCTTTTGGTTTGTATTGGTCATATATCTTAATTTATTTTCAAATTGCTACCTTGGACACATATATGAACTAATTGTATGCCACCCTAAAAAACTTCATTAAAGAATTGTAAAATGGTGCATGGATATGTAGTTCAGTGGCCATTGAAGTGTCTCTATTAAGCTTGATTCCAAACCGGTTGATTGAGGTGGAATGTCTAGCTGAAATTCAATAGATTAACCTCAACCATAGTAGAATGTCACTTTGCTATCCAATGGATATGTAGTTCAGTGGCCATTGAAGTGTTCAATGAGAAAATGACATTTTTTAATATAAAAATTCTTACCAATTAAATGTTTTTTAAAAATAGAAATATATTTCATTAAACTTATGAAGTGTTCAATATATTGTAAGAAAAAATAGTATAGTTGTTTGAAATGTGAAATGATGATGACACAATATATTAAAACTGTGTGAAGTTCAGTACATTGTCAACCGTTGAATATCACTCATCATGATCATTATGGTCTTTTAGTTATCAATTGATGTTATCGGCTGCATCCAATATATATATATATATATATATATATATATATATATATATATATATATATATATATATATATATATATATATATATATATATGTTATGTGCATATATGCACAAATGTACGCTATATCCTTTGTTCATTTTGATCAACAGATTTAACCTTTTATTTTGTATCGAATTCAATGTCAAATCCAGTCAGTACGTTGCTGAGGTTCGGAGAAAAGATTGGAAGAAATGTTGTGCCTTTGACCTGTCTAGTTACTCTCCAGAATCTACTTTTCAAACAGAAAGGGTGTTTGCTTCACTAATTCTAGAGGACAATGATGCTTTGATTAATACTCCAGAAAATACACAAGTTCCAAACTGTAAGCGACCAAAATTAGTATAGTACTCTAGAATTTAAAAACTAGATCTGATCATCTTTTAATTCTTTGATGCTTATATTGTTCCCAGCTTTGATATATTTTGAAGTCAGAAATCCAGAGGGACAAGCTGCCGAGTCAGAAACCCATACAGGTATCATTTCCAAATGTATGTATACCTTAATTTGATAGAATTCTTCAGAACGAAAATGTTGTCATCCTTGTTCCGGATGTGAAATTTGGGATGATGCTTTGATCTTTGTGAGGTCTATCAGTCCTCCGAATCTTTTAAATTCAGAAAATATGTTTGTTTTTGCAGGCGAGGTTATTGGTAATGATGCAACCAGTATTATCATTGATATACCTTTGAAGTCAGCTTCTGGCAAGGTAACTTATGCTCACTGCGAGAATGAAAAAGTAATCTGCGGAGATATGGTGGCTGCAGAAAATGGTAAGCCAGAAGATGCGGTAGTTGTTGATGATTCACTGGAAGATATTATAGCTGATGGAGCCTTAAAGTCATCTTCTCGCAAACTGAAGAATGATGTTCAGCACCAAAATGATAAGCCAGAAGATGTGGTAGTCGTTGATGATTCACAAAAAGATACTAATGACGGACCCTCGAAGTCATCTTCTGTCAAACTGAAGGATGATGGTCAGTACCAAAATGAGAACAGTGTATGTGAAGACATTATAGCTGCTGGAAATGAAAAGCGTTTAGTTGTTGATGATGATGGGGCTAATACTAACATTGATGAAGAAAGGAACTTGGCAGGAGAGAAACCTCGAAAATTCCGCCTGTTGACGGACATATATAAGCAGCTTCAAGGTCCTTGTGATGCTGTGAGTGCTGGCTATAGTGACAGTGATTTTTCTAGCGAAAGTGAAGAAGATGATTCTGATGAATTCACGTTGGACACATTTGTCAGAAGGAAAAAGGGCGCCCGAGTTAATTCTAAGACTGGCGTTGCATCGAAGAAGAGAAAGAGGTCATGTAAAGAGCGAGAAAGATCCTTTGTTCGAGCTAAAAGGATGAAGCCTGTGCCTGCGGACTCTTGTCGCAAAGATTTAGAGTTTGGTTCCAAACGTCAGTTGAGAAAAACAAGAACTGATGAAGAAGATTTGCAGGTGATGAAGAAGCATAAAAAGTCTTCAGCTGAGATTATTTTGTGTGGAAGCACTTCTGGAAGCCAAAAGGTTGCACCATCTTCTCAGCTGGCACCTGAGGAGAACAGGTCGGAAACAGAAAAGGTATCCTTTCCGTTCATTCTATTCTTCTCATCCTCATGCTAAGAAGGTTTATGCTATTATCGAAATTCACACAAAATCATACATATCCAACACCCAATAGTTTATAGTTTTCTATGTAATCCGTCATTTGATACTCTACTATAAAATATCATGGTCCAACTTTTATGTTCATTTCGCTTTTTGTGATTTCAGGATAGGAGTCAGAGGCGTTTAACAGAAGAGAACAGATCAAGATCAGCACATGGGGTGAATAGTGTTCAATTGGTTCAGCCCACCATTGCTACTTTAAACAGCATAGAGACAGCTTCTGGTTGTGTTGAAAAGAGTATCAGGGAGAATTCCCCTCCAGCTGATAATGAATCCATGGCTGCATTGCTCTTGCTTAGTCTCTTTAATTCAGGGGTAACCACACATACATCATCTAAAGCTGCAGCCAAAGATGCAGCAGTATCTGTGTCAAATGGTGAAATCTCATCTGGGGCAGATGAAAAAGTGCTACCTGCTTCAGGGTCTATCGTGGATCAATCGCGTGAAGAATTTAACATAATCAATGGTGTTGGTTTACCTCAGGCTGAGCAAGTTGAATCTGGGACTTCTGTCTGCGTTATGAACGTGAATCCATCCGAGTTTAGCGTGCTAAATGCTAAAAAATATATGAGACGTGCTAATCTCATCCAGAAATGAGGTACATGTATTGCTATGGATATGGGGTATTTTAACTTTAAAACATAGGAAAATATTATGTGAACTTGGTTACCTTGAACGTTTTTCTTAGGACTTGTTTTCTTTACTACCAGATAATTTGGTTTATATCTTTCCAAACAATTTTCTTTTTCATTTTGTGGTTCTAGTTTTTGCACAAGGATTAAATGCAGAGTTAATTTCGAGCGTGTTGTCCGTAGTATTTGAATCCATGGCTAGTGATAACTCACCCTAAAAAGCAAGTGGCCAATAGCAATATGCATTGTTTTGGTTTCTAGTAATAGACACTACAACGAAAGGAGCCTAGTAGGAAGACAAATCTTTTTTACTTTACTCTAGTCTAGTACACTACTAGAAAAAGGGTTAAATATCTGACAGCCAATTTTGTCGAAATGCCTACTACGAAGAAAATTTCGATAGCAAAACCATCTCAAAGTAAGGTGTGGGTAATGATTTGTGACGGATCCTTCGACATGTTACCTTGATAATTACCTACACATTTTCGATGGAAATATTTACATGACATTTCCATCCAAATACCGAACGATGTCAGCTTTGACTGGTTCCAATGGACCACCAATGTATGCCTTGTCCGACGGATGTAACTTTTGACTGTTTCCAACAAAATCATTTAGTAACAACTTTTCCGTTTAAACTGCAGAGAAAATACGAGATAATCCACATTTTTTTTGCAAAAAATGCTGAAATAATTGAACCCAATAATCAAATCATGTTTTGCAATTCAAACACAAAATATAATAACCATAGATCGAAAAATTGCTCAACATAAGTGTTGACAAATGTCTAAACCACAAATCAAATAAAGATAAGTTCAACAAGTAGACTAAACTAAGAATCTTTAAAAAAAACGATGCTGGTGGCTTATGTGAGGGGTATTAAATCTTTTCACATGCATCTTTTTATGTGTTTTTAGTTAAATTTCTCTTTCCTTTTAATGTGGACTTGCATTTCTTCGCATCTTTTTTTTTCAATTTTCTTTTGTTAAGTATGGAGGCTAAGTTGCTTATGTGTGGAGTAGTTGTTGAAGCTTGGAGTCCGCAGGAGTCGAATGATTGCTTATGCTTTAAGCAGCCTGCATCGCTTAAGTAGCTAGTATTGCTTGAGCGGTCAATAGTGCTCTAGCAATGGGAGTTGACTTGGGATTTTATTTTTGACTCACACACTTACCGGGGCGAGATCTGTTAATTTTAACTACCACCCTTGACGTTTTCAATCAATTATTATTAGGTTAATCACTATACAAATATCTCATTTATTTTAACCCTAATTTAATGTAGGAGTGAAGCCTTTTATGAAAGAAAAATATAAATCCTTCTCTCTTGTTTGCCATGGACGAAGCCAATCTTTGTGATCGTGTGAACCACCTAAATTGATTGTGTCTATATTTTACTTATGAATTTATTATTGTGTATGAGATCGTATATCATTTTTCGAAGTGCTTATATACCCTAACAGCTAGTAACAACCGGTATCAGAGCTATGGCTGAAGACATGAAGGTTAACATTGTCAAATTTGCATATCAAGATTTCGGTTCAAGAAAATGCAAATCAAAGGTTACCTATATCAACTGAAGTTACACAACGCTTTGGCCAAAAAGAAACTTGAAGTGATGAAGCAGGTGGACTGTAATCTCTTTGGATCGGCGAGCTCTTGGCATGGTGAGACTATCATTGACAAAGAATTTTGCTTACAACATTGTCAATGAGAAGACTACCTATGGTCTGATTATAGAGTTATCCAATATGTATGATAAAGCGTCAGCAGCAAACAAGTTGTACTTAATCCAACAGTTCTAAAGATGAAGGATGGTAGCTCGGTGACTGATCATTTTAATAAATTCAACACAATCGTCTCTAGACTAATTTCAGATGAAGCAGTTCCAAGATATATTTCTTTTGAGACAGAATGACATTTTGGTTCTATCTAATCACCTCAATGCCCAAAAAATATGAAAGGGAACCCAAATCTTGAATCGCAAATGTCTGACTGAGATTCTTGATGATCTGATCGATGGTGCTAGGGTTGTTACCTGTGAGAATGATATCATCGACGTACACCAACATGTATAAAAGAGTGTCCTTGGATGAAAAAATAAAAAGAGAGGGATCAGTCGTGGATCCCTTAAAACCGAGAGCATGTAAGGCCTTAGTTAGTCGATGAAACCATGCACGAGGTGTCTGCTTCAGACCATAGAGAGATTTGTGAAGTAGACAGAAATGATTGTTGGTGATTTTATATCACTAATGTTATTTAAGTGTAATGGGGTTTATTTGTTGATCAATGTCACTTTGACAATTATTGAACAAATCAGTATGGTGTGGAGTGCACATTTGTTTAATTTTGTCTTTGTTGTATGTATACTGCTATTTAGGGGTGAAGACCGACGGGGGTCCGGGGGCAGCAACCCTGGGAGCGGTGTCCAAGGGGCGGCAGCCCCTGGCAGGGTCCAAGGGGCAGAGCCCGTGGCTGGGATCGAGCTATATTAAAATGTACCCGGTTTTGTGATCCATATTCTAGACCCAGATTTAAGGTTGTTTATGACCGTTTGTGGACAGTTTTAGGACATAAAACTGTCATGTGGCAGTTTTAAGACATGAAGTTTTCTGTTATATGATCATATCCAAATCTGTGGCTCGTACACTTCTTCATAACATCAAAACATTCTCTCTTCTGTTTTCTCTCAATTTTGAGTCTTATCCGATTAACGATTGGGTGTACCACCCAGATACTTTAATCTGAAAGTGAAAGCCATAATTCTTAGAATTTCCAAGTATTTACTATACCCCAATTCTAACAATGATTAGGTTTCGTAGGATGAATAAAACCTGGTGGTTGATGTAAGTAAACTGTCTCATTGAGTTCACCATGCAAGAAGGCATTTTAAACATCCAATTGGCACAACGTCCATTTATGTGTAACAGCAAGAGAAAGAACTATGCGAATAGTTGTAGATTTCACAACAGGACTAAATGTTTCATAGTAATCTATACCATGTTACTGCTTAAACCCATTTGCTACCAAACGTGCTTTGTAGCGAGGGACCTTACCATTTAGATTCTTTTTAAGTTTGTACACCCATTTACAGTTAACCACATTTGCGTTGGGAACCGGTGGAACAAGAGACTAGGTGTTATTTCTTATGAGAGCAGCATATTCTTCAGCCATGGCAGCTTGCCACTTGGGTGATTTTTTAGCAATGGCAAAGGTTGTAGGCTCATTATCAGAAGAGTTTGTGGAGGTAGAATAGGCATGTAGGTCATAAGGGATCCGTTTTTTTGGGTTCTGTCGAAGATGGGATGATCGGACACAAGTGGATGGCTCAGGCTGCACAGAAAGAGGAATGGTGGATTGTGTAGGAGTTGGTGGAGCCGATTCGGTGCTAGAGGCTAGTTCGTTGTTGAGAACCGCAGAAGATAAGGAGCTAGTGGAGGGAGTTTTAGTGAGTATAATAGGGTGTATAGGCGGTGTAGCAGTATTGATGGGGTTATGCGAAGGTGGAATAATTGTAGGATAACTCAAGATGTATGGCTCAAGAGAAGGAGTGGTAGGCGGATTGGGTAATGGTTGTAAAAACACAAATTGTTTCTCAACAAACCATGCATGACGTCTTATGTAGAAGCGATCGGTTGTAGGATCGAGACATCTGTAACCGTGATGATCAACGTTGTACCCAGCAAAAACACAAAAGAGAGAGAGAGAGAGAGAGAGAGAGAGAGAGAGAGAGAAAGAGAGAGAGAACGAAAATCCATTTTATGGGTATTGTATGTGCGAAGATGAGGATAACACAGGCAACCAAAAACACGTAAGAAGGACTAATCCAGTTTGTGAGAAAAGGCATGTTCAAAATGTGGCACATTTGAGGAGGTACCAGAGGGCATGTAGTTTATTAAATAAACCGCTGTGTCATATGCAAAATACCAAAAACGAGAAGGCACTCCAGACTGAGCAAGTAAAGTGAGCCCAGTTTTGATCACTTGTGTGTGGACATGAACAACGATGAAGGATGCCATGGGGAGAGAAGATTGTGGAAGATTTTCAAATTCTCCACCCCAATCTGTTTGAACATATTTGAGTTTGGTGTTAAATTGTTGTTCAACTATAGAAAGAAAGTGTTTGAAATTGGCATAAACAACATATTTTGTTTTAAAGGAAAGATCCACATGTAACAAGTAAAATGATCAACACAAAGCAAAAAAGTAATTATGCCCATCAGAGGAGGTAACGGGGGCTGGACCCCGCACATCACAAAATACCAAATCTAAAACATAAGAGCTTTTAAAATTAGACAATGGTAAAGATAGTTTTGAGGATTTCCCTATATGACAAGCATTACAAGGAGAACTCGAGTTTTTATGTAAAACAGGAAGAGAATATTTAGATAACGTGAAATTCAAAAGTAGGGCATGTAGATGACCAAGCTGTTGATGCCATGTGTGCACGTGAGCACGAACAACTGTGAAGACACTTCTTGAAACTGATTGAAAAGATGGAAGATGAAACGAGTAGAGCCCATTTTCACTTGGACCCGTGAGGAGGGTATTGCGTGAAATATCTTCCTTCATAACATAAAAAGTGTCATGAAATTCAAAGAAAATGTTATTATCATGACAAAATTGTTGAACAGAAAGAAGATGATGTTTGATTTGTGGAACATGAAGAATATTGGTTAAGGAAAAAGTTTTCTTTGGGGAATAAAATTTAGTAGAACCAATACGTAAAATAGGTAAGCCATTACCATTGCCAACATGAAGGGATTCATGACCATAGAATGGTTTAGCAGTGCCGATGCTAGAGTGATCTGGTGCTATATGATTGTTAGAGCCGGTATCAAGAAGCCAAGGAGTTTATGCGTGTGAGCGATAATCAACATGATTAGCTGAAGGTGGATGTCGGTTCCGGAAGGTGACAGGGTAACGATTAGGGCAATCTGATGGAAGGTGGCCAATGCCACACCGATTGCATTTCCCATAGATGGTGTTCTGATTAGAAGCCCAAGTAAATTGTCCTCTACTGTTCCGATTATTTGAAGTACGGCCTCGCCGAAGGTTGTTGGGGAAGAGACCACGACCACGGTTGTTGTGAGAGGTGAAAAATGCTTGAGATTGTTGATTGGCGGGTTGTAGTTTGAGGCCAAGTTGAGAAACAAGCTGATTTAAAGCTTGCATGCAATCATGTTGTAAGGAGCTTGTTGGACAAGTCGTTCCATTAACATTAGTGTGAAAAAAATATGGTGGTGGGACAGCAGGAACCGACTATTTTATCATGTAATCATGATCAGAAATAAGTCCATGCAATTCATTGAAGACTGTAGGAACTTGTCGAGCAAGAGAAGTTGACTTTAGTCAATTGTAGTCGTCACGAAGACCTGCAATAACAAGCATAACGGGGTCTTTTTCTTTGAAGGATTCACCGATATTAGCCAAAGCCTCAGCATACTCCTTTACCCGATTGAGATATGTTGAGGGTGTCACCCTTCATCTGAATCTTTAGTAATTGTGTTTTTTTAGGGTATATTCCTTAGAGGAGGTACGAGGGGCATAATGACTCGAATTCCTTCTTCCATCATTTTTCAAAGACTAATGATGATATTTTTATGACTTGGAATGTAATTTACTTCATTTAGAAGTTTTTGGTTGCTATTTTTACAATATAATACAATCGATCCTTTTCATATAATAGCTATAGTGGAACTGTCATCAAATCCCACGTGACTCGTAACATTTTCATCAAACTCATGCAATTTTGATCAGTATCTCGTTATATGGTTATTAGCACCGTTCTCGAGATACCACAACTCATACTCAACTCAACTCTCCCCCGATGCAAGAAAATTAACATAAATCTTATCTTTAAGGACACCTTTCCCTACACATATTATTATGAGATTCCACTGCAAATCCATCTGTTTCACACCCTCAAACCACATCTACCACAGATATTCCAACTTCTAAACCATGGGCGAAGGTTATATAGGGCCAGGAGGGGTTCTGCCCCCCCTGATTTTTTTTATTATAAATCCACATAGCCCATGTTTTTTTATCCATATTAAGCCATATACATTAAAAATTAGGCTGGCCCACCAATGCTTTCCAATACTCCAATGAAACAAAAGAAGGGATCCTCAATTTGCTGCTGACGTGATGTGCTGCTGCAACCTGCTGTGCGAATTCCCATTGTTGTCGCTGCATCCCTACTACCTGCACCCCTATTACTTAATCAGGTTTTTTTATTTTTTATTTTTTTTGTCTTCACAATGCAAAAACCATAATCTCTCATCTCAATTATGTTTAACTGCCATGCATCCCTTTCCCTGTTGGAATTAATGATTGATTTTATATATCTTTAATTGTCTAATTATTTTTTTCTAAATCAAAATCAACAATGTTTAATTGTTTTAAATTATGTTATATCATGTAGTTGTTAGTTAATTGATTAGATTTTTGATTGTTAGGATTTAGGATTAATTTCATATATCTTTAACTGTTTGATTATTTTTTTCTAAATCAAAATCAACAATGTTTGATTGTTTTCAATTATGTTATATCATGTAATTGTTAGTTAATTGATTAGTTTTTTGATTGTTAGGATGTAGGAGCATTGTTAGTTAAATGATTTCTCATAAATAAAATTTGTAGGATTTAGGAACATTGTTGCTTAGTTGAATTCATAATTTTGCAATATGAGATTATGATTTCAATTTTGATTTTTATAGATACAATCATACAAAGCTTACAATTTTATGGGAAGGATGAAAACCATTGATTCTTTTTTTAAAGGAAATAATGATGATGAAGAAACTCGTAATGAAAATCAACAAAGTAAACGTCACAAAGCTTCAACATGTGAGCCGCAACCGCAAGAACATGAAAATCAACAAGTGAATGATATTTTTGAAGCTACACAATCAAATCCTAATGAAGTGGATCTTAAAAATTTAGAAAGAGATCGCGCTAAATGAAAACAAATGTGGGAATATCCAGTTAATTTAAGGGAACAAGTAAGACGAGCTTATATGACTTTAGGACCTTTCCAAATACGTCTTCAAGAATATCATGCTAAAGGTTCAAAGAAACATCTTCGTAGATTCCAATATTCTTGGCCAACATTTTCCCTAATCGGTTAGAGTATTCTCCAACAACACATACTTCGTATCCTTTTATTTGTTATATATTTAATGATAAGCCATGTGTGTGCAATGGTTATGATTCATTTACTGTTAAAGGATTTGACAATTGGAAAAAAGTTAATGCTGGGAAAAAGTGTGCATTCTTGAAGCACTTAGGGTTGTTCACCACATAGAGATGTTACATTTGTTGAAAACTTGATGAATCAAGCAACACACATTGAAAATATCATAGTGAAGCAAAAAGAAGCACAAATACCGAAGAATCAATTACGATTAAAAGCTTCAATTGACACGGTTCCTTGGTTGACATTCCAAGCTTGTGCTTTACGATGCCATGATGAAACGCCTAATTCGAAAAATCGAGGTAATTTTCTTCAACTACTAAAACTTCTAGCATCTTATAATGTTGAAGTTGCAAATGTTATATTAGAGAACACTCCTTATAATTCAAAGTATACTTCTGTAGATATTCAAAAAGAAATTCTTAGTATTATTGCAAAGAAAGTTCGGAAACATATTTGTAGTGAAGTCGGGGATTCATACTTTTGTGTCATAGTTGATGAGTCACGAGATGAGTCTAAAAAAGAGAAAATGGCCATAGTTTTGAGATTTGTTGATGCAGAAGGGATCATACGGGAAAGGTTCCTGGATTTGGTTCATGTTAGGGACACCTTATGTAACGACCCAATTTTTCACGTCCGAAAATTTCGTTTAAAAGCATTACTTTAGAAAACATTAATAATTAGAACATTGTTTGATCAAACCACAACACAACGCAAATCATGTTCAAAAGCCAAACCATACAACCCATCAAAATATCAGAATATAAATCCCAGTGAATCTCGTAAATGCGGAAACCAGAGTGTGTGCATGATGTGCCGCTACCGCGCCAGCTCCTTCCCCTTTGGTGAAGAGGTACCTGAACACAAAACTGTAAAACGTAAGCACAAAGCTTAGTGAGTTCCCCCACTAAGCTTTAAAACGTAAGCACAAAGCGCCAGCTCCTTCCCCTTTGGTGAAGAGGTACCGCGCCAGCTCCTTCCCCTTTGTCAGGCATATCTGGGTGCCCGACCTACCCCTTCGGTCCTCTCGACCGGATACTGCCTAGCATATCTGGGTGCTGGCCTCCCCTTTAGTCCTTTTGACCGGATACTGCCTAGCATATCTAGGTGCTGGCCCCCCCTTCGGTCCTTTCAACCGGATACTGCCTAGCATATCTGGGTGCTGGCCTCCCCTTCGGTCCTTTCGACCATATATTGGGGACTATTTCACCCTTACTACTACCACATAACACATATATCACATAGTCTAGCAACCCTAGATGAATATCACAAAGACAATCATCTAATCACACATCTCCTACTGGTGGGCCGGCATTGTGGCCTTAGACCCACCGCTACTGAAAGGTAACTCACCTCAAAGTAGCTGTTGAATTGATCGGAAACTAACTGACTACTATTGCTCCGGAAATCCTCCAGCTGCAATTCCCACAACATACTCAATCAAACACTGCTAACTGTCCTTTGGGTAAAATGACCATTTTACCCCTGGTCTAGCTCTAAGTCAAAGTCAGAGTCAACTTTCAGTTGACCCGACTCGCCGAGTTGGCTCTCCAACTCGTCGAGTCCCTATCAGATGATTGTCCTGAGTCCTTGTTTCTACTCGTCGTGTTAGGCTATGACTCGACGAGTTCATCTTCCAAACTGACATTCAACCTCTTCATCCTACTCGCCGAGTTGTATGAACAACTCGTCGAGTTCATCTTCATCTGAAGAACACTTATGCTAAGACTCGCCAAGTTGTATGAACAACTCGCTGAGTCTGTTCTTGATCTATGAAGATTGCCTTGGACTCGCCGAGTCAGGGCATTGACTCGCCGAGTCCTAACGTGGGTGAGTTCAGCTTCCAACTCACCGAGTCACCCACTGCGACTCACGGCTCAAACTCGATACATCATAAAGGGACCAATTCGGTGACTCGCGACCAGACTCGCCGAGTCACATATACGACTCGCCGAGTCGCCGCCATGCATCCATCAAATACACCGATTTGCTCGATTCCAGTCCATGCCATTCCCAGATCTGGGCTTCTAGGACACAAATCACACGTAAAGTTTCCAACTTTACGTGTAGATATTCACCAATATGGATTTTAGGGCTCAAAGTGCACCAAAAGAGGTAGATCTAGGGCTTTCATGCAATATGACCCCATAAAGGCATTAGATCCAAGCTCCAGGGACTAAATCATGCCTAGATCTAAAGGCTAACAACTTATTACAACCCACAAAGCACAAACAAGCTTGGGGAAAAGCTCAAGAAGGACTTCTATGAAACTAAAAGAGATTACAAGCTTGAAAACAGAGGGGAAACGAGCTATACCTCAAGGAAAACGTTGAGATGACACAAAGATCCCTGGCCTCCTTCTCCTCTTCTTGATCTACTATTCTTTCTCCTCAAAATCTTCAAGAACACACCAAAACACTTCAATCTCTCAAGGAAATAAGGGTATAAACGATGTTGGGAGCTCTGGGGGTGAATGGGGGCGAGTTTGGGGCGGAAATGAGGGTTTAAATAGGGTGCAAACCCTTGAAATTTAGGGTTTCATCCAGCAGCGGTGACTCGCCGAGTCCAGGATATGGACTCGCCGAGTCGCCAACTTAAACGTGTCCTGAGTCTCGTCCCTACTCGGCGAGTCGGACCTATGACTCGCCGAGTCCAAGGCTAAAATGGGGAAATACCCAAATAAGATTTACATACCGGGAACCAGGTGCTACACCTTATCATTAAACTTGAAAACAAATATGTGGACCCAACTTTTGCACTATCAGTTTGATGTTAGTAAAATTTGTGGCCAAGGTTATGATGGTGCTTGTAATGTGAGAGGGGAATGGAATGGATTGCAGGCACTTGTTCTTAAGGATTGTCCTTATGCGTATTATATTCACTGCTTTGCTCAAAGATTACAACTAGCATTGGTGGCTGCTTCAATGGAAATTATTCCTATACACTAATTTTTTACAAACTTAATTTTTTTAATTAATGTAGTTTGTGCTTCTAGTAAACGACATGATGAGTTACAAAAGGCAAAGGCAACTGAGATTGAACATTTATTGGAACTTGGTGAAATCGAATCAAGTAAAGGATTGAATAAAGTTGGGACATTAAGAAGAGCTGGTGATACACGTTGGTGTTCTCATTTTCATTCAATTTGAAGTTTGCTTAACATGTTTGATTGTACTCGGGTTGTTCTCCAGGGAATAATTGATGATGTCTCTACTACTTATTCTCAGTGCGGAGATGCTGATGCAACTTACTGTTTCCTGAAATCATTTGAGTTTGTTTTTATTCTTCACTTGATGAAAGGAGTAATGGGAAAAACTGATATACTTTCTCAAGCTCTACAAAAGAAATCACAAGATATTCTTAATGCCATGGAGTTAGTTTTAGAAACAAAGGAGAGTCTAAATGATTCCAGGAATAATGGATGAGATTCTTTATTTGCACATGTAATGTTATTTTGTGAGAAACATCAAGTAGATATGTCGGATATGAAAGCTCCATATACTTCTACTCGATACCGGCCTCGAAAAACGATAATCATGTTACTTTTGAACATTTTTATCGAGTAGATTTGTTTAAATCTACATTGGACTAACAATTACATGATTTGAATAATAGATTCAATGATCAAGCGATTGAGTTGTTAAGTCTTAGTTCTACTTTAGTTTCAAAAGAACAACCTAAAGTGATTAACATTGATCATATTTGTCTTCTCGTTGAAAAGTATTATCCTAAAGATTTTACGGAGCAAGAGAGAATTCAATTACGATATCAATTGGAGATTTTTAATATCGATATGACAAAGAATCCCAAGCTAAGTAGTGTATCAACTATTGCTGACCTATGCAAGGGTCTTGTAGAAACTCAGAAACGTGAGACATATTATTTGCTTGATAGAGTGGTTGGGTAATCATAACACTTCTAGTTTCTACCGCAACAACAGAGATGGACTTTCCAGTAATGAAAATATTCAAGAACCGCCTTCGCAATAAGATGTCACATGACTTTCTCGCAAACAACTTGGTGGTTTACAAAGAAAGAGAAATTGCTTAAAACATTGATACGAAATCAGTAATTGATGAATTTAAAGACCTTAAAGGTCATCGGGCTGAGTTGTAATTCTTCTTTTGGGTATTTTTGGTGTTTAGTTGCCGAAAAATAATTTGGTTTTTTTTTTTATGTGTAAGAACCGTAATGATAGGTATTTTGGTGTTTAATTGCTGGAAAAAATGGTTATTTTATGTGTAAAAACGTTAAATTTAGTTTTCTACTACCTCCCCCCCCCCCCCCCAAAAAAAAATGAATCGTTCAAGCTCCGCCCCTATTCTGAACCAATATCTTATGAAGTTCCACTAAGCTTTTCAGAACCACGTGTTTCTGAAGATATTGCTACCACTCCATCGGAAAATGTGCCTTCTCCATCTGTTTCTGATGATGATTTTATGGAAGATGATGATCCGAAAATCTCTGGTTCATTTGAAGAATTTGTTGCTCTTGTTTGGAATCTCCTATGATTGATAATGAAATTGATTTTGATGAGGAACATGCAAATAATCCCATGACTAAGAGAGATTACAAGGCGCTGAGCAGAAAGCTTAATCTCTTAGTTCGCCATACTCAAGTTTTCTCTACATCAAAGTTTGACTATATGCAGCAAGCTCACATGGAGTCTGAGAAAGCTCTTTTTGAAACATCTGCGAGCTTGATTTCTGATACAACTGTGAAGGTTGATGCTGCATTTAAGGAAGTCAAACCGGCTACTGCGAAAGTAGATGTTATTTTGAAGGAAGTCATTGAGTCTTTGAACAAGAAGCTAGATGCAATTATAAATGATGTTAAGGAGATTCTCACTTAATTTTCTCTTAAAAAAGAGTCAAGATCTTCATTGTTTACTTCAGAAAATTAAACAATGTTGGTCACCATACTTCGGTATCCAGTTCTATTCTTACTCTAGCTAAGAATTATGAAGGTGAATCAAAGTTGATGGATGTTACTGCTGAGAAGACTCAAAAGGTCAAATTGTTGAAGCAAGAATTGAAAATTGCTCATGCTAATCTTGGGAAGATAGATGATGAACTTTTAATGGCGAAGAGCAGGAATCATGTTTAATCTTTAATTGTGTTTTATATTTTTCTTTGCATCTTTATCATGTGTTGTTAGTTTATCATGGATTCTTCGATCCTAACACATACCCAGTGTTTATTCCTGTTTGTGGGCCAACCATGCATGTTCACATTTAACGTCTCTTTTTTCTAGGTGTCAAATGTCATCAATGAAGGCAGTCTTCCTACACAGCGTCTCTAAACAGAAGTTATGAGTTTTTAGCTCATGATTACAGCAGAAACAAGCACAAAAATGAAATCAATTGGTAAAAACATAGTTCAAACAAGAGATTAGGTAAGAGTAAACTTGATTTTGACTTGATTCTCCTTAAAATTGAATGTAGGGTTTATTCCCTACCTTCCCATGCTCCAACAGCACCTTTAGTCGACAATTGGCCTCCAAGGGTTCATCTATCTGCTAGGGTATCGATCTGAAAGTCCCTTTATATAGATTTTCACAAAACAGGGGATACTCGGCGAGTACCTTGACCTACTCGACGAGTCCATCACTTAAAACCCGTGTACGGCAAGTCAGCGCGTCCAGAATCGCGAAACTTCTGACCAACTCGACGAGTAATCGAGCCTACTCGCCGAGTACGTTTTGATTCAGCATTTTCTCAAAACACTAAAGTCGTCCGAAATTGTGTCTACTTTTCAGAACATTTTCAATCTCGTCAATCAGAGTTACGGTTCATGAGATATGGCCAAAACACTGACGAGGGGTCAAGCTGTCCAGCAACATCCTTCTTTCTTCAAAATCCAAGATCCAAGCTTCCAATCATTAGTTCCACTTCCTTTTCCATACGAGCATGTATTTGTTACTGAAAGTGAAATATTTAAGCTAATTAAGCACCTTTGGTTCATTATATGAGACAACAACAACATAAAGTATTGAGATAATGCATGAATTATATGACTAAATATGCTCGTATCACGTCTACATCTTACTTCCAACATACCACAGACTTATCGTTATTGTTTGAATTCGATGGCCAAAAGAAAATTTCACAAAACCAAGATACAAGTAATAGAGTAGTGTGTGCTTAAAATGAATTTTCTCGTGTTATATACAAAGCAAAATTTAAAATAACCTAACAATAATTAACCAATTGGCTTTCTTCCCTTTGGAAGTTCAACTAAACTCCAAGTTTTGTTCTCTTCAATTGAGATCAATTCTACATTCATCGCTTGTACCCACTCGCTCCTCTTGCTCACTTCAGCGTATGAGACTGGTTCTTCATCATCGTGAATGAGCATCAACCGATCAGTGTTCTCGTATAAATCTGTGAGTAGCCAATAGCGCTTTGGAGAACCACTACCTGTCGAGCTCGAAGCGGTACCAAGGGAGTCGTCTTGCGATACTGGCACATTGGGTGTAATTGGGGAATTAGGAGTCGATGGTGGGTTTGAGTGCAAATCTAGTGGGCTTAATTGTGGGTCCATTAATGGGTTAGTGGGTTGAGACCCACTTGCATTCTAGTCCGTATTTATTTGGGGCATTTGATGTGTGTGATCATCTGGAGTGCAAGGCGTAGACCACATTTCAACTTCATTGACTTCATCGAGGTCAAACCCTGCGATGGTGAAGCTGATCCCTGGAATCCTTTTGATTCTTCTCGTCTCTTCCTATGCCCAAGTCTTAGTTTCTTCAAAAACAACGTTTCTGTTCACATACATCGCACCTGTGTCGGGATCCAACAGCCGATACGCCTTCGTTCCTTTCTCAACTCCAAGATGTACAAGCCTTTTACTTCTATCTTCTAATTTCTTCATATAACTCCTTTCAATTAGCATGCGTGTGGCACACCCAAATACCCTGAGATGTTCTACATGTGGTTTCCTTCCAGTCCACATAACATATGGTGTGGTTTCTTTCAGAGCTTTCGTGTTGACCCTGTTCAGTAGGTACACAACATGGTTCACAGCTTCACCCCATAAAACATCTAGAACATTCATTGACTTCAGGCAGCTTCTTACCATCTCCACAACCGTCCGGTTCCGTCTCTCCACAACTCCATTCTGTTGTGGGGAGTATGGAGAGGTGTAATGGCATGTTAAATCCATCTCACTGCAATATGGTGTGAATTTATTTGAAAGAAATTCACCTCCTTGGTCCGTTCTCAAGACCTTGACTTTCTCACCTATTTCAGTTTCAACTTTTGACCTAAAATTCCTGAAGACTTGAAAGGCTTCTTCTTTCGTCTTCATGAGGTACACCAACATCAGTCTATTGTAATCATCAACAAGAAGCATGAAGTACCTGTTTCCAGCGGGTGTAGGAGGTGAGACTGGTCCACACAAATCATCATGTACTAGCTCCAACCGTTTCTTTGCCCTATAGCTTGCTTGTGAAGGGTAGGAATTTCATGACTACTTTCCTACTAGGCAACCTTCACATGAATGATCTGCGATGAGTATATTTGGCATTCCTTCAACTATCTTCTTATCTGACATGAGTTTTAGCGAGTGAAAGTTTACATGGCCCAACCTAGAGTGCCAAAGCCACGAGGGTTCACTGACTTCAACAACTAAACATGTTGACTTCACTTCTTCTAACTGGATCTTGTAGAGCCGATTTGGAGACCTCTAGACCTTCATTAACAGCCTTCCTGCAGCATCATGCACCCATAAAATGGATCTTTTATTCTAATCTCATCTCCACCTTCTGCTAGTTGTCCCAGGCTTATTATGTTGCTACATAAGTTTGGGATATAATAAACTTCTTCTAGTCTACGATGCTCTCCATTCTTACACTGAAAGATAATTCTACCCTTTCCTTTAATTCTGACTCTAGACTCATTCCCAAACTTTACATAGCCTTGAATCCTTTTATCTAACTCTTTGAACTTGCACTTGTCCCCAGTCATGTGGTTGCTGGCCCCTGTATCTAGATACCACATATCATGTGCAGTTTCATTGTCAACATGATTTTGAATTAAGTTGTTCAATTGATTTCTCTCACGTCTTGGATTCTTACATTCAGCGGCATAGTGACCAAATTCTTGACAGTTGTAGCACTGCACACCACTTTTGTCTTGGTTACTTGACTGGTCACGTTTGTATTCCTTTTAATGGTGTGGGTTGCTTCTTCCACGAACACCATTGTCTCCACATCTGCTGCGGCCTCTACCCCTTCCTCGTGACCCTCCAAACCCACCACGATTTACTTTGTGAGTGGACTTGGAATCGTCTTCTTTCTTCTTATTTCTTTCTGATCATTCCTGGTGGGTCAAAAGGAGTTTTCTTTCTTTATTATCACTGTGTCCCTTCATCCTTTCCTCATGAGCTTTTAGCCTTCCTATGACTTCTTCAACTGTCATCTCATCCAAATTACCAAATTTCTCTAGAGTGGAAGCAATCTGAAGGAACTTCAATGGTACAACTCTTAGTAGTTTCTTCACTACATAATATTCTTCTATTGCATCCCCCAAGGCTCGCATGGTACTCACAAGGTTGCTTATCTTCATTGCAAACTCATCTACAGCCTCTGATTCCTTCATGTTCAAGGCTTCAAACGCAACTTTCAAAGTCTGAATTCTTGATGTCTTCACTCTATCTGCTCCCAAGAACATGGTCTTCAAGGCCTCCTATGCCTCTTTGGCTTTTTTCTTCTCAGCCAATGAAAGCAGTATATCCTCTAGTATACCTTGGTAGATGGCTGCTAAGGCCATCTTATCCTTCTTGACTTCTACTACAGTGTTGGATGTCCTAGGTTCCACTGCATGCTACACTTCCTGGGCTTGCATGAAGACCCTCATTTTGATGGCCCATGCAGAGTAGTTGCTCCTTGACAACATCAGGTAACGAAGAGTGACACTTCCATCCTTTTCAACATTTCCATTATTTCTTATCATCTCTTTACGTGGTTGGTACTTTGGCATACACCAGGTTGCGCTTTGATACCAAGTGTTGGCCTTGACATGGCTATTAGTGACTTGTCACAGAAAATAAGACAAAAAGGGACAAGATATTGAGTATCACAGTGGGTAAAAGATAAAGAAAATGGGACAGGAAAGCAATGCACAGGAGCAGAAAAGCTACACTTTACTTATTCATAAACTTGGAAAAGAAAAGAGGGATGCCATCTCCTAGTACACTACCTGACTATTTAAATCACAACTTAGAAAAAAAATAGCAATTGATTCTAGCTTAAACCCAGGGGCACTAAGCGACATGGCCTTGACTTATTCACTTCTACTAACAGCTAAGGAAACAAATAAAAAACGTGCATAGACCAAATCAACTCTGAACTATTTTAACATTAACAACTCTGAAAGTTTTACTAATTCTACTTCGTCTCCTCTGTCTATTTTGGATAGTTCTGCCATTGATAATTTTACATGTAGACCTCCTAGAAGCCTCCGTAATTTCGCTTCGACTTCCGCACTTCTTCCTCTCTAAAGTAGGGCAATGGGCGAAAAAAATATGATGTACAATTGCTTAGAAATAAATTATGTGTAAATACAATCAATAGCTAAACAACAAATAAATATCAAGATCAAGGCACATTACATATTTTATCGATTGCTTCTGTAAAACTTATAAAAAAGATAACCCTTAATTCCGCTTTACATATCCCAAACTTATTTACCAATTTACCATGGGTAAAACTCATTACATCAGATTTTCTTTGTAAAGTGACATTTATTCTAACCAACTGTGAGAAGAACATAGGGAAGGTTGCTGAGAGTATATGATGAGGAGCATATTGAATACTTAGCAGGGTAATGATTCGGGTCTTATCGGGAATGGGAATGGGAATTGGAATGTGAACAACATCATTAAGAGCGGTGGAATTGGGGGGATGTGTCACACCCCCAAACCAGAATGGCGGAAACATTCGGGGGCGGGGGACGTCATGTTGAGTATCATAACCATAGTGAAGAAAGTAAACACAACCATCATAAATATAATTTTAGAGGTTACATCGTTGCAAAATACCTGTTTCCAAATAAATTGCATATGATGTCAAAATATTTAAAAAGAATTCTACGCCTTAGTGTCTTGCCTTCAAAAGTTTTGTGGTTACCTGTATTACTGATTACCTGAGAATACAAGTTGTTTTTGAAAGAGTATCAACATTAAAGCTAGTGAGTTCATTAGCAATTTATGAATGAAAAATGAATGTTGTTCCTTAAAGTTTTGTTATGAGTTTGTTTCCAGAAAATCCAATATTTTCAAAAAGTTTTATTGTAGTCTTAACTGAACCAAGACTTAGCATATGTAAGTAAATCATCATACTTATATGTGGTTTTATATGTAAATAAAACTGCTTTTTGTGAAATCCTTAAATTCCCGTGAACGACGTGTTTGTTAATTTCCCATGTGAGTTGTTATAACCATACTATGACTCGAAGACCTCGTACTCGACGTTCTTCAAGCATCGGAATGTTATGACACTTGTCACCCCAGACCTACCGGTCTAGCTGTTGCAAGCAGCACAGGTGCAGGTTGGCAAACCCAATATAGATCTATATACAAATATCACGTTTTCCCTACAAGAGATTCTAGCTATAACTACATAAATTTTATGTAGTACTAAAGAGTACTCCGAAGATGAGTGTCTCACAAATTTAATCGTTAACATGTTCACGTAGTTTGTAATAAGAGGCTCATTTTGTAAATCAATAGTATTACCCTTTGTGGTGTCCAAACTATACCTATTGTAGTTTTATCAAAATATTTTCTATTGTAAATGAAACCTTGTTATGCATGACCTTGTATTTTAATAAAATGACATTGAAAATGCTAAATATGAAATCTTACACACCTTTCTCAGCATGTTACAAGGTGTGAATAACATTTATCTTGTTTTAACAATTTAACTCTTAACTGTCACTGTTTACATTATTTATAGAAAAATCATCATAAGTCGAAAACTAAATCCGTAAACTCAGAGAGTTTGGAAAAAGAGTCTACTATGTTCACAAATGTTTTTATAATTTTTGGAGGTCTCCAACCAGTGTGAAAATATTCATTTTCACAACCTGGTCCGATTTCGTTGCTGCAGTGATAGGTAGTCTTTTAAAAATCACCAAAAATTGTAGAAAAATCGTATGAAGATGTGCTAGTATTCATTTTAAAGGTATAAACCTGAACTATTTTCATATTGAACAGTTTTGAAAAATATTAAGTTTAAGTTGGGTAAAACAGTTCGTGAACAGATCACAACTTTTCTGTTGTAAGCTGTCAAGTTAAGTTTCAAATATGTTTTGGTGTTTTAACTTGTATCCCCCCCCCCCCCTGAAAACTAAAGAAAACTAGAAAATGTAGGGGTATGAACTCACCTTTAGTCATTCTTGGAAGAGTGGAAGTTCAAATATGAGAAGTATCAAGTCAAGAACACTTGATGAACACGTAAAAGCTTGGATGATCCTAAGAACAATTGTTTGGCGTTAGAATGTGTGTAGATGATTCAAGGATGTTATGAAAAAAATGGAATAACACTTGAGTTTAGAGGAAATACTTACCAAAAAGTGAAGTAATAGCTCAAGAACACTTCGAAAAGTGGCTGGAAGTTGAGAGAAAATAAGCTTCTTTGTGTAGTAAGAAATGTGTAAAAGTGTGGGAATGATCAAAGTGAATCAAGAAATCCTCAAGGGATTTCTTTATATAGAGGACTTGTTGGAGCAAGTTGCAAGATTGATAGGATGTTTTCCTTGGTTTGTGTGATGTGAATAGGGTTGGCTTAATGGGGAAGTAACACATGGAGGCAAGTGGGCACACTTGACCCACTTGTGGGGTAAAATATCCTTAGATATTTCTATTAATGAAATAATGATTTTAAATTAATAAATCCTTGAGAAATAAATAAAATATGAGCTCTGGGAGTTAAAAATAGTAAAAATATGAATTTGGTGAAAAATCCCCATCAAAAACGTCAAAAGTAGGCTTCACAAGCGAAAGTAGTCGAAAACCGGACATTAGGGACCGAACCTGCGAAGATCGACTCTAAGAGGGTGAGAACCGAGAGAAAGGAAGAAGAAACCGAGAGAGGAGTGAAGGAACCGAAGGTGCAAAGCACGGAACGGAAGGTGCGAAGGGGGAGGAGGGACCGAAGCTCGGTCTCAACTGCTGTCTGCGAGACTCGGTCCGAGAGGTTCTTTTGGTTCTGACAAGGTTTCAGTTTTGATAAGGTTTCGGTTTTGACAGGGTTTCGACTCCTAAGAGGAGTTTCGGCCCTAAATGGCTATTTTTCAATATAACTCCCCATTTTGCACGATTTTTGGCCATGTTAAGGGTCAAGATGACCCGGATGACTATAAAAAAGTTGAGAGAGATCTTGAGAGAGATTGGGAGAGATTTGAGAGAGATTCATTTTTAGTCATTTTTATCGCATAATCTTGCAATGCAAGGTCCGTAGACCCCGTTATACTTCGTTTATAATTATTTTAAGTCCCCAAAAGGGTCCTTAGTCATGTTTTGATGCGTTTAACTCCCTTGTTAGGGTTTCACATTGATAGACACATAGATTTACCGAGACACTTGAATTCTTGACATACAAATGTACGTTTTCATAGAATAACTTTTAATCATACAAGTATTATACAAATTGACCGATTTGATTTGTTGACTTGACTTTGACTTGTTGACTTCGACTTTGACATGTTGATTTTGACTTTGACTTGAATTTGACGGTTATCATAGGATGGGTGGTCATCAAGCGGGTATGATTAGCGGAATGCGAGCTGCAAGGGGCGGTCATAATTTATTGAGTATGAACAGAAGGGTAGCAATGTCAATCGCAGTTAGAGACCACATGATGAACCATCAACATCAACAACATCAACAACATCAGCATCAGCATCAACATCAAAAATGAGTTTTTGATGGAAGATTATTTAGAAGGATTAATCTTAACCAAGTTATAGTATATGTGACAAGGGTACACTACATATAAAGAATGCTGAAATCCGAGTTATCACAAAGAAGTTATGACCCGTCGAAGTTTTACGGCAAAACTGACACGGCACCGGGAGACTCTACGAATTTTGTTTATATTACTAAGACTAAAAAGTCCTCTATCGTAAATTCACTATTTACGATAGAGGACTTTTTAGTCTTAGTAATATAAACAAAATTCGTAGAATATGTTAAACAAAGAGCATCCACAAAAAGAACGCCCAAATATGACTTTGTATGAGGAAGTTATGAATTTTCTAACATTTGGCATAACAGTGCACGACCCGAAACTCGAATTTTAGTTCGAGCGGTTTTTGGCCTACGCGACCTAAATGAAAGTTGAAGATCTCATTAATAGGAACTCAATGGTAAAAAGACAGATGAAAATGGAGCCCATATGTAGAAGTTATGAATTTTACGCGTACATTTAACAATATAACCTCCTCTTACCGTTAAATTTAAGATCGGTCGAGAATTAGCCGACGGAGTCTAAATGAAAGTTTTAGATCTTGTTTTTAACTACACGCGGATATAAATAATGTCAAGAGTAGAGCTTGTATGTTAAATATATGGACGAAACTTGGTCCCTACTCTTCGAGCGCGATAAATTCGATACAGTTTTGTAAATCTGAGATAGAATGAGAATTAGTTGACGACGTCTAAATGAAAGATGTAGTACTTGTAAATACTAATGCGTGGATATATAGAACATCAAAAATGGAGTTTGTATGAACGAGTTACAAATTATAATAGCATATTTATGTATTAAAATAAAGTATAAATCATATATACGTACACATATATATACAAATGTATATATGATTAGAAAGGTATCGACGATGCGGTTATTATAAGACTAGTGTTGAGTACTTTCAACATTAGTTTAGTACAAATATCGTTAAATCTATTTAAAATAGAATTATGAATGGGTGTTTAGTCATTTATATAACTATAAGGTCATTAAGTAATTATGGAGGTAGCTATTGTAAATTCAATCACTAAAGAGGCCCGGGCTCTCATATTTCTTGCACCATTCTCTTGATTCAAGAGTCTCTCTCTTCTTATCCCCCGAGCATTTCGGTCCCTCGTGATTCGACTTCTCTTTCTGTAATTTTAGTATAGTAAGGTTAGTGTTGAAGCGTAGCACGAATCATTCTTAGAAAGATTCAACGGCGAAGTTCTGCCGCTGCAGAGCGCGATTCCTAGCTAAAACCCCCTTGTAAGTAAGTTATGCTTACCCTATTTTAATATAGATTATATTTAAAGTTAGTATTGTTATTATGAAATTATAATAAATATTTAAGCTATTATTATATAAGTTTCGTTATAATATCTTTTTAACTACTCGCGGTACGAGGAATCTGGTTTAAAGGGCCACATAGGGTTGTTGGATTTTACAAGGGCTATATGCCAAAATGGTCCTACCCTTCGGTGTTTTATGTCTAGCCCCTATCTGTACATAGTGGTTGGAAAGTATTGTTTAAATCCTTATATAATAATAATAAGACTAATAATTAGTCACGGTAAATATTAGACTAAATCTAGTGGTAATAATACTAGGTTTCGTCGAAGGAAATTATCTTAAAGTAAACGAAGCGCTGTCCAAGTACCGAGTCACCACCTTATCAATGAGTGCATGGTCTCTTTCATCTTACACATAGATATGAAGTATTTTATATAAATTACATGCTATGTCTGCATATTATATGTATAATTGCTATCTATGATGGATGAACGATTTTATACAAGTTTTATATGATTTAAATTGTATATGTATCTATATCTACATAATATGTTGGGTAAAACATGGATAGATGCAATATGAGTTGGATGATGAGTTGAGAAGTGATATAGACCATGAGGTAAGGGTGAGAGGTGGATGATGTGAAATCCTTGTTCTCAAATGTTGTCCCTGTCATTTAGCAGAGTATGGATGACAACCACAGACTATTCTAAACAGTCCAGTGAAACACTAGCAGGCTCGCAGCCTGTAGGTGTTGTGAACGATGTGTTCACCCGATGTACTCTAAACCTTGGCGATCATGCATACTTGATGCCTAAACCGTGGTGACTATGCAGACTTAGTGCCTAAACCTTGGCGATCGTGCAGACTTGATGCCTAAACCCTGGTGACTATGCAGACTTAGTGCCTAAACCTTGGCGATCATGCAAACTTGATGCCTAAACCCTGGTGATCATGCAGTCTTGGTGCCTAATCCTTAGCAACTATGCAGACTTAGTGCCTAAACCTTGGCAATCATCCAGACTTGATGCCTAAACCCTGGTGACTATGCAGACTTAGTGCCTAAACCTTGGTGATCATGCATACTTGATGCCTAAACCCTGATGACTATGTCGACTTAGTGTCTACACCTTGGCGATAATGCAGACTTGATGCCTAAACCCTTGTGACCATGTAGACTTGGTGCCTAATCACTATCGACTATGCAAACTTAGTGCCTAATGTGTAAACCGTGACAACGATGGACTTCGTGCCAATTCCTTAGGAATAAGTGAATGAGGAATAGCGAATTCTTAGGGTAGATCCTTAAGAGTAAATAACATAATGAGGATGGGTAATTATGTTGATTGTTTGATGTTTAAACATAATAATTATATTATTCTTAGTTGAAAACCCTATGTACTCACCAGGTTTCCCAACCTGACCCACTCAGTTTATTTATATCACATGTGTTGATATGAAGTCACATTACATTGAGAGATTAAGGATACATTAATCACTAGTGATAATGAATGTAACTTCTGTTTATGCTTATGTTTCTGCATTGACGATCACATCCCAAGTGTTTTAAAATGAACAAAAATACTTTTCTTCGAAAATGATTTGATAACATATTTATCATTTTTTACTGAGAACAAATTCTGCAACATTTTTATTAAAAGAGGTACTCTGATTTTTATAAAGCATAAACTAAATCGGTCTTTTCTGGCCATAAAAATGAGGATGTCACAATATCTCTTCTATAGACCGAGTGACAATGTTGTCATCGTTGCGAGGAGAGGGGTTTTCCGAGAGAGAACTCATATGCCAAGAGGACAGTGGGAGGAAAATTGATCTTGAAGAGCTTCAAGAATCAAGCAATGAAGGAACCTCTAACACTAGCACTCACCCCGAGGAGGAAACTCCTGTTGAAACGATTGACAAGTCCTTACCTCTTAGACGATCTAGTAAAGTTAGTGTCCCACCCGTATTATATGGTTTCCATATAACTACTGAGGGTGATACGTTTATTAGTGATAGTACACTAATAAATTTAGATGAACCTAACAGCTACAAGGAAGCCAAGGCAGGCCCAAAGTCTGGGAAGTGGAAAGAGGCTATGGACAACGAGATTCAGTCCATGTATGACAATCAAGTTTGGAAATTGGTTGACACTGTACCTGGTCGTAAGACGGTCAGGTACAAATGGATCTGCAAGAAGAAGACTGACATCGTTGGGAAAGTACACACGTCTAAGGAGCGACTGGTTGTGAAGGGCTTTACTCAAACTCCCAGAGTTGACTATGATGAGACCTTCTCACCAGTAGCAAAGATTAAATCTATAAGGGTTATGCTAGCCGTAATTGTGTTTCATGATAATGAAATATGGCAGATAGATATCAAAACTGCTTTCCTTAATGGGAAGTTGGCCGAGGATGTTTACATGAGTCAGATAGATTTTTTGTCGATGCGAAGCACCCTAATACAGTGTGTAAGCTTGAGAAATCCATTTATGGATTGAAACAAGCATCTCACAGATGAAATCTTTGTTTCGATGAGAAATTCAAAGAGTTTGACTTTTCGAGAAGCGAGGATGAGTCCTGTGTATATGTCAAAGCTAGTGGGACTATAGTTAGCTTTCTCGTTTTGTATGTTGATGACATACTACTCATAGGAAACAACATCCCAAACTTGAATGAGGTTAAGTCGTGTCTTGGGAAATGCTTCTCTATGAAGGACCTCGGAGAAGCTGCTTATATTCTAGGGATAAGGATAGTGAGAAATAAAAGTAAAAGACTAATAGGACTTAAGTACTTACTTGGATAAAGTGTTGAAACATTTTAGCATGGAGAATTCCAAGAAAAAAGAGTTAACAATCCAAAGCAATGCCAAGTTAAGTAAGACTTAAATCCCGAGTACCGATGTTGAGATAGTAGAGATAAACAGAGTACCTTATGCTTCCGCAGTTGGCTCAATCATGTATGTTATGACATGTACTCGCCCTGATGTGGCCTTCAGTTTGAGCATGGTCAGAAAATATCAAGGAAACTCTGGTAGAGCACATTGGACCACAGTGAAGAATATTCTCAAGTACCTTCGGAGGACTAAGGAATGGTTTATTATCCTTGGTGAGAGTGATGACATAAGAGTGTGAGGGTGTAGTGATGCTAGTTTTTAGACTGACCGGGATAATTTCCGCTCGCAGTCAGGCTGGGTCATTACCCTGAATGGAGGAGCAATAACTTGGAAAAGGTCCAAGCAGGAGACTGCAGCTAATTCAACGTGCGAATTAGAGTACATAGCAGCAAGTGAAGGTGGCAATATGGCTAAAGAACTTCATCGGAGACCATGGAGTTGTACCGTCCATAAAGGAGCCTATGAATATTTTTTGCGATAACGAAGGTGCAGTTGCCATGACCAAGGAATCGAGGGATCATGGTAGATCCAAGCATATGGAAAGAAAATATCATTTCATTAAATACCAGGTAGAAGTAGGACTCCTCGTAGTAAAAAGGGTATCATCAGAGGAGAACCGAACAGATCCCCTTACAAAGGGACTGAGTAGGGTTAAGCATTTGCAGCATGCTATGAGCATTGGGCTAAAGGATGATATTAGTTTTAGTAATTAGATAGCTTTTAGAAACATGTAATAGATAAATTGTAATTAACATTTGATGATTAAATAAAGGAGTTTTATTTATAAGTAAAGTTATTGTCTTGTTTTAATTATTTACTATTGTTTCACTTTGCATGTTTTGATTTCCTAAATATTATTTAAACTAGACTAAACTGCACAAATGGTCCCTGTGGTATGTCGAAAATTGCCACTTTGGTCCAAAAAAGTTTGGACTAGCACCACCGGTCCAAAACTTTGATTTTGTTGCGAGTTTGATCCAATCTATTTTGAATCTTTTTAAAATGACATATTTGCCCTTGTCAATTTGATTTTTCATTTTTCTTTTATTACAATAATTAAAAAGAAAACAAGAATAAAAACAATACTACTTTGCCTCCCCCTCTTTCTCGTTTAACACAAAACACTCAATTTCTCTTCCTCTGTAGAAGAGCATCTCCGACACCACTATCGTCAGTCGAGCCACCACCGCCTTCATCCCCCCATCGTCTCTGCCACCACCAACCTCCGACAGGAAAACCCTTTAAATGGATATATGTAAACCAACCCCTTGAAACACCGTCGTAGTCCTTCGTCTTGCACCCAAACGTTGTTTCCTTCGCCTCTCCGGAAAAAATGGTGTCGCCCTTCGTCTTCATCCGACTGAGCTTCAACAGATCGAACCAGAGATGGATAGCTTCGGTGGTTGTTCATATCTGAAACCTCCCTCCCAAACAACCGCCACTTTTTCGATTCGTCTTTCCAGATCTGAGCCTTGGCATCATTGTTATAATTGTTGCCGGAGATATCACTGGCAATATTGATGTTCCAGATCTGCGACCAAGGCCGGCGGCTACCAAAAATGGGGTTAGAGTTTCCAGGTGACGAGACTGGTTGGAGAGGGTCGGCGGAAACATCAGCTATTGGCGGCGGTGTCCCACATCAGCGACTACCTGCTATAGTGGTCGAAGGTTGCTCCGGTAGCCTTTGGCCTCGTTTTTGGTTGGGTTCTGGTCGAATTCAGTGGAGAAATCGAATGGGAGTGGTGTTTGGTGGTGATTTTCAGTCGAGAGGAAGGGGTATAAAGTGGTGGTCGGACTTTCATCAACAGTGGCGAAACAAGAAGGTGAAGACGGTGGCGGTGGGTGGAGATGGCAGCTCTACTGATTTCATCTTCCTGTTTCAATGGGTTTGACCAGAAGGAAGGAGGAGGGAAAGGGTTAAGGTTGGTGGGTTGATCGGCGATGGTAGGAGGGTAAATAGGTGGTGGCAGTGGTGATGTTCTGGTGGTCCCTAGTGGTTTTCTGGTGGCACAACTCTATAACTGGAGGAAGGCGATAGGCGGTGGTGAGAGCGTTGGGGTGGAGAAGATCGGAGGAGGTGTCTGTGTGGATATCCTTATCCAATGGGGAGAGAGAGAGAGAGAGAGAGAGAGAGAGATTTCATTTTTTTTTAGAAAAAATTATAAAAATAAATAGAAAATGTAAATTTTCTTTTTTATTTCTTTTAATAAAAAAAGTATTTAAATAAGAAAAAAACTGAAAAAAGAAAAAAAACAATAAGGGCAAAATAGTCATTATGAAAAAGTTTAAAGGAAACTGGACCATACTCGCAATAAAATGAAAAGTTTGGACCACTGGTGCTAGTCCAAATTTTTTTGGATCAAAGTGGCAATTTTCAGCTAACCACAGGGACCATTTGTGCAGTTTTGTCTTTAAACTATCCACAATCGTTCATACTTTGGAAGTAGGTATGAAAGAAGACTGTCAACTTGTAGATGGTCTAAGCGTTTAGACATAGCAAAGGTTTGCTGCAACGTTCATGAGTGCATCTGAAATAAAATTTAAGTATTGGATTAAACCCACACTCACATGAATTACTTTATGAAATTTAATCACGAGTGATTGTGAGATGATAATATCATATAGTCTTTAAACCTATATGTATGAGTTGTTGTTTACGACTTGGTGGTGCATTGACAATGCGTAAATGCGTCAGTAACTTGATGTTATAAAATGTATTGTTGTGTATGATTTGATGAGTAAATAGTAAAAGCATATAAGTCAAGTTTATCTCTTCGTTTTATCCTCCGAGGGTAAAAGCAATATCTTGGGCCCCTCGATGATTTGGTTTGACTTATGTGTCGGGCCCGGTCAGGACTGAATTGATGTGTTCAATTAAGTTCTATGTTAGTCAAAGATCGAGAAACAAATTGCTAGACAATAAGTATGACTACGGTCCATATATTTGTCCACACGATATCTTAAGAATGGAGGAGTATACGATCCCTTATCTAAAGGGCGTGTCATTGACTAGGTCAGAGTTTGACAACAACTATTGAGAGCTACCATTGCTAATCGGATTTTAAAGTTACATTGGTAGTTATAGTTATTAGACTTATCCAAGAGGGAGACTGTTGGATTAGATGTCTAAGCCCATAACTATAAATGGGATGTACTTGACCCGCTAGTAGCATGATCCTTTTAGGTTGCCTTCACACTGGTGACTAGACAGGATGATTGTTGAGGAGAGACGTTGATTTAATATTAAGAATAATAAATTCGGGCATAAATATGATTTATTAATATATTAGATGAATAAGATATTAATTTGGAATCATATTATTAATTAGTATTTAATCGGAAATTAATTTGGAACTAATTTTGGGATTAAAGGAACTGATTAAAAGTATAGGGGTTTGTTTGTATTTATTTTATAGTTGAGGCTTTGGACCATTGAATCACCCTTATTAAGGCTAGGCCGAAAATTCTAGAAGGATCTAGGAGTTTTTGTCCAAGGCCTAATGTAAGGAGGTTGATGGACTTGCTTAGGCCCTAAACTAAGGGATTATGGTTTCCACCGTAAAACCCTAGCTAGCCTCAAGTATAAATAGACCCCTTAGGCTTAAGAATTCATCCTACCCTTATAGAAACCCTAAAAGAGATGATTTCTAGAGAAAGTTACATTTTCTCCTCTCTTTGATATTCATCCTTTCAGTTTTGTGTGTTTGTGAGCCATTAGAGGTACTACATTTGTGGTACTTGTTCTCAAAAGCAAAGGAACTTCAAGATTTAGTTGTTATTACTATATAGCAACAAAGGTATGTATTCTAATCCCTTTTTTTGTGATTTTTGAAATATTAGATGCATGTTAGGGTTTCCTTTTGTGTTCATTGGTAGTCTGTCTAATAGTGAAAACATAAATCCAAACTAGGGTTGCATGCACACGTAGGGTTGTTTGTATAAAACATTAAAACCCAATAGTTGTCACAACTAGAGTGTCAACCTTAATTGTTACCTTTAACAACAACTTAAGTACTTGTAGTAGGGTCGCTTTGTTGTATTCACAATAATAATAAAAAATATAGAAGGGTATATATATATATATATATATATATATATATATATATATATATATATATATATATATACATATATATAGATATATACATATATATATATATATATACATATATATATATATATATATATATATATATATATATATATATATATATATATATCGTAGAAATTATTTATTAATCCTGCTATTATTTGTTTTACTAAAGATAAGAACGAAACAAATTAATATATGAAGTCAAAAGTCCTAAGACGTAGCTTTTCAGGTCTATAGGATTTCTTCTCGCCGTATATATGCAACTGATCGTGGTTGTAATACATGTACACTACCTTGATGGTACATGTCTCGCACTAGCTCTTAGTGTTTCTCTACCTACAATATCAAGCTTTCCTCTTTTATCATTTCTTCTCAGATATTACCCAAGGAAATTTTAAGGAAAATCTTTGTCAATAGATCACAAGGTTCTAAAAAACATAAGCCGTAACTTGGCGGCGAAGTCAAAGTTAAGTTAGTTATGCCAAGCCTTGGCGAGCCATGACATTTTTCAAGGCGTGACTATTTTATATACATTAAAATAGATAAATCATATAATTATTGAATTGTATCAAATATAAGACGCTTTTAGAAGTGTTATATTAATATTTAATATAAAAAAGTTAACAAAAACTCAATTATTTTAGGCCCGACAAAAAAAACAGAAAAAAAAACAAAAAAAATCGAAAAAATCCGCACCTTGAAAAAAACTCGCGCCATAACGCGAAAAGGCACGCCTTGACCCGTTATTTGGGCGTCAAACTTAACAAACCCGCCTTGGACATTTTCGTAATGGCTACACCACGCCTTACGCCATGGCACGCCTTGAGGCGCGCCATGGCGCGATTTTTAGAACCATGATAGATCAACATCTTATATGGGACTTGAATTTCTTTTGGTTTATTACAAAATCCATCGACAAATTTATTTGAAATTACATATTCCAGCAGATGAGTTTAATCTTTTTCCTCTTATCTTTTCCTTTTAATTTAATATGTTAAGCTTTACTATATCAATATTCTATTTGCACAATATTTTGTTATATGCATGAAGATTTACTTTTGTTTCAACTTAAGCTTGATCTTAAGTAGCTATCTTTTTTATGCATATAGAAATTTATATAAAACCTGCCTTTTAGGTTTTTGTACATTCAATACTCATCTAGGAATTTGATTGATTTAGGTACTAAGATAGATATATTTATTGCCCACCTCATCTTTTACTTGATGTCTTTTGATTAGGCAAGTCAATCTATGCTATTGTAGTTTGTTCCTTCTTGTGCTTATTCTTTAACAAAGAAGTATTTTAATTGTATTTAACAACAGGACAATTTCTTTCGCATTGATATACATGTGCTATTTATAAGATTTTATGTAGAAAGTGGCAATTATGTACCCGTTTAAAATCAGAAAGCAGTAGATCTCTTTAACAAATTTCATTTAAATTGAGTAGTCCTATTAATTCAGTTTGGCAAAACTCTATTGATGTGAAGATGTATATATCATTTATATGTAGATCCCTTATAGGATATAAAATATCCTAAGGGGATATCAGTTGGGTTCATGGTTACACGAGCGGCGAGCAAATGTGTGACCTATATTGTCTTTGTGGCCCAGTTTAGCCTTCGAAATAAGTCTCTCTCTTCTTGTAGTTTGCAATTGACCTCCGAAATATAAGACGTAGCTACCGCAAGAACTCTTAACATTTAGCCCTATGTGCTTAATTTTCAAGGTAGGCTTCCGGCATTTCAATTAGATTTTAATCCATCGATTTCTCCACATATGTAATGCGATGCATATGAGAGACAATGATGCATTTTCACTATCTTTTATCTTTTATGTGTTTCAATTAGGGTTTAATTTTGCTATAAAAAACTAGGGTTTGGTTTTGCTATAAAAATTGCGATTTTTTGTTGAAAAAGGGGGAACGCGATAATGTATCTCGTTGTCAACTCTTTCTTGTTGTGTTGTTCAATTAGGGTTTATACATTAGATCGGCTTCGCCACACTTTCCGTATCGTGTTTTTGTGGTTGTTTCTTTTCATCAATTCAAGGCAATGATTTGAATTAGCTATTTAATTGTCTAGAATTAATCAGCACAATTGATCTAGAAGAGGATGTGAATCTAGCGATTTCCTTGTAGAACATATAATGAATTTAAGTAATCTAAGATCCTCCTTTGAATTAAATGCTTCACGATTATACTATGATATCTCTCTGTAAGATGATTGTAAAATTCTGCAATCATGTTTGTCTCCTTTCAAATAATGTGCCACACATGGTCTATCTAAGTATTTGAATGATATATGTATATGATTGTAGTTATATTGGGAGTGATTTTTTCCTGTATTGTGTTTGATAAGGGGGTTTTCCTGTTTTAGTAGATATTGTGTCAATTATAAGTCTTGATTTTCACAGGTGTTGGTTACCATCATCAGTCTACAATTGCTTGAAATGGAGACAAATTCGATCGGAGATACAAGTACTCAACCAAAGGAATTTGAAAATTTCTGTATTCGGTATGTGTGAGTTTTTAATTAGTATATCTATTAAGCTTGATTCCAAACACTGTTTTTGTAATTAACTTGGTCCTTTTGGTTTGTACTATCATATCTCTCAATTTATTCTCAACTGTACAATATCAGTCATCATGATCATTATGGTCTTTTAGTTATGAATGTGTGGCATCGCTTGCATACAACATATATGCATATTGGAATACGTACACAATATGTTATGTGTATATATGCACCAATGTAGACTATATCCTTTTTTCATTTTGATCAACAGATTTAACCTTTTATCTTTTAATGAATTCAATGCCAAATGCAGTCAGTACGTTGCTGAGGTTCGGAGAAAAGATTGGAAGAAATGTTGTCCCTTTGACCTGTCTAGTTACTCTCCAGAATCTAATTATCAAGCAGAAAGGGTGTTTGCTTCACTAATTAATGATGCCTTGATTAATATTCCAGAAAATACACAAGCTACGAACTGTAAGTGATGGAAATTAGTATAGTACTCTAGAACTTAAAACCTAGATCTGATCATCTTTTAATTCTTTGATGCTTATATTGTTCCCAGCTTTGATATATTTTGAAGTCAGAAATCCAGATGGACAAGCTGCCGTTTCAGAAACCCATGCAGGTATCATTTCCAAATGTATGTAAACCTTAAATTGATAGAATTCTTCGGAACAAATATCATGTCATCCAAGTTCTGGATGTGAAATTTGGGATGATGTGAGGTCTATCAGTCCTTCGAAGCTTTCAAATTCAGAAAGTATGTTCGTTTTTGCAGGTGTGGTTATTGGCAATGATACAACCAGTATTATCAATGATACACCTTTGGAGTCAGCTTCTGGCAAGGTAACTTATGCTCACTGCGAGAATGAAAAAGTCATCTACGGAGATATGGTGGCTGCAGAAAATGGTAAGCCAGAAGATGCGGTAGTTGTTGATGATTCACTGGAAGATATTATAGCTGATGGAGCCTCAAAGTCATCTTCTCGCAAACTTAAGAATGATGTTCAGCACCAAAATGATAAGCCAGAAGATGTGGTAGTCGTTGATGATTCACAAAAAGATACTAATGACGGACCCTCGAAGTCATCTTCTCTCAAACTGAAGGATGATGGTCAGTACCAAAATGAGAACAGTGTATGTGAAGACATTATAGCTGCTGGAAATGAAAAGCGTTTAGTTGTTGATGATGATGGGGCTAATACTAACAGTGATGAAGAAAGGAACTTGGCAGGAGAGAAACCTCGGAAATTCCGCCTGTTGACAGACATATATAAGCAGCTTCAAGGTCCTTGTGATGCTGTGAGTGCTGGCTATAGTGACAGTGATTTTTCTAGCGAAAGTGAAGAAGATGATTCTGATGAATTCACGCTGGACACATTTGTCAGAAAGAAAAAGGGCGCCCGAGTTAATTCTAAGACTGGCGTTGCATCGAAGAAGAGAAAGAGGTCATGTAAAGAGCGAGAAAGATCCTTTGTTCGAGCTAAAAGGACGAAGCCTGTGCCTGCGGACTCTTGTCGCAAAGATTCAGAGTTTGGTTCCAAACGTCAGTTGAGAAAAACAAGAACTGATGAAGAAGATTTGCAGGTGATGAAGAAGCATAAAAAGTCTTCAGCTGAGATTATTTTGTGTGGAAGCACTTCTGGAAGCCAAAAGGTTGCACCTGAGGAGAACAGGTTGGAAACAAAAAAGGTATCCTTTCTGTTCATTCTATTCTTCTCATCCTCATGCTAAGAAGGTTTATGCAATTATCAAAATTCACACAAAATCATACCTGTCCAACACCCAATAGTTTACGGTTTTCATTGTAATCAGTCATTTGATACTCTACTATCAAATATCATGGTCCAACTTTTATGTTCATTTCGCTTTTTGTGATTTCAGGATTCTCTTCTATCATGTGGAAATAAAAGGAAGAGACAGACCATTCAAGATGATTGTGGAAGGGACGTTTCAAAGTTCTTGGATAGGAGTCAGAGGCGTTTAACAGAAGAGAACAGATCAAGATCAACACATGGGGTGAATAGTGTTCAATTGGTTCAGCCCAACATTGCTACTTTAAACAGCATAGAGACAGCTTCTGGTTGTGTTGAAAAGAGTATCAGGGAGAATTCCCCTCCAGCTGATAATGAATCCATGGCTGCATTGCTCTTGCTTAGTCTCTTCAATTCAGGGGTAACCACACATACATCATCTAAAGCTGCAGCCAAAGATGCAGCAGTATCTGTGTCAAATGGTGAAATCTCGTCTGGGATAGATGAAAAAGTGCTACATGCTTCAAGGTCTATCGTGGATCAATCGCGTGAAGAATTTAACATAATCAATGGTATTGGTTTACCTCAGGCTGAGCAAGTTGAATCTGGGACTTCTGTATGCATTATGAACGCAAATCAATCAGAGTTTAGCATACTAAATGCTAAAAAATATATGAGACGTGCTAAAGTCATCCGGAAATGAGGTGCATGTATTGCTATGGATATGGGGTATTTTAACTTTAAAACATAGGAAAATATTATGTGAACTTGGTTAACCTTGAACGTTTTTCTTATGACTTGTTTTCTTTACTACCAGATAATTTGGGTTACATCTTTCCAAACAACTTTCTTTTTCATTTTGTGGTTCTATTTTTTGCATAAGGATTAAATGCAGAGTTAATTTCGAGTGTGTTGTCTGTAGTATTTGAAGCCATGGCTAGTGATAACTCACCCTAAAAAACAAGTAGCCAATAGCAATATGCATTGTTTTGATTGCTAGTAATAGACACTACAAGGAATGGATCCTAGTAGGAAGACAAATCTTTTTTACTTTACTCTAGTCTAGTACACTACTAGAAAAAGGGTGAAATATCTGACAGCCAATTCTGTCGAAACGCCTACTACGAAGAAAATTCCGACAGAAAAACCATCTCAAAGTAAGGCGTGGGTAATGATTTGTGACGGATCCTTTGACTGATCCCGAGAGAAATATTTACATGACATTTCCATCCAAATACCGAACGATGTCAGTTTTGACCACCAATGTATGCTTTGTCCGACGGATGTAACTTTTGACTGTTTCCAACAAAATCATTTAGTAACAACTTTTTCCGTTTAAAATGCAGAGAAAATACAAGATAATACACATTTTTTTTTGCCAAAATTGCAGAAATAATTGAACACAATAATCAAATCCTGTTTTGCAATTCAAACGCAAAAAATAATAACCATAGATCTAAAAATTGTCCAATATAGGCGTTGACAAATGTCTAAACCAAAACTCAAATAAAGATAAGTTCAACAAGTAGTCTAAACCAAGAAACATTAAAATAACGATGCTGGTGGCTTATGGGAGGGTTATCAAATCTTTTCACATGCACCTTTTTATGTGTTTTTAGTTAACTTTCTCTTTCCCTTTTAATTTGGACTTGCATTTCTTCTAATCTTTTTTTTTTTAATTTTCATTTGTTAAGTGTGGTGGCTAAGTTGCTTATGTGTGGAGTGTTGGAAAATCAGGCCCTCTCTATTGCTATAAGTCTGCACACAAACGAAATAGAGAAATATAGGAAGGAAAAAGTATATGCAAAAGTTCCTGTTGTTATTCCTCATACAAATAGAAAACCTCCAACTACAAGACTATAAATACCAAAAGATTCCTAGAAACTAGGACAACAACTACTACCGATTCAGTAACAAACCATGCACTATTTTATTTTACTCCTAAAATTACTGCAAGACTAAATCAAATAATCTAAACAGATAAGACTAAAATGAAACGTAAAAAACAACATTTGACCCTTGGAAAATAAATAAATAAAAAAGACCGTAGGTAATTTGTAGGTAAATACGTACAGAGTAACTACCGATTACCGTTATTTGTAGGTAATTCGTATTTACCTACAGATTAGCTACGATCTTTTTTACTTTTTCTTTTTTTTAAGGGTCAAATGTCATTTTTTCGTTTTATTTTTTTCACAACATAATTATACTTTGATTTCTTTGTTTTCTCATTTACAACTCTTTTTTATATAAACCAAGTTATTTTCTATACACAAATACAAATAAGTACGCATTTACATACACACCATATGTATGTATTATGTTTAGTATATCATGTATTTGTTTAATGATGTTAATTGTGGCTTAGGAACAAACATAGATTGCTTTTTGTTTATTATGTACATAGTAATGGGTTCTAATGATGCATACGTTTGTATGAAATTTTATGTTATGCATAACTTGGTTAAAAAAAAAAAGCAATCAAAGTATAATGAAGTTGTGAACAAAATGAAACGAAAAAAACGACATTTGACCATTTAATAGAAAAATAAAAAAAGTCATAGGTAATTGGTAGGTAAATACGGATTACCTACACATTACCTACATTCTTTTTTATTTTTTCGTTTTTTCAAGGGTCAAATATCGTTTTTTTCGTTTTATTTTTTCACAATATAATTATACTTTGATTGCTTTTTTCACCGAGTTATACGTTTGTATGAAAGTTTATATTATGTATAACTTGTTGAAAATAAAGCAATCATATTTTCCAAATTAAATGAGATTTGTTTTATGTATTTACAAACTTTGTAATAAATATTAAAGTTTAATAAATTTAAATTTTAGTAAATACTACATCGATGGGATTATATTCAATTACTCAATTTAAGTTATATTTTTATAATGAATCAAAAAGGTAAAAGATATCATTTAAAAAAAATAGAATATTTATAAACTATATTAATTATATTGAAAAAAACTGGCTTATAAATAATTTTCAGATCATATATAATTATAATACATCAATTTGTCAATTTTGTTGATGCATACAATATTCCTACGCATCCTTGTACCTACAGAATTGCGACGCCTCCTAAAACCCAATTTCCCGCTTCACTCTCAAATAACTCTCGAATAGCCCTCGACACCTACAGAATACATACCCATCCCTACTACCTACAAAGTACCTACGCCTCTAAAAAAAATCATCCCACTCTCATAAAACATCTGTAATGTCCCAAAAATCCGTACTAAAAATTTATTTTATAAATCATTTCTAAAACCTTATTCATAAAAGATATCATAAACCATAACACAGTTCAGAGTAAAAATTTTCAAAACATATGCTCGTTATCAGAGTAAAACATCCAAGGTTGTCTAATCTATGGCGTGTGCCATGCGATCACCCCGAGCTCTTCCCTCCGCTACCAGAAGTACCTGAAACCAAAACTGAAAACCATAAGCACGAAGCTTAGTGAGTTCCCCCAACCTACCACATACCATGCATCAACACATACTGCACATACTGGGCCATGCCCGCTATTCTAGGCCTCGCCCCTACCTTGGGCCTCGCCCGCTACAACGGCCCCGCCGCTCCAGGCCTCGCCTGGCTTCGAGCCCCACTCAGATACAGATCTGTTTCACTTAGGCCTCGCCTGTCACTGGGCCTCGCCCGCTAGCATCTACTAACACATAATCATATCACAACACATAAGCTAACATGTACTAATAAATCATGTCCTGAGGCCTCGCCTATCTTGGGCCTCGCCCATGTCCTGCTACTGATGAGTCATGGAACCCCATCCATGCTCCTACTAATAGTGAGATACGGGCCCATCCCACACTCACTCTTTCCCTAACTTGGGCCTCGCCCCTGTTCTGCTGCTAATGAGATGTGGAACACCATCCACACTCTGCTATTGGTGAGATACGGGACCTCGCCCACACTCACCACCCTACCAGGCACATACATGTATCACATAAACAACAAGTATAAACTATCATATAAACTATTCCTTGGGCACCCGCCCGCTATCATTGGACATCATCCTGAATATCATACTAGCATATTGTGCCTAGGGCTAACCCCCGGGTCTTCTACTCATAACTACATGGGTCGGCATTATGGCCTTAGACCCATTCACACAAAGGGAAACTCACCTGCACTTGCTAAACTTGCTAAAACCCCTCTGCTGCTGCCCAACAATTCTTCTGAACTGCAGCTCCACTAGCTCCCCGAGATATCAATACAAATATAACACTTAGTCTAAATGTCCTCCGAAACTCAACTAAGTCAACTCTGGTCAAAGTCAAAGTCCTGGTCAAAGTCAACCTTCCAGGTCAACCTTACTCGCCGAGTCTACCTACTGACTCGCCGAGTCTGCCTACTGACTCGCCGAGTTCATATGCTCAGAGTCCTTCCATTCACGACTCGACTCGCCGAGTCAACCCATGACTCGCCGAGTCCACCGATTTCCGAGTCCTATCATGTCAAACTCACTGAGTCTCCACTCGACCCACTGATTCGAGTCTTAACTCAAAAGGTTCATGGTTTCGCGACCTGACTTGCCGAGTCCAAGAACAGACTCACCGAGTCCAAGGTAAACTTCAACAGACTCGCCGAGTTGTTCATCAAACTCGTCGAGTTCCTCCTAATCTTCATACCACTTGCCGAGTCTACTCGAAGGACTCGTCGAGTCTATTCAATCCTTCATGCATTCAGAGGCTTTCTGAGTCATGCAGGGACTCCAAACTGTACATCCACTCTTCCAAGGCCTACTCCTCACATAAAGTTGCAAACTTTACGTGTAGCTAAGGAGATCTAGGCCCAAAACACTCCATACTCGGGTTTAAGACAACCATGCTTCACCTACACCCCCAAGACTAATACTTTATGACTCTCTAGGCCAGAATACACTTAGATCTAAAGTAGCAACTTCAGATCTGGACTTCTGACTCCAATTGGCTCTAGGACATGGCATAAAAGCCCCAAATCTCATGACAAAAAGGAAACTATGAGCAAAGGAGTGAAGGTAATGACTTCTTACCTTCAAATTCTCTGAAAAGTCACACCAACTCTGGATCCAAGGCTTCCTCTTGCACCACTATGAACTACCTTCTCTTCCAAGCTTCAAATCACAACACCAAGGCTAGATCTTTGCTCAAAAACGAATATGGTGGCAAGGTTTCGATGTTCTGGATGAGGGGAGCTGTAAAGGAACCCTAAGGAAGAGAGTGAGGTGCTTAAATAGTGCACAAAGTCCCGGATTTAGGGTTTCCCTCTTTAGACCGGACTCATCGATTCCATTCTCCGACTCGCTGAGTCGGTCACTTACTCCTCGACCCGGATCCCGCTCGGACTCGCTGAGTTCCTCCTTGGGCTCGACGAGTTGGCCTTTTAACATAGGGTTTTCCTTTCCTTTCTTGGTCTTTCTTATTATGGGTATTACAACTCTCCCCAATCTAAACTAGACTTTGTCCTCGGAGCTTCTCGACGGCCAATCGCACTGCAATTTGCTTTCAACACTCTGTTTGGTAGACCTAACATCGGCTGACTACCTGCGCTGGCCTTCCGCCAGGTCATTCTGACCAACATTAATCCTTGCGGATAATAATCTCGGGTCAACCCTGACCCTGAACATTCTGGAAACACAACTTACTCAACTGACAATCCTTCTGGTACTCTCCGAGTACTGCAACTGGACCCATAGGGGTTCACCCCCCCCCCCCCCCTCCATTTCGTTGTGCGTTTTCTTGCCTTCCCAAGGCAATGTTCCATAACCAGCTATTTCCTTTGTCACTGTGAAGGTCATATCCTTCACCAAATCCATTACTCCCGATACCTCCACTACGGGTCATTACCGCCAGTATCCAGTGGGCATTTCTCTCTACTATAATTTGGTGTCGAGCACCCCACGATCAACTAACTGAATTCTACCATAGACTGCTTACCAGCACTACTACTGACTGAAAATTTCTTCTATTCCTTATCTACCTTCCGGATGAACCGAGACCATCCTGGTCCCTACCAATCTATCAATATCTGGATTACCGGCTCCCACCGATCGCTAGCCCCAACACAACTCCTAGTCACTCCCAGCGACTTTCAAAGAAACTTCGACTACCTGTAACTGCTCAATCTATTCTGCCATTCTGGCACTACAATCCTGGGATCCTTGATCCCCTATCTTGACACTAAGGTCCTTACCAGGTCCCACCTATGCTACTAAAACTCACGGGCCTCGCCCACGTGTCTCACCCGCCTCTATCTTTCTAGTCTCACTTGTCTAACCACTCTCGCACGGGCCTCGCCCACGGGTCTCAGCCAACCATACTACTGAGCAACCCTACTCTTAGGTCTCACCTATACTGCTACTCTCATACGGGCCTCGCCACAGGTGTCACCCAACTACATCCTGGAGCGGCCTCTCCCAAGGTCTCACCTCTCTAGGGCTATGCAGGAAACTCTATACTATTCTCATCCACTACCCATTCCTGATCCCTATATGATCACTAGGAGATAAGAGCCTCGCCTCAACTCCACTAACGAAGCTACTAAGGAATGTTACGGCTACACTGTAGTCTTACAACACCTTCCATCTCTGACTGCTGCTAGAGAATGTTGCGGCTCCCCCGTCGCTCCACCATGCTCTACATGTTGTCTCTGCTGCTAACGAATAATGCAAAATCATCCCATCGTATCTATCCTCAAAATCTTCATTCCAACTCACTCGAGTCCTACAGGCGATCCTCCAACCTGAATTCCCAACCACGTACTAACCATCACCACTACATGCACTAACTGATGGGGAGTTTCTCAAACTCCTAACCTTGAACTCCTCAATCCATCAAACGATGTACTACTTCTTTTCCTTCTTAGAGATCGCGTACTCATTCTGGATCTACATGCTCTTACCCTTGTATACTCGGAGGATTCTCCCCCACTTCGATCCTGCTTATACCTCGCTGCTCAATGCTCAAAAAGAAATCCCAATCCTTGCTACCATTCGATAATCAATCTGCTGAGGAACTCCAAGCCTACCATAGCTAGGGATCTAACCAATCCATTTCTAAAACTATACAGCTCCGAACTAGCGAGACATACCAAGTCCCTCCCAAGCATGCTACAGTTACTACATCCTACGTAACCTTCTCCAATAGAGCCCATCCCTTAACTACCATTCAAATATACAAGGTATGCAGATGGCATATAACTCGATCACAAGCAAGCCGCACAAAATTAAAATAATCATACTGATAATGATGCAAAACCATAACAATATAATCATGCACAAATAAAAGAACTGAAAACGGAAGTCGCATACCTGCAACGTCCGACGCTGCTCGCATCTCCAAGGTAGTCATTTGAAAATCCCTGCCTCCTACCGTAGGCACCTCTGCACGGCCTTGACGATCGTCTGTGATCCTCAAACTTGTAGGTGTAGGTGCCATCACCCGTCCTTCCGGAAACAAACTGGGGTACTGGGTTTTCTTGTGGTCCCGCTGATTGTAGTGAAAACATATCAATTATGATCCCTGTGTGGTGGTAACAATACAATCCCTGCTAAAATGACCAGTTCGACCGCACTTGAAGTAGCCAGACTCACCACCGCTACCACTCACGCGCCCCCGTGCGACCTGCCACACTTCCCGCACTGCCTGCGGTCCTGATAATCCCTTGATCTTGAATCCGATCCCTTGGGCCTTTTTCCCGAGCCTGTGGCTACCTGAACCTCATCCGGCTTCCTCTTCCGGATCTGCTCCAAATCAATTTCCCTCTCTCTGGCCCGAGAAATCATATCTTCCAGCGTCTTACAGCCAGACCTAATCACGAACTCCCTGATGTCAGCCCTCAACATCTCGTGATATTGGTCCTTCTTCATCTCCTCATCTGTGACATACTGCGGTACAAGAAGAGCCTTCTCCCTGAACTTGGCGGTGATCTCCGCTACAGTCTCAGTGGTCTGTGTCAAATCCAGAAACTACCGTGCCAACTGCTGCACATCAATAATCAGTGAAAACTCAGCCCCGAACCTGGCTGAAAGATCACTCCATGTCATCGCGTCCAACGCGGCATCATCCCCTAAAGCATGACCAATTTCTTCCCACCAATACCTCGCTCTGTCCTTCAGTAGACAGTAGGCGAGTCTGACCTTGTCCCCCTCAAGACACCAGCTCGTACTGAAAGCGTTGGAAACATCAGCCAACCATCTACTGCTAGCATTGGGGTCCCTAGCCCCATGATAATTTGGTTCCTCGCAAGCCCTAAACTCTCGGAATGTCAAAGTACGTGCTCCCATCAAATCCAGCATCTCGGTACGGAAAGCTCCCAGCCTCTCATTCAAGATCTCTATTATACCCTCCTTGACCGTGCCAAAGATCACAAGAGTCTGGTTTAGTATGCCGCGCGTAACCTCAGCTGATATCACCTCCCTCATTCGCTCCTCGAGCTGCTCGGCTCCTGAACCCGAGCCTGATCCCTCTTCGGCACCTGATCCGCCCACTGGTCTCTCTCACAACGTCACCATGCTGAAAATATAATACATCCACCTATCAAAATACTTATCACTACTGCGAGACCAAACACACACACTACCAATTTCCCGGTCTTGTCTCTGCGTTTCCCGAATCGAGTATGGATCCTCTACTTTTAGTAGTACGGGCCCATACTACCTTCCACATCTATTCGTACTTTCCTTAAGAACTGCTTCGACTCCACCATGTCCCTTTTCCACTACTACTGCTCCCAGCACTACCTCATCCTAGGCTTGCCCTAGGGAAACCTCTGACTCATACCAAACTAGTCCTCAGCCGTTGAAGGCCTCCTTATGATGCCAATTAGCCATCACCTGGATACTATCACATGTGACGAGGCTTAGATAATCCTTCGAGTAAAAGACTCGTCCCTACAATGGTTGGACTCAAACAAGAGTTGGGTAATAGGGCCAAATCCAGCACTCTGAGATTATTCAACCCTGATCACATGTGACGTGATGTATCCACCTAATGGCTATCTCCCATCACTCGGAGTCCCACAATGCACAAAGCAAGCAGCATTCAGAAAAGGGAAAATCTAACCATAACATACTCAAGCAATCATAATCTCATATTAGGAATATGTACTAGCATACAAACTCATAAACTCAGGCATAACCTAAACAGTCTATCCTACTACTGTCTAACCAATACTATCATGCAGCTCAAAAGCACATATAACAGGCACATAACGCATTCTCCCTAGATCCTTAGTCCTAATCTATCATGTTGTTCTATTAACTGATAATCATAACATAACTTGTATGGGTATTTTGGGGTACTTACTTGAGCTCGACTGATTGCATGCACCACACCCCTTTTCTCTTTTCAAAATTCTTTTCTTTCTGAATTCTTTTTGCTTTTCTAAAACTGCTTTCTTTCTCAAACCTTTTTTACAAAACTGCCTTTTCATTTTGAAAACTTCTATACCAATTCCTTATTTTAAGTTCAGACACACCCGAGAGTACGTCCGAATCCCTTAAACCAAGGCTCTGATACCAACTTGTAACGTCTAAAAAATCCGTACTAAAAAATTCTTTTATAAATCATTTCTAAAACCATATTCATAAAAGATATCATAAACCATAACATAATTAAGAGTAAAAATTTTCAAAACATATGCTCATTATCAGAGTAAAACATCCCAGTCCCGGATTTAGGGTTTCCCTCTTCAACATCCTCCCGCTCGTATCCCTCATATCCTTTTTTTGCCCTAACACAAAACGTCCATTCTCCAATCGACTTAATGGCACCTGCTCCGATTGATTTTAGCATTGTCGTCCAAACCTCCAGCTACATCCGTCGAGTTATCCACTACGTACCTCCGGCCACCTCAACGCCTCCCTTCTTCACCACGTCTGGCAGAACTCGACTTCACAGCAGGTATTCCCCCCTCCCTTTATTTCGTTTGCAAATTAGAAATCGATGGTTTTATTCTTTTTTAAATATGAAATCGATGTTTTTTCCCTTCCAAATCAGAAATCGATTTCCCCTTCTTATATTTGAAGTCGATGTGCTCTTATCTTGGTTGCAATTCGGAGCAATGTTTTTTTTTCTGATTTCTCTTGTTGGTTTGATGATTCCTCTAGATTTCTCGAGATTTCTTTCTGATGGTTTTGAGAATACGTTGAAAGTCCTGTACAGGGATAGAATGAAGGATGCAAGGGTAGCATCGACAAAGGCTACAAGAAAATTCGGGCATGTTATCATAGAGATGTGTAGTGGCGTTTGTGTAGGGTAAGATATGTAATACATTATTGCTTATTTTGTTGTATTTTATTTTGTATTGTAATTTTACATATATTTTTTCTTTTTTTACAAAAGTGGCAAAGGCATTGGCCCGTGTTCACTAAATCGTCATTCATGCTCTCCAATGGTAAAAAAAATCAATAGGTCTAGTGTTTTAAACTTGTAGTTGCACTCGGAATTTTTCATCCCAAATTCTGGTATAGTCTTTACAGAACAAGTCTTTAAGAATCGAATATTTGGAAAGCGAAGTTCCGATTCTTCTGAATTTTGAGTTTCGATTAGTGATGTTACTAATGTGGGAAGAGGAGGACGACAAGTACCACTCAAACTGAGGTAATTTCCAAATTCTGATTTGTGAATCATGCTTTCATTTTTTTTTTATTCTGAATTCGGATATAGTGATATTCTTTTGCGTGTTCTAATTAATTGGTTAGTGAATTCGGACATGTCCTTAATATTGATTTGTTATGATCATATAAAAGTCAAATTGATAACAAGGTGTATTTTTTTTGGTTTTTATTTTCCAGATTCTAGCTAATCAACTCTTTTCATTTATGATCAAGAAGTGGGGCTCAGTTTGGTTACTTGACATCCCTTGTATCAAAAGATTAGTTAGGAATAATGGATCTTGGGTTTTCTCTGAAACTAATTACTGACATCAACAACTTGGAGACATGTTTTGTAATAACAAATGCCTACATGAAGAAATCTGGGTGGATTGAGTAAGTACTTAATGTATCCCTTTCATATTTTGACGAGTATTCAATTGTTTTTTTAAGAAAAAATAAGTTGCATCCTAGATTTCTTTAATTGTTGTATGTAGAATCAAAATAAAATAAAATAAAATAAAATAAAATAAACTCAAAGGAGAATAAGGAGTAAAAAAAAGCAGAGCCAAGAAAAGTGAACAACTATTTCATATGTTTTATATTTTTGCTATTGAATTTTGTTGTCTGGCTTACCTTTATAAATTTCTTGTCAAATTTTTTATTTTAAGTGATAAAAATCAAATTTTTATATGTGAAAGAAAAACAAAAGTCAATCATATATATGGATGTCATTTTGGTTATTTTACATGCATAAGTTGAAATTGTCAAACATAGGGGCATTATTACCCATCTCTCCCGAGGCATGAAAAAGTAATGGAACGACCTTGGCGACAACAAGTGTAAAACATGCAACAAGCTATAATGTAAAGTACAATGCTATAATTGATCAAAGGCAAAGTCAAATGGATTTTCAAATTGAACAAATGTGAAATGGCATGGAATTGAAAGTGAAACGACTATTGGCGGCCTTTATGAGACAACTCAACCCGTCCAGTAATCCACCATGTAGTTCTTAATTATTGTCATGACAATATTGTAATGGTATTTTGAGTATTTAAATGTATGAAGGTTATGTTATTGACTATTTTAACGTTAATGGATGTAATGGTATTTGACTGTTATTATAATTATGTTTGTGGTTTTTTTTTCATTAATTTTGAGTAGAAGATTTGCATATGTTTAAAATTATAAATTTAACATAGCAGCAAACTTTTGTTGGAATTGTATTCAATGAAAACTCGCAAAAAAATAATAGAAAAATTTGTAGGAAATAAAATATTCTGTAGGTATTCTGTAGAAAATAAAATTTATTAAAGTTGGTAGGTATTTTCTAGGAAAATCATTTGGTAGGTATTTTTTAAGAAACGCAGTTGGTACGTATTCTGTAGGAAAATAATACAAAGGTATTTTGTAGGTGCTCCATAGCAAATAAACTCGTAGGTACTCTATAGTAAACGTGTTCTGTAGGTGTTCCGGTGTTCCGAAAGTAAATTTGTAACAGAATATTCCGTAGGAAATGCATAGGAAAGTTTGGATGTAATTTGTAGGAAAATATTACCCACGAGGGTTTTTCCTACAATACATTTTTTGTAGGAATTCTGTAGGTAACGGCTTTCTCCTACGGATTTCCTATGAATATTGTCGTAGGTTATTCCCTGGTTTTCTAGTAGTGTCTACTTCTTCCTCCGACTCATCCTCTAGGATCTCTTCAGGATCCTCCACGATCCATCCTTCGTTCCCCTGGTTGGGGAAATAAGGATCTCGAGGGTGGTGAAAACCTGCCATGGCATCTGTAAGAGAATATAAGCACAATAGGACATATGAAAGATTCAAAAAATTTTAAAATACTCCTATAGTATTTTATATCTTTATGTTTTGTTCTTAGATCCTTTTTGTTTAAAGTTGGTAAGTTTTAGATTTGTTGTCCACCTCGACCACTCCTAAACGCATGTTGGTCATATCTCGAATAAATATAGTCGATCAAACTATATTTATTCTAGATATGATTACATAACTATCTAAGTTTAATCGCGATGTCCAACTCTTCGAAACACTTCTTATTATGACATTATTTTCTAATATGCATGTATGTATGTACACTTTTTATAAAATACTTATATTGTTAAAATATACTTTAGTCAGAGTGCTTTAGTCCCGATAATTATATATGACTTAAAAGAAATTAAATTTTTACTAAATATCCTTACAGGTATAGTTACAAAAATATTTACAGCTTAAATTTTTACTAAGACTAGTACCAACTGAAAAGAAATCAAATTGCTTCCTGGTCCTAATCCAGGACATCATTTATAGAAAACTAATTATCCTTACAGCTAAGATATAATAGCTTAGTGTAAACAGTAGGGTCACATATAATTAAGAACCTATAGACTTAGAGTGCGTGATTCCGTCTTATTTCTTGTTCCTTGTCTGGTTGTGGATTTAGGGCAGAGTCACTCAGTCTACTGTCTTCTTAGCCTTAATAATATATGACTTGAAGACAACAAGCTACTATAGATGGACCTGGTGGGGATCATAATATTAAGTATCAATGCCATCCATCGGAACACTACTACTGTTAGTACTCGCTTAATGCAGTACAAAATGCTTGTGGTAGCAATAACAATGATAAAATTGAAAGCACTAGAAACGTACACAATGCATGCAATGTCTCTCTAATAAACACTCCTTACGAACCAACTTCACATTTGTGTCAATAAGAAGTTTCGAGGACGTCATCCGACCTGGATTGGGTTGGTCGTCATCATACCAATCACGCGTACTACCGAATGACCCTTCGCTCTAACCGACTGACCAACAAAACTCTCATCACTCTTAACGACAAACCCGACACTGACCACAAAATCATCTCTCGTTTCAAACCTCCGAAGTACTGATGCAAGGAGTACCACACCTTATATAACTTTCCCGAAGTACTGCCGTAGACCTTTCGAGAATACCACGCGTGTAGCAAGTCAAATTCAAGCACAGAGGCTAGGGACAAATACGGTTAATCTACCAAAGTGAAGGGTATACACGAGGGTGGTATATAATTAAGATTTTACGGACTTAGGATGTGTGTTTCCACCCTATCTCATGTTCCTTGTCTGGTTGTGGACATGGGGCAGGGTTACCCATCCGACCTTCTAGTCATTCTTAATTATATGCAACATGTATACACAAGGCAATGATAGATAAATCAGGTATGATTCCTATCATCAACTTTAGGACAAAAGCTACCTAGGACTACATGTGAGCATTCCACCATTCGGATGAGCATAGACACGTAAATCGAACCCATATGCTCCCTACCAATTGAAACAGCAGACGCAATAGTGAAGATCCGCTAGAATGCCAAGAGAGGATCAAAATTCACTTGGGAACATCAAGATCATATGGAACAGAGCTCACTCCCTAGTTCATGAGTAACCATTTAGGATTCGAATTTCGGGAGGAAAATTCTGTAACAACCCGAAATTTTCGTACCACTTCTTGTAACTCTTTCGTAGATCAATTCAAGCAACCAATTGTCATTTCCAAATTCAATTCCGATTTTTTCGTTTAATTAAGTCATTAACTTGTTCGTATCTAAAATAACTTAATGGGTGTCTTAATACATTTAGAAATCATTTTAACACCCCATATTAGTGATCGGAATATTTCTAGAATTTACCATATCGGGTTACGACAACTTAATCGGGTACGAACAAAAGCCTCGCCTAACGTTGGTATCGGGTAGAATTCCTCTGTGTCCAAAACTTAGACACTATATAATGTGTTTTAAGCATTCATTTTAAGCCTTTGGCTTCATCTCACTACTCTCTCTCTCTCTAACCTCTCTCCTCACTCTAAATTAAGGTCCAAAATCAAAGATTTAAGGCTCCAAATCATAGAGGTAACCTTCCTAGCTTGTTATTTAACCTCTTAGGCCTTCAAATCCAAGTTCAAACTGAAATTTAGGACCTGGAACATGTGTTTACGGCCAAGGATGAAGCTTGGGCCGTAAACACACAATAATAGGGTTTTTGAGCCATTTAACCCTTCCAAATCATTGTTGGGACTTAGATACGACTTTAAGGCTTACAAACCTAGACTTGGAAAACATTAAACATGCATTTTGAGGAAAAAACAAGAGTTTACGGCCAAGGAATGTACTTGGGCCATAAACTCCTCAAACATTGGGATAAACTCATTTTTACATGCTAGAATGCCTTGAAACTTAACCAATGGCCTTGTGGTAAATCCTAGAACCATCTAAAAATAGTTTGGGGACCTTAAACACATCAAATACCCTACATATGAGAGTTTACGGCCATAGAATATCTCTTGGGCCGTAAACTCCTAAAAGTACGTTAAATGGTGCCCTAAATCCATAACAAGGCTTGAAAATTAACTAGAATCACATGTGATTGTCCTTTGTAACTCAAATTAATCATTCTTGACCATGGGTGAGTTTACGGCCGTAAACTCCAAGTTTAGGGCCGTAAACTCCCTTCTAGGTGGTATAAATTCATTTAATCAATTCCAAGGCATTTTAGAAATTCATTCCAACAATCCCCATGTCCAAACAAGCCATTAAACCCTCAAAACCACACCCACATGAGTTCACGGCCGTGAACTCATGTATGTATGTGTTAAGTGGTTGTAAACTCACTTAAATGTTTACTCTTGGGGAGTAAACTCAAGTCCCAAGTCCCTAGTACCAATACACGTCCGTAGATGTCACCCGGGTCACACCAAACGCTCGTTTTGAGGTGTTTAACCTCATTGGAGTGTAATGTTCCATATAATTAGTGAATGTATCCCTAATTGAATATATATGGACATTATTTCATTTTACATAGGGACATTGCGAGTAATCAAACCACGAACCAACGTCTAGTGTACGAAACTGTCACATTTCCGAGTTCGGTGAGTTCATACCCCTACCCTTTTTCACTGTTTTCACTGTTTTCAGGGGGGAACACAAGCAAAGTACAAGGGATTACTTGTACTCAAAACATGTTTTCAAATGTGTGTTTCACATTATTATATGATTTTAACACTGATTACTACAACTGATAACCGCTTGAACATGCAGATCACGTAACATATATTTGTGAAATGGGTTTTAAACTGCTATGTTTTACATATATTTCACAAATGGTTTTCCACATTTTATCAGTTAAAAGCATGGTATCAGAACATTTGAACATAATACCTGTACACTGTTTTGTCCCTGGTAACACTCCACATATATACGCGAGTGGAGGACTATCATATTATTACTAGTAAATTTGTTAATCCTGTATGATTGGAGACACGTCCTCGGTGAACACTCCACAGAGATACACGAGTGGGGGACTACACCCGTAACCAGAGTCTCTGGGATTTAGAGAGCATGACTTGAGTGTATAGATCTATATGGGGCTGACTACCCCACACCTGGCTACTAGCTACAGCCGAACCGAAATGGTTCAAGGGTGACGAAAGTCATAAGTATGTGGACTACTTATTGCCACAGGTTTAGTCCATCGTATGGTTATGGAACTCGCAATTAGGATAACCGAGATTTACTTATAGTAATAAGGACCAACTTAATACATCTTTCACATACGGTAAGCTACATTCAGGAAAGTATGGGACGTTCCTGGGAAACCTTGTACATAACCAGGTCTAACAGGAATACATCTATTACATATGGTAGCAAACATTCAGGAAAGTATGGGACTTTCCTGGGAAAAACATTTACATAACCGGAAAGGATAACAAATCGGATAACTTTACATCTTTCACAATTGATAACACAATTAGGAAAGTATGGGACTTTCCTGGGAATACATTAGTATATAACCAGAACAGTACGTCAAACCAGATAACCTAACTTTACATTTTCACAAAAGGTAAACATGTTTTCAGTGTACAACTCTACTTTACATGTTGACAAACGATAAACAACCTTTTTAAGAAAATATGGGATTTTCTTGCTGTGCGTAACATTTCAAAAACGGGAAGGAAACTTGAACAATCTCACAAACAAAAACCGCTTATGAACTCACCAGCGTTATGCTGATTTTCAAACCGCTTGTGTTCTCAGGTCAGCGTTAGAACAGGTACCCGAAGATCCTTTTTTCTTGAAGACGAAGTACTCAGAAGACACGTTTCATTTTGTTCACATATATATATATATATATATATATATATATATATATATATATATATATATATATATGTATTCTATGTATCACAACTGTACAACCTTACTTTTGAAACAATTGTAAAACTTTTCTTTATGTAATGTAGTGGTTGTTTTACTTTACTTACTATGTGCATTGGATTTGATACTCAACGTGGAGTCAACCCCGGAAATGTTTCCGCCTTCGGTTTTCGGGGTGTGACAGATTGGTATCAGAGCCCTTGTTTATAGTGAATGAAGTATACTAAACCTTACATGGTATAAAACTATAAACACTAAAGGGCCTAAGTGCTCTGAATTAAAAGTATCTTCAAACTACAAGTATTTTCATAAGTATACAAGTATACCGAATCGTCGTGATAGTAACCACAAGTAGAACAGAACATAAGTAATTGGGTGTTGTGTACTACGGTTAAACCTGGGCAGTTATGTAGTCGTGTCTAGGGTCAATATAGCCTAGCCAACTATATTCATTCGAGACATGGCCAACATATGCTTGGGAGTGACTGTGGTGTGCCACATGCCTAAAACTTACCCTAATATCCCAAACATCGAACCAGTGTCGTAATCAAATCGTGAAATACTATGGGAGTATTTCTCGATCCAATCCTCTGTAGAAATCATTATTCGAGTGGCGTTTTGTGATCATTCTTAGCAATAAATTATCTGTTTTAATAACTCTTTCCTGCTTTATCGCTTATTCGGAACATATAACTGCCATATCTATTGATTCAATGTAGAGGACTTACCATCCTCTCTCTTTCTTGATCTTATTAGATCAAGATGCCTCCCAGAAAGAGACCCAGCTCAAAGAACAACAAAAATCCTTCTTCGCCACCACCTCCTCCTCAATTTGATCTTGCATCGCTTCAAACAGTTCTGACTGCTGCAATGGTGGTAGCCATGTCACAGATGAACCCTGGTGGTTCAGGGAGTGGTCCCCAATCCCAGAACCCCGAAGTTAGCCCGGGACACCAAAAAGGGGGTTCCTATAAGGATTTCATGAATGCGAAACCAACATCATTCAATGGCGCTGGAGGTGTCATTTCCTTGTCTTGATGGTTCGAGAAAATCGAATCCATCTTCGAAATCTGTGCCTGCGCGGAATCTGATAAGGTCAAATTCGCAGCCTATACCTTCGTTGATAAAGCCTTGACTTGGTGGAATGGCCGAGTCAAATCTCTGACCCTACCCGTAGCCAATGCCATGGGATGGGAAGCCATGAAAGAGCTCCTCATAGCAGAGTACTGTCCCCGTGGTGAAATGCAGAAACTAGAGCACGAGCTCTGGAACCTGAAGATGAAAGGTTCCGACATTGCTGCGTACACTTCCCGATTCGATGATCTCGCACTTCTCTGCCCGGGATTAGTCACTCCTGGAAACAAAAAGATTGAAAGGTTCATTTAGGGGTTATCCCAACCGACAAAGAGTCATGTCTTGGCTGCTCGTCCGGATACCTATGATAGCGCCAAGACTTTAGCCCAAACCCTGATTGATCACAACGATGATGTTAAGGAAATCACTACCACTTCTGAGCCGACCCAAAGGAGTGGTGAAAAGAGAAAATTCTGGAAGAAGAAGAAGGGTCAATCTTCTCAAGGATCTTCCAAGAAACAACAGACTGTAGTAGTCCATGCTGCTACTACCCCTGTTGCTGCTGCTTCTGTTGTGGGATCCACAGCTCCAACTCCTACCAGTAGATATGTTGGTAATCTTCCTCTGTGTGACAAGTGCAAATACCATCACAATCCTGGTCCCTGCCGAGAACTATCTTGTACCAACTGTGGTAAGAAAGGGCACACAGTTCGATTCTGCAAAACTCCGACCCAATCGACCAACCAATCATCTGGAGCAGGTGTTAGTCAAGCTTGCTACAACCGTGGAGAGGTTGGGCACTTTAAAAGGAACTGTCCCAAAAAGTTAACTGCTGATAACACCGGAAGGGTTGAAACCATGGGACGGGAGGAAGCAGTCGCCGATCCCACTATTGTTTCGGGTACGTTCCTTCTCGACAACTCATATGCTAGTATTCTTTTCAATTCAGATGCTGAAAGGAGTTTTGTTAGTCATGCGTTCAAACATAACTTAAAACATAATCCTCAACCACTAACTGAAACGTTTACCGTCGAGATGGCTAATGGTGAGAAAGAAAGCGCTAACGATGTATTCATAGGTTGTACACTTACCCTAAATGATCACTCATTTCCTATAGATCTCACGCCAGTCTCCATTAAGAGTTTTGATGTTATCATTGGCATGGATTGGTTGAGTCCCAATCATGCTGATATCCTTTGTTTCGAAAAAGCCATCCGTCTCAATCTTCCCTTGGATCAAACTCTCGTAATCTATGGCGATAAACCCAGTTCCAATCTTCATATCATTTCTTGCATCAAAGCTCGAAAGCTCCTACGAAAGGAGTGCATTTCATTCTTAGCCCATGTAATCAACGAGAAACAAGAAGTTAAAGACCTCATGAGCATCCCCGAAGTCTGTAACTTTCCTGATGTGTTTCCCGAAGAGCTTCCAGGAACTCCTCCCGAGCGTCAGGTCGAGTTTCGTATTGACCTAATTCCTGGAGCTACCCCCGTAGCAAAGTCTCCATATTGCTTAGCTCCAACAGAAATGCAGGAGTTATACAGTCAACTCAATGAGTTACTCAGTAAAGGATTCATTAGACCGAGTTCCTCACCCTGGGGAGCTCCGGTACTATTTGTGAAGAAGAAAGATGGATCCTTTCGGATGTGTATCGACTACTGTGAGCTGAACAAGTTGACCGTTAAGAACCGATATCCTCTTCCGCGAATAGATGACCTCTTCGATCAACTCCAAGGAGCCAGCTATTTATCAAAGATAGACCTACGGTCAGGGTACCATCAGTTACGAGTTCAGGAGAATGATGTTTCCAAAACAGCTTTCCGGACTCGGTATGGACCCTACGAATTCGTAGTGATGTCCTTCGGTCTAACCAATACATCGGCTGTCTTCATGGATCTAATGAACCGAGTGTGCCGTCCCTTCCTAGACAAGTTCGTCATCGTGTTCATTGACGACATCCTCGTCTACTCCCGAAGCGAAGAAGACCACAAACAACACTTGAGGTTAGTGTTGGAGACCCTTAGATCCGAGAAGCTGTACGCGAAATTCTCCAAGTGTGAATTCTGGATACGGAAGGTAACTTTCCTCGGTCACGTGATAAGCGAGGAGGGTATTCACGTGGAACCTTCCAAGATTAAAGCGATATAGAATTGGTCGGCACCGAAGACACCCACAGAAATTCGTCAGTTTTTGGGTCTCGCCGGCTATTATCGAAGATTCATCTAGAATTTTTCCAAACTCGCCAAACCCTTAACCACTCTAACACAGAATGGTGTACCCTTTTGTTGGAGTGATAAACAAGAAATTGCATTCCAAACATTGAAGAGAGCCTTATGCAGTGCGCCTATTCTGTCCCTGCCCGAAGGGACAGAGGACTTCGTTGTCTACTGCGATGCGTCTAATCAAGGTTTAGGTTGTGTTCTTATGCAAAGAGGAAAAGTGATTGCTTATGCCTCAAGACAACTGAAAGCACACGAGGTCAACTATACCACACATGACTTGGAACTAGGAGCCGTAGTCTTTGCATTGAAGATTTGGAGACATTATCTCTACGGAACCAAGTGCACGATCTTCACTGATCACAAGAGCCTGCAGCACATCTTTGACCAGAAAGACTTGAACATGAGGCAACGGCGATGGGTAGAACTACTCAGTGACTATGTGTGTGAAATCCGTTACCACCCCGGCAAGGCCAATGTGGTAGCAGATGCCCTTAGCCGAAAGGAAAGTGCAGGCCACGAAGTGAAGAACCAGACGATGACTACCCATTCCAACTTACCCATGCAAATCCAAGAAGCCCAGTTGGAAGCCCTCAAACCCGAGAACGTGTTGATCGAAACTTTGACGGGAATGGATAAGAAACTTGAGATTAGAAGTGATGGAGTCTATTGTTTCATGGATCGGATCTGGATTCCAAAGTCTGGAGTATTCAGAGAAATTGTCATGGAGGAGGCACACAAAACCAAATACTCCGTTCACCCAGGTTCGGACAAGATGTACCTGGATCTCATGAAACAATAATGGTGGCCAAACATGAAAGCTGAGATAGCTACATTCGTAGGCAAGTGTCTGACTTGCGCCAAGGTTAAAGTTGAGCACCATAAACCCCCGGGTTTGCTACAACAGCCCGAGATCCCCGAATGGAAATGGAAGATGATTACCATGGACTTCATCACCAAACTGCCCAAGTGTCCTAGTGGGTACGATACCATTTGGGTAATTGTCGATCGTTTGACAAAATCCGCTCACTTCATTCTGGTCAAAGAATCATACAAAATGGAAAGACTCGCGCGAACCTACATCCAAGAGGTAGTTCGACTGCACGGTGTACCTGTATCTATTATCTCTGATCGAGATAGCAGATTTACCTCCAGATTCTGGCAGTCCCTTCAGAAATCCCTTGGAACCAAACTAGATATGAGCACGACGTATCATCCTCAGACCGATGGACAGAGTGAGAGAACAATCCAAACCCTGGAGGACATGCTTAGGGCATGTGTCATTGACTTTGGAAAGTCGTGGGAGACACATCTGTCCTTGATCGAATTCTCATACAACAACAGTTACCATACCAGTATTAGGGCTACTCCGTTTGAAGCCCTATACGGTCGTAAGTGCAGATCCCCTCTGTGCTGGGCCGAGGTGGGGGATACACAGTTAGCCAGGAGTCGAGTCCCCGACAGTGCTCTCACTGGTCTTGAAATCATCCGTGAAACCACCGAAAAGATCATTCAAATCCGTAACCGACTGAAAGCTTCACCTGATCGCCAGAAGAGTTACACTGATAACCATCGGAAACCTCTAGAATTCCAGGTTGGAGACCGTGTCCTGTTGAAAGTCTCACCCTGGAAAGGCACTGTACGTTTTGGTAAACATGGAAAACTTAACCCTAGATACATTGGACCCTTCGAGATCCTCTCCAGGATCGGTCCGGTTACCTATAAATTTCGTTTACCTCACGAACTCAGTAACATTCATCCTGTCTTCCATGTTTCAAATCTCAAAAAGTGCGTATCTGATGAAACCCTAGCGATTCCCATAGATGAGATCGAGATCAATGAAAACCTCAACTTTGTGTAGGAACCGATCGAAATCATGGATCGAGAAGTCAAACGTACAAAGCTAAGTCGCATCCCGTTAGTGAAGGTTCACTGGAATGCCAAGCGGGGACCGGAATTCACTTGGGAGCGGTAAGACTCAATGAAACAAAAGTATCCACAACTCTTTCCAAATCCATGATTTGTATCTTGTCTCGTGTTTTAACTTTGAATTTCGGGATGAAATTCCCTCTAACAGGGGGGATCGATAATGTAACAACCCGAAATTTCCGTACCACTTGTTGTAACTCTTTCGTAGATCAATTCAAGCAACCAATCGTCGTTTCCAAATTCGATTCCGATTTTCTCGTTTAATTAAGTCATTAACTTGTTCGTATCTAAAATGACTTAATGGGTGTCTTAATACATTTAGAAATCATTTTAACACCCCATATTAGTGATCAGAATATTTCTAGAATTTACCATATCGGGTTACGCCAACTTAATCGGGTACGAACAAAAGCCTCGCCTAACGTCGGTATCGGGTAGAATTCCTACGTGTCCCAAACTTAGACACTATATAATATGTTTTAAGCATTCATTTGAAGCCTTTGGCTTCATCTCACTACTCTCTCTCTCTCTCTCTCTAACCTCTCTCCTCACTCTAAATTAAGGTCCAAAATCAAAGATTTAAGCCTCCAAATCATAGAGGTAACCTTCCTAGCTTGTTATTTAACCTCTTAGGCCTTCAAATCCGAGTTCAAACTGAAATTTAGGACCTGGAACATGTGTTTACGGCCAAGGATGAAGCTTGGGCCGTAAACACACAATAATAGGGTTTTTGAGCCATTTAACCCTTCCAAATCATTGTTGGGACTTAGATACGAATTTCAGGCTTACAAACCTGGACATGGAAAACATTAAACATGCATTTTGAGGGAAAAACAAGAGTTTATGGCCAAGGCATGTGCTTGGGCCATAAACTCCTCAAACATGGGGATAAACTCATTTTTACATGCTAGAATGCCTTGAAACTTAACCAATAGCCTTGCGGTAAATCCTAGAACCATCGAAAAATAGTTTGGGGACCTTAAACACATCAAATACCCTACATATGAGAGTTTAATGCCATAGAATACCTCTTGGGCCATAAACTCCTAAAAGTATGTTAAATGGTGCCTTAAATCCATAACAAGGCTTGGAAAATTAACTAGAATCACATGTGATTGTCCTTTGTAACTCAAATTAATCATTCTTGACCATGGGTGAGTTTACGGCCGTAAACTCCAAGTTTAGGGCCGTAAACTCCCTTCTAAGTGGTATAAATTCATTTAATCAATTCCAAGGCATTTTAGAAATTCATTCCAACAATCCCCATGTCCAAACAAGCCATTAAACCCTCATAACCACACCCACATGAGTTCACGTCCGTGAACTCATGTATGTATGTGTTAAGTGGTTGTAAACTCACTTAAATGTTTACTCTTGGGGAGTAAACTCAATTCCCAAGTCCCTAGTACTAATACACGTCCGTAGATGTCACCCAGGTCACTCCAAACGCTCGTTTTGAGGTGTTTAACCTCATTGGAGTGTAATGTTCCATATAATTAGTGAATGTATCCCTAATTGAATATATATGGACATTATTTCATTTTACATAGGGACATTGCGAGTAATCAAACCCCAAACCAACGTCTAGTGTCTGAAACCATCGCATTTCCGAGTTTGGTGAGTTCATACCCCTAACCTTTTTCACTGTTTTCATTGTTTTCAGGGGGGAACACAAGCAAAGTACAAGGGATTACTTGTACTCAAAACATGTTTTCAAATGTGTGTTTCACATTATTATATGCTTTTAACACTGATTACTACAACTAATAACCGCTTGAACATGCAGATCACATAACATATATTTGTGAAATGGGTTTTAAACTGCTATGTTTTACATATATTTCACAAATGGTTTTCCACATTTTATCGGTTAAAAGCATGGTATCAGAACATTTTAACATAATACCTGTACACTGTTTTGTCCCTGGTAACACTCCACATATATACGCGAGTGGAGGACTATCATATTATTACTAGTAAATTTGTTAATCCTGTATGATTGGAGACACGTCCTCGGCGAACACTCCACAGAGATACGCGAGTGGGGGACTACACCCGTAACCAGAATCTCTGGGATTTAGAGAGCATGACTTGAGTGTATAGATCTATATGGGGCTGACTACCCCACACCTGGCTACTAGCTACAGCCGAACCGAAATGGTTCAAGGGTGACGAAAGTCATAAGTATGTGGACTACTTATTGCCACAGGTTTAGTCCATCGTATGGTTATGGAACTCGCAATTAGGATAACAGAGATTTACTTATAGTAATAAGGAACAACTTAATACATCTTTCACATATGGTAACCTACATTCAGGAAAGTATGGGACTTTCCTGGGAAACCTTGTACATAACCAGGTCTAATAGGAATACATCTTTTACATATGGTAGCAAACATTCAGGAAAGTATGGGACTTTCCTGGGGAAAACATTTACTTAACCGGAAAGGATAACAAATCGAATAACTTTACATCTTTCACAATTGATAACAAAATTAGGAAAGTATGGGACTTTCCTGGGAATACATTAGTACATAACCAGAACAGTACGTCAAACCAGATAACCTAACTTTACATTTTCACAAAAGGTAAACATGTTTTCAGTGTACAACTCTACTTTACATGTTGACAAACGATAACCAACCTTTTTAAGAAAATATGGGATTTTCTTGCTGTGCGTAACATTTCAAAAACGGGAAGGAAACTTGAACAATCTCACAAACAAAAACCGCTTATGAACTCACCAGCGTTATGCTGATTTTCAAACCGCTTGTGTTCTCAGGTCAGCGTTAGAACAGGTACCCGAAGATCCTTTTTGCTTGAAGACGGAGTACTCAGAAGACCCGTTTCATTTTGTTCATATATATATATATATATATATATATATATATATATATATATATATATATATATATATATATATATACACTATGCATCACAACTGTACAACTTTACTTTTGAAACAATTGTAAAACTTTTCTTTATGTAATGTAATGGTTGTTTTACTTTACTTACTATGTGATTGGATTTGATACTCAACGTGGAGTCAACCCCGGAAATGTTTCCGCTTTCGGTTTTCGGGGTGTGACAAATTCCCTCTAATGGGAGGATGATGTCACAACCCAAAAATTTTCGACCCAACGAAGCTTAAACCCTAACCAAACGCATGTGAACTACATTGCAGTCCTTGTTGCATTGTACCCTCTATAGCCTTAGGGCTTGTTTATCGATCTAACAAAGAAGTATGGAATGAAACCTAAACAAATTCAAGGTAGAATAAATGAACATAGGTTGAAAGACTAAGGGTTTAATACATAAATATAAACATTAAATGAGTTTTCACCCAAAGTAATAAATGGATGATAAGCCCAAGCCTTGGTTGAAAGACTAAGGGTTTAAAACATAAATATAACCATTAAATGAGTTTTCACCCAAACGGCCAAGAATGAATCATAAATGTAGTTTACGGTTTGGAAATGATGATCAAAGGGGTTCACGGCCAAGTTATGACCGTGAACATCTCCCAAGGCCCATTTAGGGGCGAAAACCCCATGGAGTGAACCGAAAACACATAAAGCCCAAGCCTTTTAAGGCCGTAAACACCTCCATATATATATATATATATATATATATATATATATATATATATATATATATATATATATATATATATATATATGCAGCCGTGAACCAATTCATTTCTCACATTTTCCTTTTGTGAACCCTCCCATTTTTCTCTTAACTATCATCCGAGAACACCCCTTTTTCTCTCAATATTCAAGAGTTTACGTACATATTTCCTTTAAATCATCATATTCCTACCAAGAACATTAAACCATATCTTCAAATCTTCATAATATCCCAAGAACACACCGTAAACTCATCAAGTCAACTGAAAACTCTGTTTTTCAAATGTGAACCCATTTCAACATTTCCAATTAATTCCATATAATTATTGTAAGTCTTTCTTACATAATTAAAGTTTTGCCTAATACTTTAATTACTAATTACGATATTATTTAATTTATTATTTAAATTAATATCTTATTAATTTAAATACGACGTCGGGGATAATTATTTTAGGATACGACTGATGTCACGTATTCTTATCCGAGGATTACTGTTAGCACTTCACAACTTGACCGAGCACACACATTCGAGGTGAGTTCATACCCCCCCATATTTTTGCAAGCTTTTTCAATGTTTTAGGATGTGGGGTTGGCCGGGGGGGGGGGGGGGGATACAAGTAAAACACAAGTGACCTTGTGTTTAAAAATATAACTTTGTTTATTATTTTTTCTTTCCGTTAACATGCATATGAATGTAAAACTTACAAAATACGCAAAACACCATTACGGTTAAACTACAAAATATTTTAAGTCCCAACGATTTTTACGTCAAAGGAAACAAATGAACTGGTTTACAAACTTATAAACTATAATCGGTATAGTTTATGGAACAAAGGAAACTATTTTACATGTTCAGATTTTAACAAGGAAAACAAACTTATAAACTATGATACTTATAGTTTATGGAACAAAAGGAACTATTTTACAGGCTAGATCATAATACGATCAGACTATATTAGGTATAGTTTATGGAACGATATCTTGATAATGGAGGACTATACGATCCCTTATCTAAAGGACATTTCATTGACTAGGTCAGAGTTTGACAGCGGCTTTTAAAAGCTACGATTGTTAATCGGATTTTGAAGTTACATTGGCAGTTATAGTTATTAGACTTATCCAAGAGGGAGACTGTTGGATTAGGTGTCTAAGCCCATAAATATAAATGGGATGTACTTGACCCAATAGTAGCATGGTCCTTTTGGGTTTCCTTCACACTGGTAAGTAGACATGATGATTGTTGAGGAGAGAGGTTGATTTATTATTAAGAATAATAAATTCGGGCATAAATATGATTTACTAATATATTATATGAATAATATATTAATTTGGAATCATATTATTAATTAGTATTTAATCAGAAATTAATTTGGAATTAATTTTGGGATTAAAGGAACTGATTAAAAGTACAGGGTTTTTTCCGTAATTATTTTATAGTTGAGGCTTTGGGCCATTGGATCACCCTTATTAGGGTTAGGCCGAAAATTCTAGAATGATCTAGGAGTTTTCATCCAAGGCCTAATGCAAGGAGGTCGATGGACTTGCTTAGGCCCTAAGCTAAGGGATTATGGTTTCCACCCTAAAACCTTAGCTGGCCTCAAGTATAAATAGACCCCCTAGGCTTAAGAATTCATCCTACCCTTATAGAAACCCTAGAAAGGATGATTTCTAGAGCAAGTTGCATTTTCTCCTCTCTCTAATCTTCATGCTTTCACTCTTGTGTGTTTGTGAGCCATTAGTGGTACTACATTTGTGGTACTTGTTCTCAAGAGCAAAGGAACTTCAAGATTTAGTTGTTATTACTATATAGCAACATAGGTATGTATTCTAATCCCTTTTGTTTGTGATTTTTGAAATATTAGATGCATTCTAGGGTTTCCTTTTGTGTTCATTTGTTGTTTGTCTAATAGTGAGAACATAAATCCAAACTAGGGTTCCATGCACACATAATGTTGTTTGTATAAAACCCAATAGTTGTCAAAACTAGAGTGTCGACCTTAATTTTTACCTTTAACAACAACTTAAGTACTTGCAGTAGGGTCGATTTGTTGTATTCACAATAATAATACAAAATATAGAAGGTATATATATATATATATATATATATATATATATATATATATATATATATATATATATATATATATATATATTGTCACACCCCGAAAACCGAAGGCGGAAACATTTTCGGGGTTGACTCCACGTTGAGTATCAAATCCAATGCACATAGTAAGTAAAGTAAAACAACCAATACATTACATAAGAAAAGTTTTACAGTTGTTTCAAAAGTAAAATTTGTACAGTTGTGATACATAATATATATATATATATATGAACAAAATGAAACGGGTCTTCATGTACTCCGTCTTCTGACCAAAAAGGGATCTTCAGGTACCTATTCTAACGCTGATGTAACAGTCGGATTTTATCAGGTATCTTGTTTATTATATTTTGTTGATTTGAGAGGGGACTCGGCGAGTTGGAGCTTAGACTCGCCGAGTAGGGACGCGGATCTGGACGCAGGATCGCGCCTGGACTCGGCGAGTCAGCGCTGTGTAATGAAACCCTAATTTCTCGGGTTTGAGACTTATTTAAAGGGCCTAATGCCCATCATTTGTGCTCACCAGCCCCTTGAGTGAAACCCTAATCGAGTGTGAGCATTTGGAGCTAAGTAGGAGGCCATTATTGACCTTGGAGGTGCCATTGTTGCAGGGAAGGAGAAGAGCTAGCCAAGGGAAAGCAAGAGGAGCCACTTATGTGGGTTTGGAGTCCAGAGCATCACTTTTGTGGTAATAAATCCGAGTTACCTTCTTGTTTGTTGTTGTTTATCTAGATTTAGGGTTTGTTGAACCCTTTTATGGCAAGATTTAGTGTTCTCTTGGTCCCTTATGGGGTTGGAACCATAGATCTGGACCCTTAGAGGTCCAGAGTGTCCCTTTACCCAAGCTTTTTAGGGATCAATGGAGGCTTTGGATTGGAATCCTCATGCCTTAGGTCAAAAAGTCCATTTATGAGCTATAGGGTGTGTTATGAGCACCAAGATAGGAGCTTTACGTGATGAATCAGTCGAGGGAGGCCAGATCTACAGTTTTTGGAAGCAGATCTGACTATAGAAGCAAGTTGGAGTGGTTGCATGGCATGGACTCGTCGAGTCTGTTCATCCGACTTGGCGAGTAGCTTGAAGATTGCCTTGGGACTGCTCTGCGAGTGGTCCAAATCGAGTCATGGGTAGACTCAGTGAGTCAGGGTGAGTTGGAGAGGGATGATGAGTGGACTGAGTTAAACTTGGACACACCGAGTCGTCCTTGAGACTCGGCGAGTTGAGTCGGGGTGGCCCCCGCGATTCATTCAGGTGAAACTCGTCGAGTAAAGGGGGGATACTCAACGTGTAGTAAGGGGATTTCAGAGGGTTGGTGAAAACATCTAGACTCGCCGAGTCGCCATGGTACTCGCCGAGTCCAGTCAGAGTTGACCGTTGACCGTTGACCAGAGTTGACCTGTGTTGACTTCTTATGGATAGTCAACCTTAGAGATATAAAGTGTTAATTAGAAACATATAATGTTATAGGAGGATTAGAGCTCGGAGGATCGAGCACGAGGGATTTCCAGGATTCGTGAGATACCGAGATACGCGAGGTGAGTCTTCTCACTATACTATATTACCTTGAGTAGGTAACCAGAGTTATGTGATAGAGTATTTGTATGCTATGTATGTTATGTGTTGTACTGCATTATTTCTATGTGATTTATGTAGTGCATGTTTATCAGAGCTAGAACCTGAGGGTTCACAGAGTTTGGGTGCACGGACCCACAGAGTTATAGCCTCGAGTGGCTAATATGTGTTATTTGTGGTATTTTGGGGAACTCACTAAGCCTTGTGCTTACAGTGTTTGATGTTGTTGTTTCAGGTACTAGTGACGACCGCGGGAATGCGCCGGCTTGATCCGTACACACACAGTCGGAGTTTTTACATTGTGATCTTGGGATTTTGTATTAACCTAAATTGGATAACTAATATGGTTGTTTGATGAATATTAATCAAATTATGTTTATAAGAAAATTGAAAAAAAAATGTTTTGAAATTTACGGTGTTACAATTTGGTATCAGAGCCTTGGTTTGAGGGATTCGGGTACACCTTCGGGAGTATTTGAACTCAAACTGAGGAAATGGAAAGATATTTTCAAAAGAAAACCTAACTTTTCTAAGAGTAAAAGATTTTCTTGAAAAAGAAACAAATTCCAGGAAGAAACGTGTGTACGATCAGTCAACGCCTGAACGGTGAATTCCCAAAATACCTTTATATTACGTGATATTAATATTGATATGATGTATCTGCATGCTAGAGTAGGCTAGGTATTGCTGATAGGACTAGAGTGGCCTGATTTGTGATGCCTTAGCCTAGGGAGGGGTGAGCTGCTATGAGATGCTGAGAGTGAGTAGGTAGCAGCAAGGGGTTTATGAGAGATCTATTAGTGAGTGGTCTACGCATGATAGAGTACTTGGGAATTGGGATCTGAAGAGGAAGGTTTGGGGTGTGTACTGGGACGGTGTGGACAGTAGTATTAGGCCCGTACTACTGAAAGCACCGGGGCAGTACACAGTCCAAATAAGAATCTTGGGATACCAAGAATCAAGGAGGGGTGGATTGTCGAGTGTAAGAATGTTCGAGTGAATTCTAATTTATCGCATGTTGTATTTCAGAGGTTGATCATGGTGAGGACACGTCATATGCCGGAGGGTGTCGGAGCTAGTGATGAGGAGATTCGACAGATCATTCATGAGGAGGTGGTTGCGATCATCAGAGCTGAGATACCAGAGATGTTTGGGTCTATTAAGACCGCGCTGATTGAGACATTTGACGAGCGTTATGCTGCTCTTTCTGAGGCTGCTGTTGCAGCGGCTACCGCAGCGATCGCTGCGGCGAGACCCCAGGGAGGTGATGCGTCACTGTTTCGGGAGTTCAGCAACACCAAACCATCAAAGTTTGATGGTACACAGGATCCGGTGGCAGCTATGAGGTGGATATCTGATATGGAGGGGTGCTTCTTCACTTGCTCATCCCCTGAGCATCTGAAGGTTCGGTTCGCGCTGAACCAGCTTCGCTTGGGAGCGAAGGACTGGTGGAAGTTTGTGACGGTGCATTTCACACCTGCTGAGCTTTCGGTAGTGACCTGGGAGAGGTTCACTACCATGTTCCGAGATGAGTACGTTCCTCAGGTGGAGAGGGAGCGTTTGGCACAAGAGTTTCTGACCCTCAAGCAGGGTACCGAGTCAGTTACAGCGATCATGAGGATGTTTCATGAGAGGGCGATGTTCTGCCCTGAGCACGTGTCCACTGAGCAGGCACGTATGAGCCGCTACCTGAGTATTTTGAGACGGGATATTCGGGAGTTCGCCGCGAAGTCCTCGTACCGGACATTTGCTGAGCTTCAGGCAAATGCCCGGAAGAGGGAGATTGAGCTTGAGACTAAGCCAGGGAGGAAGCAGAGTCTTTGGGGAGGGATCGGCGGCCGGCACAGCTCCAGCCGGCAGCCAAGCGGGCCAAGCCCGCTGATCCCAAACCCGGGAGCCAGAAGGGCCGCACTTGCGGGAAGTGCGGCAAGGGTCACGATGGAGTCTGTCGAGCAGGATCTTGCTACAAATGTGGCAAGGAGGGACATATGGCCAAGGACTGCCCCAAGGGGTTTGCAGTGTGTTTTCACTACAACCAGACCGGACACCGGAAGGCGGAGTGTCCGCTACTGCGTGGAGCATCTCAGGGATCTGCTCCCGCCGCCATCAGAGCTACAGAGAGTCGGCCCGTGAAGGCCGAGGCACTGAGAGCTTGAGGGAGAGCCTTTCAGCTGACTGCAGAAGAGGTCCGCGCTGCACCTGACATTGTGGCTGGTACGTTTCCTTCTATATATTTATTTTTTTGGTGTTGAGATATTATGCTTATATTATGTTATGCATAGGTACCTTCCTTGTGAACTCTGTGCCTGCTTTAGTGTTATTTGACTCGGGTGCGAGTCGGTCTTTTGTATCTTTGGCCTTTAGTCAGTATATCAGTGTTAGACGTGAGGCATTGAGTCGGCCTCTGCGGGTTTCCATAGCTGCCGACAGAGTGATTTGTGCCATGGAGGTCCTCCGGGGATGTGTGTTAGAGATTTTTGGGCTTGAGTTTCCGATCGATCTGGTTCCTATTGCGATGGGTGATGTCTGTGTCATAGTGGGCATGGATTGGTTGAGCCGATTCGGCGCGGTTATCGACTGCGAGCGTCAGCTGGTGACCATACGAGATCCTAGTGGGGGAGTTCTTTCGGTATACGGAGAGGGTACACGTTCTGGATCAGCCTTTTGTTCGGCCGCTAGGGCGAGGCAGTGTTTGCAGCAGGGCTGTAAGGGTTTTGTGGCGTATGTGATGGATACGCGAGTGATCTCCGAGAGACCGAGTTCAGTGGATGAAGTTCAGGTGGTGCGTGAGTTTCCAGATGTTTTTCCTGAAGAATTACTGGGTGTGCCTCCCGTGAGGCAAGTGGAGTTCAGTATCGATTTGGTTTCGGGAGCCGCACCTATCACGAAGGTGCCTTATCGTCTTGCACCTCCAGAGATGCTAGAGTTATCCTCGCAGCTTCAGGAGCTGCTGGGGAAGGGGTTTATTCGGCCGAGTAGCTCGCCGTGGGGATCACCCATTCTGTTTGTGAAGAAGAAGGATGGCTCGCATTGAATGTGTATTGATTACCGAGAATTGAATAAGCTGACGGTCAAGAACCGTTACCCGTTGCCGAGGATCAACAATTTATTCGATCAGTTACAGGGAGGATCTTGGTTCTCCAAGATCGATTTGAGGTCGGGCTATCATCAGGTGAGAGTGCAGGACGAGGACGTCCAGAAGACAGCATTCAGGACGTGTTATGGGCATTATGAGTTTGTGGTGATGCCTTTTGGGCTCACCAATGCCCCGGCGGTGTTCATAGACCTCATGAACAGGGTATGCAGGCCGATGTTGGATCGGTCGGTGATTGTGTTTATCGATGACATTCTGGTATATTCGAGATCTAGAGAGCAGCATGAGGAGCATTTGAGGGAAGTTCTTGGAGTTTTGAGAACGGAGAAACTTTATGCAAAGTTTTCCAAGTGCGATTTCTGGTTACGGGAGGTCCAGTTTCTGGGGCACCTCGTTAATCAGAAAGGGATATTGGTCGATCCGGCCAAGGTTGACGCGGTGATGAGATGGGAGGTGCCAAAGTCACCCTCTGAGATTAGGAGTTTCCTTGGGTTGGCAGGGTACTATCGGAGGTTTATCAAGGATTTCTCCAAGATCGCAGTGCCACTCACCAGATTGACTCGGAAGGGTGTTACATTTTTATGGGGTCCCGAGCAGCAGACCTCCTTTGAGACGCTTCGCCAAAGGTTGTGCGAAGCTCCGGTATTAGCTCTTCCGGAAGGGATGGAAGATTTTTTGGTATTCTGTGATGCATCGATTTAAGGGCTGGGAGCGGTGCTGATGCAGAAGGGACATGTGATAGCATATGCATCGAGGCAGTTGAAGCCTCATGAGACAAGATATCCCACACATGATTTAGAGTTGGGGGCAGTGGTGTTCGCTCTCAAGATTTGGCGACACTACTTGTATGGGGTTCGTTGTATGATATACACGGACCATAAGAGCTTGAAGTACTTGATGGATCAGCCTAACCTGAATATGCAGCAGAGGAGGTGGTTAGATGTGGTCAAGGATTATGATTGTGAGATCTTGTACCACCCGGGCAAGGCTAATGTGGTAGCCGACACATTGAGTCGCAGGGCGGAGAGTACTCCACTGCGAAATGTATGTTTGAGATTGACCGTGATAGCTCCAGTTCTAGATGCCATTCGTGGGGCACAGGCCGAGGCTGTGCATCCGGAGATGCAGAAGAGAGAACGGGTCGTTGGTTTGGTTTCTGAGTTTGTGTCGGATAGTCGAGGGCTTATGACTTTTCAGGGCCGGATTTGGGTACCGTTTGTGGGCGGTACGTGTACTACATTGATGGAGGAAGCTCATAGATCAAAATTTTCAATCCATCCCGGGGCTACAAAAATGTATTTGGATTTGAGGAAAGAGTATTGGTGGCCTTGTATGAAGAGGGACGTCGCATGGTTTGTCGAGAGGTGTTTGACCTGTCGAAGGGTAAAGGCCGAGCACCAGAGACTGCATGGCAAGTTGCAGCCATTGGATGTTCCCGAGTGGAAGTGGGAACAGATCTCTATGGATTTCATCACCAAATTGCCGAGGACTTCCAGAGGAGTTGATGCAATTTGGGTGATTGTGGATAGGTTGACGAAGAGCGCTCACTTTCTTGCCATCAGTGAGAGTTCTTCAGCGGAGAAGTTGGCGGAGGTTTATGTGAGAGAAGTGGTATCTCGAAATGGGGTGCCGATCTCGATTGTTTCGGACCGTGATGTGCGCTTCACTTCCCGATTCTGGAAGAAATTTCATGAGGACTTGGGTACTAAGCTGCATTTTAGTACCGCATATCACCCCCAGACAGACGGCCAGAGTGAGCGAACGATTCAGACGCTTGAGGACATGATTCGTGCATGTGTATTGGATTTTGGGGGTAGTTGGGATACGTATTTACCTTTGGTAGAGTTTTCCTACTGTAACAGCCCGAAATCTCAAAGTATTGTTAAATCACATTTTGGGGTGTTTTAAAGGGGGGGACTCGGCGAGTTGGAGCCTGACTCGCCGAGTAGGATCACAGATTTGGTCGCGGGTTCACGACTGGACTCGACGAGTCCAGATAGGGACTCGGCGAGTCTGCGCTGTTTAGCGTAAACCCTAGCCGTTCAGGTTTGGGGACGTATAAATGGGATCATTGGCCGTCGTTGTTCCCTTTTAGCTGCTGAGAAGAACCCTAAATCGGTTGGGGGCATCTAGAGCAAGGATTGAAGGCTATTGGTGATTTTGAAGAAGTTATTGTTCAAGAAGGGGAAGGTTTTGGCTAAAGGAACAACAAGGGAATCATGTTCTAAGGCTTGGGGACACAGAGAGGGCATTATTCAGGTAACATTCCGGATTATATTCTGTTATGTGAATGTGTGCATGGATTAGGGTTTAAGGAACCCTTTTGTGATTAGATTAATGGTTACCCTTGTCCCCCAAACGATTGTAACCCTATGTTGGGACCCTTGGAGGTCCAGAAGATCCCAGGTCTGCGCATTTCGGGAATTGGTGAAGGTTTTGGATTGAAATCCTTATGCCTTAGGTTAACATATGAATTATGAGTCTTCGGGTGTTGCATGAGCACCTAAATGAAGGCCTTTTATGATGGACCAGCTTAGGAGGACCAGACCTATGATTGGTCGGGACGATTCTGATCTTAGGAAGCAGTTTGATCGACTGCATGGCATGGACTCGCCGAGTCGGATGAGCAGACTCGGCGAGTAGCCTTAAGAATAGCTGGGACTCGTCGAGTTGTTCTTCAGACTCGGCGAGTGGATTCGGGGTGGCCCCGCAATTCTTCCACGAGGAACTCGTCGAGTCAAGAGAGATACTCGACGAGTAGAAAGGGAACATCCAGGAATTTGTGAGGACGACTAGACTCGCCGAGTCGCCAGGGTACTCGCTGAGTCCAGTCGAGATGACCGTTGACCAGAGTTGACCTATGTGTGATTTCTTAGGGTCAGTTAACGTGGAAGATAAAAGTATTAATAAGAGATATATTGTTATAGGGAGCTTGTAGCTCGGCGGATCAGGTGCAAGTGATTTCAGGAGTTGCTAACTTCCAGCATCCACGAGGTGAGTCTTCTCACTATACTGTACCCGGAAGGGTTTGATTGTGTGACCGGAAGGTCGAATATGTTATGTGTTATGTATATATGCTATAAATGGAAAGTTAGTTGCTACGCGTGATATGCATGTTTATATGGGTCGGAAGGCAAAGTGTTATGTGACAGAAAGGTCAGGTATGATATATGATATATGTGCTTTATGTGTTAGAGTAAATGTATTATGTGCCGTATATGTTTTTGGGCCGGAAGGCAATATGTTATGGGCCGGAAGGCAATATGTTATGGGCCGGAAGGCAATATGTTATGGGCTGGAAGGTAATGTACTATGGGCCGGAAGGCAACACGTTATGGGCCAGAAGGCGATTATCTCATGGGCTGGAAGGCATTGTGCAGTGGACCGGAAGGTCAGGGCCTGGAAAGGCGTATGTGCGTAAGGTGTATATTGGGGAACTCACTAAGCTTCGTGCTTACAGTGTTTTATGTATGTTGTTTCAGGTTCTTTCAGTAACGCGGGATGGCACCGGCTCGATTGTACACACCAAAGCAAGAGTTGTATTCTGGAGGATCCTAGTTTTCTACTAAGTGAAATGGAACTATGTTTTTGTAATTCAAATGTGTATGAGATTTTAAACAAGTGATTTAATATTAATTTGATTAATTAAATGAAAATTTTGCCTTGAAAATCACGGTGTTACAAATTGGTATCAGAGCATTGGTTTGAGGGATTCGGATGCGCCTTCGGGTAAATCTGGACTCAAACTGAGGAAATAAGAAAAAGTTTTCAAATAAATAGTTTTCTAAAAGTGGATAAGAGTTCAAAGAGAAAGCAAGAAAGAGCAGTGTGTACAATCAGCCAGAGCCAAACGGTGATTTCCCAAAATACCCTTACTTTTGTGTTATGAAATATCTATTATGCACTTTATGAGATATTATTGCATGCTAGAGACAGGCTAGGTATTTCATATCTTAGGACTATAATGGCCTGATTTGTGATGCCTTAGCCTAGGATTTGTTGTCATATGTGCGTTATGCTTTTGAATATGTGATGAGCGAGAATATCCAGTTAGGACGCACGAGGGGTAGAGCTACAGAGTTCAGTGGTACTTCCGAGGATGAGCCGAGAAGGTGGAGCTATCACAGATAGGGAGTCCTATGTATTCTTCGATGCTCGAATGCTGCTTGCTTTGTGCTTTGTGGAATTCTCGATGATGGGAGTCAGCTACTACGTGAGTATGACGATACTCAGGAGGTAGATGGTTGGCATCATTAGGAGCTCTTCAGCAGCTGATAGCAAAGAAGTGGGAGGACGGCGGAAGGGACTAGGGAGTAAACCTAGCCAGATGAGTGCGCTGGTAGAGTAGAGGATTTCGCTGGGGAGCGAGTACGCACGATGGATTGGTAAAAGAGGAGGTCGATCAGCTACTTAGGAACTCTGGGATGGTCCGTGTGGAAAGTATGGGTAGATGTGGAAGGTAGTATGGGCCCATACTACTGAAAGCAGAGGACCCATACTTGATACAAGGAGCATTCTGAAGGTCCTAAGGAACGGAATGCGGAGTGATGTTATGGTCAGGGTACCATACATCGGAACAGATTGAGGATAGATGTTGTGGTTCGAGTACCATACATCAGAGCGGATTGCGGAGTGATGTTATGGTCAGGGTACCATACATCGGAACAGATTGAGGATAGATGATGTGGTTCGAGTACCATACATCGGAGCGGATTGCGGAGTGATGTTATGGTCAGGGTACCATACATCAGAACAGCTTGAGGATAGATGTTATGGTTCGAGTATCATACATCGGAGCAGATTGAGGAGTGATGTTATGGTTCGGGTACTATACACCGGAACAGATTGAGAAGGGATGTCATGGGATGAGTACCAGGGTTCGTAGCGGATGATGCTTGTGACTATCTTGCTATCGGGTCATGATCGATGAAGTAGAGATCGGATGCTATGGGTTTTAGGCCTGTAGACCATGATTGAGTATGGGGAGGCGTTCCCCGAGAGGAAAGGCGAGTGCCCATCAGAGTATTTTGGTAAGAAGTTAAAGACAGAGGAAAATTTCGGTTGAGTCAAACAATCAGGCGATAAGGGAGAGGCCATCTTCTAGGAGGGTGGTGCCGTTTATGTTCGTGAGCAATACACGAGGGGCTTGATGTTTTAGTTGTGGATTTGGGAGTACACCCTGCAGGCGGTTGTCGACAATGTTTTCCCTCAGAGTATCAGGTAGCAGGTGTGCCACGAGGCAGTGACTTATCGTGAGCAGACAGTCAGTTGGGACTGAGGTAGTCGAAAACCACACTACACCTAAGTGAGAATAGTAGGATGCATCATAGTGGTAGCAGCGGAGAGTTCAGTCAAGTTTTGCAGTGCAGAGAGTTTTCGTCTATGTTGAGAGTGGGTCCCTGTCCTTGGGACAATCTCGGTGTTGGAACATTGGTTGATGAGCTGAGGTGAGAGGAACGATAATTGCGGTGCAGTCTATGAGCCAGGGATGTTATTGAGCAGTTGAGATGCTTAGTGTTGGATTGGTATGAGATTTGGAACGATTAGAAGCAGTTGTGATAAGAAGTTCTTGAGGAGTTCATCAGAGGTTCAGAGTATAGGGGGTCGATTGACTCCTTAAGGGGGAATTACCGGGCGTTACATAGCACTTTCCTGGAGCAGGTACGATTTCGCTGGTGAAAAGTAGTTGTGGGTTGGGTGTGTTCTAATTGGTGATGGTTCGAACCCTGAGTGGGGGAGAACCGGGGGCAGTATGTAAGAAAGCAAAGATTTGTCAAGAGTGGTTATAAGTGAAGTATAGGGATATGCTGTAAGGAATCATGAGACCAGAGGTGTCGATGATCAAGGAAAAGGGTCAGAGTGAGTTAATGCGGGAAGTACTTGAGGAGGAGAACGAATGTATCTATGACAGGGGTTTGGTGTCGTTACAAGTAGATAGATAATGTTTGGGTCGGTATGCGCATTCTTGGTTGGATTTTGAGCGTCGAAAGAAGGGTTTCGGAGAATTTTCAGCATATTTCGTAGCGTCAGCGTTTTCTCGTATTCCAATCGGGAAATTATATGCGTCGGAGTTGTAATGTGGGAAAATGTAGATCTATTTATGGGATTCCGAGGTGATGTATTATTGTATCTACATGATACTTGGGGCAGGAGATCAGTGGTCGTGGCAGGATCTTGTGATGTTCGGTTGAGGTATTCTGAGATATCCAGGTATGATATCTTTATTTCGGAGTTACTCATGAATCCTGAATTGAATCGACGTGTGGCATATCAAGTATCTGTGGATCTAGTGGGAGCCCTTCGGGTATGGGTGTCCAGGGAGATTATTTGAGGGAGTGGATATTCGCAGAGATGGGCATTTGTTATGTTGATTGTCTCCATAGTCTGTGGTGGATATTCGAGTCGCAGTACTCACTATTCAGAAGATGTTGTGATACAGCGTGGAGTCGCAGTACTCATTAAATGGCAAGAGAATACGATGTTGGAATGTTTTCCGAGCAGTTTATGGTGTGGAAGAGTTTTGGGTTTGAGTAGTCCTATTATTGAGTTTTTGGAGCCTAGATGTTGAGTCAGGGGCAAGACAGGGGTATCCGTCCCTGTCGGGAGATGCGGGGAGATACGCGACGAATATGCGCAGCAGAACCCAGAGATTAGAGTTGAGACGATCCTCGGTTGGATTGTATTGCTCGCACGAGGAGAAGAGAATTTTGTGACTTGCGTGTCACTGGGTCGGGATAGTGGTCACGGGGAGAAAGTTAGTGGAATATTTGGGTCATGAGATGGGTGACAGTTGGGGGCTCAGATGTGGAGCCAAAAGCTGATCCAGTACACAGTCTTGAGGAGGAATATGGGAAAGGAGCTTAGCATGATGATATCTGAGGACACTTTAGAGAGAGTAAACGATCCAGACGCTCGAAGACATGCTTCGGGCATGTGCATTAGATTTCTGAGAAAGCCGCGGTACGTATTGATCCTTGGTTGAGTTGTCTCATATCAACAGCCATCATTAGTGCATTAGTATGCTGCCCTTTGAGCTGTTGCATAGGAGGTGGTGTCGGACCCTCATTTGCTGAGGAGAGGTAACGAATGGACCCGAGAGTCCTTGCGAGCAGATCCAGAGCATGTGCGATACATGGAGTAGTGGCAAGGTCGTCAAGAGGATTTCCCTAGATAAAGGAAGAAGAAGGTATGTTGGGGCTAGTGCAGCATGTGCATGCGATTGCAAGAGGAGAACTCGGGAGAGTTGCTCTGAGAATGGAGAATGGGTCCCTCAGTTGTTCCGAGTTGGATAAAGTGGGCTTAGGATCGGGGATCCGGTGATTCATGGTTTCCTAATCCTTATGGGTCGAGTGATCGTTGAGATTTAGAGCAGAGTTGCATCTTGGGTAATTCTCGGTTACAGGGAGTGGTGGACAGTGCAGAGATCGTGCTTGAGTCGACAGAGCAGATGCAGCAGGTTAATCAAAGGTTAATGATCGTCTAGAGTTGACAGGAAAGTTATGAGGACAGGCGCCGTTGCAAGCATGTGTTTCAGGTCGGCGACTTCGTACTTCTGACGGTCTCTCCTTGGAAAGGGGTGATTCGATTCAGGAAGAGGGGCAAGTTGGGGCCCCGATATGTTGGGCCTTTTCGTGAAGGTGCGAAGGTAGGACGGGTGGCCTATCGTTTGGAGTTGCCAACGGAATTGGGATGGATCCATGACACTTTTCATGTGTCGCAATTGAAGAAGTGTATAGCCGATGAGTCAACAGTGGTTCCACTAAAGAACAATTAGGTGGATGCGAGCCTGTGTTACGCTGAGAAGCCAGTGGCCATCAGGGATCGGAAGATCAAGGTTCTGAGGAACAAGGAGGTACCTCTGGTATTGGTTCGGTGGTAACCTCGGAAGAGATCGGAAGTGACTGGGGAGCCGGAACGTGAGATGCGGGAGCAGCATCCGGAACTATTTTCAGAGTGAGACTTCGAGGGCGAAGTCTGTTTCTAGTGGGGGAGAATTGTAACAGCCCGAAATCTCAAAGTATTGTTAAATCACATTTTGGGGTGTTTTAAAGGGGGGGACTTGGCGAGTTGGAGCCTGACTCGCCGAGTAGGATCGCAGATTTGGTCGCGGGTTCGCGACTGGACTCGACGAGTCCAGATAGGGACTCGGCGAGTCTGCGCTGTTTAGCGTAAACCCTATCCGTTCAGGTTTGGGGACGTATAAATGGGATCATTGGTCGTCGTTGTTCCCTTTTAGCTGCTGAGAAGAACCCTAAATCAGTTGGGGGCATCTAGAGCAAGGATTGAAGGCTATTGGTGATTTTGAAGAAGTTATTGTTCAAGAAGGGGAAGGTTTTGGCTAAAGGAACAACAAGGGAATCATGTTCTGAGGCTTGGGGACACAGAGAGGGCATTATTCAGGTAACATTCCGGATTATATTCTGTTATGTGAATGTGTGCATGGATTAGGGTTTAAGGAACCCTTTTTTGATTAGATTAATGGTTACCCTTGTCCCCCCAAATGATTGTAACCCTATGTTGGGACCCTTGGAGGTCCAGAAGATCCCAGGTCTGCGCATTTCGGGAATTGGTGAAGGTTTTGGATTGAAATCCTTATGCCTTAGGTTAACATGGGAATTATGAGTCTTGGGGTGTAGCATGAGCACCTAAATGAAGGCCTTTTGTGATGGACCAGCTTAGAAGGACCAGACCTATGATTGGTCGGGACGATTCTGATCTTAGGAAGCAGTTTGATCGACTGCATGGCATGGACTCGCCGATTCGAATGAGCAGACTCGGCGAGTAGCTTGAAGAATAGCTGGGACTCGTCGAGTTGTTCTTCATACTCGGCGAGTGGAGTCGGGGTGGCCCCGCGATTCTTCCACGAGGAACTCGTCGAGTCAAGAGAGATACTCGACGAGTAGAAAGGGAACATCCAGGAATTTATGAGGACGACTAGACTCGCCGAGTCGCCAGGGTACTCGCCGAGTCCAGTCAAGATGACCGTTGACCAGAGTTGACCTATGTGTGATTTCTTAGGGTCAGTTAACGTGGAAGATAAAAGTATTAATAAGAGATATATTTTTATAGGGAGCTTGTAGCTCGGCGGATCAGGTGCAAGTGATTTCAGGAGTTGCTAACTTCCAGCATCCACGAGGTGAGTCTTCTCACTATACTGTACCCGGAAGGGTTTGATTGTGTGACCGGAAGGTCGAATATGTTATGTGTTATGTATATATTCTATAAATGGAAAGTTAGTTGCTACGCGTGATATGCATGTTTATATGGGCCGGAAGGCAAAGTGTTATGTGACAGAAAGGTCGGGTATGATATATGATATATGTGCTTTATGTGTTAGAGTAAATGTATTATGTGTCGTATATGTTTTTGGGCCGGAAGGCAATATGTTATGGGCCGGAAGGCAATATGTTATGGGCCGGAAGGCAATATATTATGGGCCGGAAGGTAATGTACTATGGGCCGGAAGGCAACACGTTATGGGCCGGAAGGCGATTATCTCATGGGCCGGAAGGCATTGTGCAGTGGACCGGAAGGTCAGGGCCTGGAAAGGCGTATGTGCGTAAGGTGTATATTGGGGAACTCACTAAGCTTCGTGCTTACAGTGTTTTATGTATGTTGTTTCAGGTTTTTTCAGTAACGCGGGATGGCACCGGCTCGATTGTACACACCAAAGCAAGAGTTGTATTCTGGAGGATCCTGGTTTTCTACTAAGTGAAATGGAACTATGTTTTTGTAATTCAAATGTGTATGAGATTTTAAACAAGTGATTTAATATTAATTTGATTAATTAAATGAAAATTTTGCCTTGAAAATCACGGTGTTACACCTACAATAACAGTCATCATTCGAGCATCGGTATGCCGCCCTTTGAGCTGTTGTATGGTAGGAGGTGTCGGACTCCCATTTGTTGGGGTGAGGTTAGGCAGAGAGTGATGGGTAGTACAGAGATCGTGATTCAGACGACAGAGCAGATACAGCGGGTCAGACAGAGGTTATTGACCGCCCAGAGCCGACAAAAGAGTTATGCGGACAGGCGTCGGTCCGAGCTTGAATTTCAGGTCGGCGACTTCGTTCTCCTAAAGGTTTCTCCTTGGAAAGGAGTGATTCGGTTCAGGAAGAGGGGCAAGTTGGGGCCCTGGTTTATAGGTCCATTTCGTGTGATTGCCAGGGTAGGCCGGGTAGCCTATCGGTTGGAGTTACCAGCAGAGTTGGGACAGATTCACGACACTTTTCATGTGTCGCAGTTGAGGAAGTGTATAGCAGATGAATCGGTAGTGGTTCCGTTAGAGGATATTCAGGTGGATGCAAGCCTGAATTATGCCGAGAGACCAGTGGCCATCAGGGATCGGAAGATCAAGGTTTTGAGAAACAAGGAGGTACCTCTGGTGTTGGTCCAGTGGCAACACCGGAAGGGATCAGAGATGACCTGGGAGCCAGAGCGTATGATGCAGGAGCAGCATCCGGAGCTGTTTTTAGAGCGAGACTTCAAGGGCGAAGTCTAGTCCTAGTGGGGGAGAGTTGTAACAGCCAGATTTTATCAGGTATCTTGTTTATTATATTTTGTTGATTTTAGAGGGGACTCGGCGAGTTGGAGCTCAGACTCGCCGAGTAGGGACGCGGATCTGGACGCGGGATCGCGCCTGGACTCGGCGAGTCAGCGCTGTGTAATGAAACCCTAATTTCTTGGGTTTGAGACTTATTTAAAGGGCCTAATGCCCGTCATTTGTGCTCACCAGCCCCTTGAGTGAAACCCTAATCGAGTGTGAGCATTTAGAGCTAAGTAGGAGGCCATTATTGACCTTGGAGGTGCCATTGTTGCAAGGAAGGAGAAGAGCTAGCCAAGGGAAAGCAAGAGGAGCCACTTCTGTGGGTTTGGAGTCCAGAGCATCATTTTTGTGGTAATAAATCCGAGTTACCTTCTTGTTTGTTGTTGTTTATCTAGATTTAGGGTTTGTTGAACCCTTTTATGGCAAGATTTAGTGTTCTCTTGGTCCCTTATGGGGTTGGAACCATAGATCTGGACCCTTAGAGGTCCAGAGTGTCCCTTTACCGAAGCTTTTTGGGGATTAATGGAGGCTTTGGATTGGAATCCTCATGCCTTAGGTCAAAAAGTCCATTTATGAGCTATAGGGTGTGTTATGAGCACCAAGATAGGAGCTTTATGTGATGAATCAGTCGAGGGAGGCCAGATCTATAGTTTTTGGAAGCAAATCTGACTATAGAAGCAAGTTGGAGTGGTTGCATGGCATGGACTCGTCGAGTCTGTTCATCCGACTTGGCGAGTAGCTTGAAGATTGCCTTGGGACTGCTCTGCGAGTGGTCCAAATCGAGTCATGGGTAGACTCAGTGAGTCAGGGTGAGTTGGAGAGGGATGACGAGTGGACTGAGTCAAACTTGGACTCGCCGAGTCGTCCTTGAGACTCGACGAGTTGAGTCGGGGTGGCCCCGCGATTCATTCAGGTGAAACTCGTCGAGTAAAGGGGGGGATACTCGACGTGTAGTAAGGGGATTTCAGAGGGTTGGTGAAAACGTCTAGACTCGCCGAGTCGCCATGGTACTCGCCGAGTCCGGTCAGAGTTGACCGTTGACCAGAGTTGACCTGTGTTGACTTCTTATGGATAGTCAACCTTAGAGATATAAAGTGTTAATTAGAAACATATAATGTTATAGGAGGATTAGAGCTCGGAGGATCGAGCACGACGGATTTCCAGGATTCGTGAGATACCGAGATATGCGAGGTGAGTCTTCTCACTATACTATATTACCTTGAGTAGGTAACCAGAGTTATGTGATAGAGTATTTGTATGCCATGTATGTTATGTGTTGTACTGCATTATTTCTATGTGATTTATGTAGTGCATGTTTATCAGAGCTAGAACCTGAGGGTTCACAGAGTTTGGGTGCACGGACCCACAAAGTTATAGCCTCGAGTGGCTAATATGTGTTATTTGTGGTATTTTGGGGAACTCACTAAGCCTTGTGCTTACAGTGTTTGATGTTGTTGTTTCAGGTACTAGTGACGACCGCGGGAAGGCGCCGGCTTGATCCGTACACACACACTCGGAGTTTTTACATTGTGATCTTGGGATTTTTTATTAACCTAAATTGGATAATTAATATGGTTGTTTGATGAATATTAATCGAATTATGTTTATAAGAAAATTGAAAAAATTTGTTTTGAAATTTACGGTGTTACAGCTGACCTGAGAACACAAGCGGTTTAAAAATCAGCATAAAGCTGGTGAGTTCATAAGCGGTTTTTGTTTGTGAAAATGTTTCAAGTTTCCTTTCTGTTTCTGAAATGTTATGTATACCAAGAAAATCTCGTATTTTCTTAAAACTTGGTTGTTGTCTCACAAATGTAAAGTATAGTAAGTTTATACACTGAAAACATGTCTGCTCATGTGAAAATGTATAGTTTGGTTATCCGACTTGTTAAACTGTTCTGTTTACTTATCATGTATTCCCAGGAATGTCCCATACTTTCCTTGTTGTATATTACCAATTGTAAAAGATGTAATGTTATCCAGATTGTTACTCTTTCTAGTTATGTAAGTGTTACCCAGGAAAGCCCCATGTTTTCCTGCTTGTTGGTTTTCAATGTGAACGATGTAAAAGATGTAAAAGATGTAAACGTGGTTAGATTCCATGTTTTCCCCCAGGAAAGTCCCATACTTTCCTGAATGTTAATTACCGTACGTGAAAGATGTAAAAGATGTATACAGTGATTCATTATTATTATAAGTAAATCTCTGTTATCCTAATTGCGAGTTCCATAACCATACGATAGACTAAAACCTGTGGCAATAAGTAGTCTACATGTGGCAATAAGTAGTCCACATACATATGACTTTCGTCACCCTTGAACCATTTCGGTTCGACCGTAGCTAGCAGCCAGGTGTGGGGTAGTCAGCCCCGTATAGATCTATACACTCAAGTCACGCTCTCTAAATGCCAGAGATTCTGGTTATGGGTGTAGTCCTCCACTCGCGTATCTCGGTGGAGTGTTCGTCGAGGACGTGTCTCCAATCATAAAGGATTAACAAATTTACTAGTAACAATATGATAGTCCTCCACTCGCGTATATGTGTGGAGTGTTACCAAGGATAAAACAGTGTACAGATATTATATTCAAATGTCTAATGTCATGCTTTTAACTGATAAAATATGGAAATCCATTTGTGAAATATATGTAAGACATAACAGTTTAAAGTCCTATTTCATAAATATATGTTACGTGTTCTGCATGTTCAACTGGTTATCAGCTGTAATAATCAGTAATGAAAGCATATGGAATATGAAACACACATTTGAAAACATTTTTTGAGTACAAGAATTCCCTTGTACTTTGCTTGTGTTCCCCCCTGAAAACAGTGAAAACAGTGAAAAAAGGGTAGGGGTATGAACTCACCAGACTCGGAAATGCGTCGGTTTTGGATACTAGACGTTGGTTTGGGGTTTGATTACTCGCGATGTCCCTATGTAAAATGAAATAATGTCCATATATATTCAATTAGGGATACATTCACTAATCATATGGAACATTACACTCCAACGAGGTTAAACACCTCAAAACGAGCGTTTGGAGTGACCCGGGTGACATCTTCGGAAGTGTAATGGTACTAAGGACTTGGGACTTGAGTTTACTCCCCAAGAGTAAACATTTTAAGGAGTTTACAGCCACATAACACACCCACACATGAGTTTACGCCCGTAAACTCATGTTGGTGTGATTTTGAGTGTTTAATGGCTTAAATGGACATGGGGATTCTTGGAATGGATTTCTAAAATGCCTTGGAATGGATTGAATGGAATTATATCACTTAAAAGGGAGTTTACGGCCACACACTTGGAGTTTACGGCCGTAAACTCACCCATGGCCAAGAAAAATTGTTTTAAGCTACAAAGGACAATCACATGTGATTCTAGTTAATTTTCCAAGCCTTGTTATGAATCTAGAACACCATTTAACATACTTTTAGGATTTTAAGGCCTAGGGGCATGTTCTATGGCTGTAAACTCTCCTATACTCATGAAAAGTTAGTTTTTGATGCTTAAAACAATCACATGTGATTCTAGAAATTTATGCAAGCCATTAGAGTGAATTTGATGCATCATTTAACAAAGTTTTATGAGTTTACGGCCAAGGGTATGTTCCTAGGCCGTAAACTCCTAATAATGGCATTTTTGATGTGTTACAAACCCTTAAACTATTTTTAGATGCATCTAGATTTTACCATAAGGCCATTGGTTGAGTTTCAAGGCATTTGGACATGTTTAAAGGCACTAAATCCCCATTTTAGAGGAGTTTACGGCCCAAGAAGGAGTCTTGGCCGTAAACTCTCTTTTTCCCATATAATTCATGTTTAATTTGTTTCAAGTCCCAATTAGCAAGCCTTAAGGTCATATCTAAGTCCCAACTATGATTTGGAAGGGTAATTTGGCTCAAAAACCCCATTTTGAGGAGTTTACGGCCCAAGCATGATCCTATATCGTAAACTCATGTTCTTGGTCCCAAAACTTAATTTAAACATCAATTTGAAGGCTAAAGAGGTTAGATAACAAGTTAGGGGTGTTACCTCTTTGATTGGAAGCCTTAAATCTTTGTTTTGGACCCTTGATTATGGATGAGGAGAGAGGTTGGGAGAGTTTTATGAGAAAATGGCCAAAGGCTTCAAATAGAGTCCTAAAACACTTTATATAGTGTCTAAGTTTTGGACACGGTGGAATTCTAACCGATATCGGCGTTAGACGAGGCTTTTGGTCATACCCGATTGAGTTGCCGTAACCCGATACGGTAATTTCTAGAAATATTCTGATCACCTAAGTTGGGTGTTAAAATGATTTCTGAATGTATTAAGACATCCATTAAGTCATTTTAAATACATACTAGTTAATGACTTAATTAAACGGAAGATTGGAAATCGAATTTGGAAACGACGATCGGTTGTGTGAATTGTACTACGAAAGAGTTACAAGATATGATACGGAAATTTCGGGTTGTTACATATATATATATATATATATATATATATATATATATATATATATATATATATATATATATATATATATATATATGTTTGTGTGTGTGTGTGTAAAATAAAAATATCGTAGAAATTATTTATTAATCGTCCATTTATTTGGTTTACTAAAGATAAGAACGAAAAAAAGTTATATATAAACTCAAAAGTCCTAAGACGTAGCTTTTCAGGTCTATAGGATTTCTTCTCGCCATATATATGAAACTGATCGTGGCCGTAATACATGTACATTACCTTGCTGGTACATGTCTCGCACTAGCTCTTCGTGTTTCTCTACCTACAATATCAAGCTTTCCTCTTTTATCATTTCTTCTCAGATATTACCCAAGGAAATTTTAAGCAAAATCTGTCAATAGATCAAGATCTTATATGGGACTTGAATTTCTTTTGGTTTATTACAAAATCCATCGATAACTTTATTTGAAATTTAATATTCCAGCAGATGAGTTTAATCTTTTTCCTCTTATCTTTTCCGTTTAATTTAATGTGTTAAGCTTTACTATATCAATATTCTATTTGCGCAAAATTTTGGTATATGCACGAAGATCTACTTTTGTTTCAACTTAAGCTTGATCTTAAGTAGCTAAGCTTTTTTATGCATATAGAAATTTATATAAAAGTTTCCTTTTAGGTTTTTATACAGTCAATACACATCTAGGAATTTAATTGATTTAGGTACTAAGATAGAGATATTTATTGCCCAATTCATCTTTTACTTGATGTCTTTTGATTAGGCAAATCAATTTATGCTATTGCAGTTTGTTCCGTCTTCTTTAACAAAGAAGTATTTTAATTGTATTTAACAACAGGACAATTTCTTTCGCATTGATATACATGTGTTGTTTATCTGATTTTATGTAGAAAGTGGCAATTATGTACCGGTTTAAAATTAGAAAGCAGTAGATCTCTTTGACAATTTTCATTTAAATTGAGTAGTTCTATTAATTCAGTTTGGCAAAACTTTATTGATGTGAAGATGTATATATCATTTATATGTAGATCACATATAGGATATAAAATATCCTAAGGGGATATCGGTTGGGTTCATGGTTACGCGAGCGGCGAGCAAAAGTGTGCCCTATATTGTCTCTGCGGCCCAGTTTAGCCTTTTAAATAAGTCGCTTTTCCTGTAGTTTGTCATTGACTTTCGAAATATAAGACGTAGCTACCACAAGAACTCCTAACATTTAGCCCTATGTGCTTAATTTTTAAGGTAGGCTTCCGACATTTCAATTAGATTTTAAGCCATCGATTTCTCCTCATATGTGCCGCGACACATATGAGAGACAATGATGCATTTTCACCGTCTTTTATCTTTTATGTGTTTCAATTAGGGTTTAGTTTTGCTAAAAAAAATTAGGATTTGGTTTGGCTATAAAAATTGTGATTTTTTGTTGAAAAAGGGGGAACCCGATAATGTATCTCGTTGTCAACTCTTTCTTGTTGTATTGTTGAATTAGGGTTTGTACATTAGATCGGCTTCGCCACACTTTCCATATCGTGTTTTCGTGGTTGTTTCTTTTCATCGATTCAACGCGATGATTTAAATTAGCTATTTAATTGTCTAGAATTAATCAGCACAGTTGATCTAGAAGAGGATGTGAATCTAGCCATTTCCTTGTAGAACATATAATGAATATAAGTAATCTAAGATCATCCTTTGAATTAATTGCTTTACTATTATACTATGATATCTCTGTGTAAAAAGATTGTAAATTTCTGCAATCACTTGTTTCTCCTTTCAAATAACGTGCCACACATGATCTATCTAAGTATTTGAATGATATATGTATATGATCGTAGTTATAGTGGGAGTTATTTGTGCATGTATTGTGTTTGATAAGGGGGTTTTCCTGTTTTAGTAGATATTGTGTCAATTATAAGTCTTGATTTTCACAAGTGTTGGTTACCATCATCAGTCTACAATTGCTTGAACTGGAGACGAATTCGATCGGAGATACAAGTACTCAACCAAAGGAATTTGAGAATTTCTGTATTCGGTATGTGTGAGTTTTTAATTAGTATCTCTATTAAGCATGATTCCAAACACTGTTTTGCAATGAACTTGTTCCTTTTGGTTTGTACTATCATATCTGTCAGTTTATTTTTAAATTGCTACCTTGGACACATATATGAACTAATTGTATGCCATTCTACAAAAATTCCTGAAGGAATTGTAAAATGGTGCATGGTTACTTCTCATCTCATCAACACTGGCAGTAGTAGCCATGTAGAAGAAATGCCACAATAGAGGTACCTAAGATCCACACGAGGCTAGTAAACAAAATGCCCAGTGTCCATTGCTTAATAGAATACCATGAAGAGCATCCACAATGCATAGTTTAATAAATGGTTGAATGAGGTGGAATGCCTAGCTGAGATTCAATAGATTAAACTCGGCCAGAGTAGAATGTCACTTTGGTGCTCAATTGATATTTAGTTCAATGGCCATTGAAGTGTTCAATGAGGAAAATGACATTTTTTTTAATATAAAAATGCTTAGCAAATAAATGTTTTTTAAAAAGGAAATATATTTCATTAAACTTATGTAGTGTTAAATTCATTGTAAGAAAAACAATAGTAAAATTGTTTGAAAAGTGAAATGATGATGTGACAATTAATTAAAACTCTGTGAAGTTCAATACATTGTTGAAGGCCTATCTGAACTCTAGAATACCACTCATCATGATCATCTATCTCAACTGTACAATATCAGTCATCATGATCATTATGGTCTTTTAGTTATGAATGTGTGCCATCGCTTGCATACAACATATATGCATATTGGAATACATACACAATATGTATGCACAAATGTAGGCTATATCCTTTCTTCATTTTGATCAACAGATTTAACCTTTTATCTTTTATTGAATTCAATGCCAAATGCAGTCAGTACGTTGCTGAGGTTCGGAGAAAAGATTGGAAGAAATGTTGTCCCTTTGACCTGTCTAGTTACTCTCCAGAATCTACATTTCAAGCAGAAAGGGTGTTTGCTTCACTAATTCTAGAGGACAATGATGCTTTGATTAATATTCCAGAAAATACACAAGCTACGAACTGTAAGTGATGGAAATTAGTATAGTACTCTAGAATTTAAAACCTAGATCTGATCAGCTATTAATTCTTTGATGCTTATATTGTTCCCAGCTTTGATATATTTTGAAATCAGAAATCCAGAGGGACAAGCTGCCGTTTCAGAAACCCATGCAGGTATCATTTCCAAATGTATGTAAACCTTAATTTGATAGAATTCTTCGGAACAAATATCATGTCATCCAAGTTCTGGATGATGCTTTGATCTTTGT